>NW_019525120.1:689367-697682 GCF_002814215.2 Seriola lalandi dorsalis
GGGGGGGGGGGGGGGGGGGGGTAATGTTTGCCCAGTGCTCTGTGTAGTGTTTTTGCCTTCATTTTCTTTTGTCAGTTTATCTAGACTGATATTTTTTTTCTGTGATTGCCTCCAGAGGGCAGTCTAATCCAATCCAATTAAATTACAGATGTAATATTTCACAACTTCACTGACTTTGTTTGACTGAGCATGACTTAATGCGCATTTCTATGATTTCAGACTGTTCAGCTGCAGCTTTCTGACAGCGTATGACCCACAGACAAAAAAGCCTCTCTCTAATGCCTCTCTACTGTGAGATCAGGTGTGCGTGTGTGTGACTGCTGACCTAAAATTGACTTTGCCATGACCTACTTTTCACGTGCAACTCCATCCTTCTCTTACCCCCTGCCTATCACGTCCCTAAAATGAATTAAAATGACCCCCTACACCCTCTAGTCCTGGCACCATCACCATCCTACCAAACTAGGTCACAGTATGAACTTGCCTCCTCCTTTCACCACATTCCATACATTTATCCGCTAACTCGGTTACTGTATGGCAACGTTCAGCCACACCTTTCAGACATTAGCATTGCTCCTTACAGCTACTATACGACTGATTTCTGTTGCTTTCTGAGGCCCAAGCAGGGAATGTGGGTGGTGTATATGTGCTGGACCAGTTATAGATAGATAGATAGATAGATAATTTGTTTATCACCAAGGGGAAATTCATGTGTCCATTGGCTCATTGTGGATAATAATAATAATAATAAAAACATTTAATAATAAATAAACAATACTAATTAGATTAGTCCATTTCCTGTGGCTGAGGTGTTGTATAGCCTCAGTTATGTTAAATGTCATGTGATTTGAACGTGATGGTGTGGAGTTAGAGAACAGTTCTCAATGGCATTACAGCCTTACTCTGCATTAGCAACAATAGCTTTGGTCCTACATACATTCCTCGGTGCAGAGTCACACACCCACATACTCTCCATTGTTCTGCCCTTTCCCTTTTCACATTAGGATAGGGCCGTTGGGACAGTGGTTTTCTCCAAGCCTTTCCCCTCTCTGATCAAATCTCCCATCCCAGATATGCCCCTTCTCACACACACACACACACACACACACACACACACACACACACACACACACACACACACACACACACAAGTACATATGCCCCAGGCATGTACCAAATTGTGTCTTTGGCAGAGCTTCAGGAAGCAGAGCAGTGCTCCCTGAGCTCTCATGCCATTGGCCGCCGGTCATGTGACCAAAGGAAAGACTTTGTGGAAGCAAGAGTTTGTGATTCTTCCTCCCATCTCAGCTGAGAAGTCAGCATGTGTTAGTGTGTGTGTGTGTGTGGGGGAGAATGAGGTCTGTCATCTGAGTCAGGTGGTGTGATGAGCCTTGTGTGTTTGTTTGACTGTGGTGAGCTGAAGCGAGGAGGCGGGCGCGTGGGGGAGCTGATCCGGCTTCCAGTGAGAGCATGTCAGAGGCAGGAATTCACAAGGAGTGCTCACACAACAACTCATCAGGGTGAGAGGGAGGAAGGCTTGTAGGTTAGCGAGGATTATATTGTTATGTTAGGAAGTTGTGGACAGCAGCGTGCTCGTTATGGATGATGCGGACTCTGCAGTAAATCTGGACAGTGTGGCTACCTCAGCACACTGTGGAGGTGCAGACCCAGCAAACGCTGCCAGAAACGAAGAGACAGTAAACTACAATATGGACAGTGTGGACAATGCAAACGCAATAGAAACTGCCAAAGATGAAGATATTACCGGTCCAGCCATCATGGACAAGGCGGGGGACGACGCCCCGTGTGCTGACACCGTCGGTGCTGAGGGGAGCACGGACAGTGCTGATGTTACAGACAGCAGGAGCGTGGAAACTGATGACACTGTGGACAGTATGGATCAAAGTGCCAAGGGCGACAGTAACGGCTGCGAGAGCGACGGCGACAGCACCAGCGAGAGCACTTGTCTGGAGGCCATGACGCCTGACGGGCAGGACTACTACCTGAGGCTGGGCGATACCCCTCAACGCCGCTCTGCCCTGCGTCTCTCACGCATCATTGCCCGCCAGCAGCTGCTACGGAGGCTGGCACAAGGTAGAAAGAGAGAGAGAGTAATGGCAGAGTTATAATGTGTTATAATGTTTGGAATATCACTGTGAATAGATTTGTGCCTGGTTTTACAGTCTGTGACCTGAATTTGACTTAAAGTTGGACGTTTTCTCAAGAAAAAAAGGAAGAAATTGTATAAATTTAATCAACTGATGTCATATTTTTTCACATTGCTTGTATTTCTTCCTCCAGATGTGCTGCGTTTACAAGCGGGAGATGGAACATGAGTTTTTTTTTATGGTTTTAACCTTACCATTTAATTTATGATGCTTCTCATGAATGTTTAGTTTTCTTTCCTTCTGTGGATGAACTCAAGAAACCCCCTCTTCAGCTCGTCCCCTCAGACATAGAGAAGAGATGTGGGGGGCGGATTCTAACAATGTAAGCTTCGATAAAGAAAGTGTGAAACAGGAAGATTCTGATTGTAGCCTTTTCACGGAAGATCGTGTCTTTTCTCACTGAGTATTCTTTATGGGCAAAAGCTTGCACACTTAAGATTCTCAGTACTCCCACTTCCTTCTGGTTTTACTCAGTGAGACATTTCCCCCTCCGAAGATATTTTTCATAACTCTGAAAGAAGTCACAACAAACCCTAAAGGACTGTGTTATTGTGTTATTCTTTTTGTCTGTGTCTCCTCTACCAAACTCATCAGCTTTGTATTCGATGGTCACTTCCTCAACTTCCTGTCACATGACTTATGTTTCCCTGGGAACGAACAGAACATCCTGATGGAAAATTGGAAATTGCCACAGCATAGAGGCTTTGGGCTGTTCCACACGCTCCTGTTATGTGCGTTGAGTTCATTGCAGGGGATGAGCTGCTCTCCTCTGTGCGCTGAGGTTTTTCCCACGTATGATATTCGTACATTTAAAACACATACAGATACAGTAGTGTGTGTTTTTCGAATCACCATGATGACTGTGGTCTGTTGAAGCAGCAGTAACATGTCAAGTCTTGTGTTAGGTGGTTTTTTTTTCTCACCCCTGCTTATAAATTTGAGAGTGAGAGAGACATGAGTGTTTCGGCAGGTGAGGAATGTAGACGGAGGAGCAAGTTTATGCCTGTGCTGGATTTGGGTGATGGTATGACTTATTTAACTTTCACTCCCTTGCCTCTTACACTTGCACACACTTTTTTGCCTCCTCTTCTGCAATCATACTCTTTCTCTTACTCACCCACACACACACACACACACACACACACACACACACACACACACACACATACACGCTCCGCAGTTGCATTCCACTTCGCAGCAGCTGCTCGACTGTCAGACAGACTTAAATAAAAAAGAACTCCGTGACCTAACCAAACCTACATCTGATTCTTCTTAAAAGCAATAGATTTTGATTCATATCTTATTGTACATGGCCTCTCCAACCATTTAGATTTATACATGCACATGTCTGTGTACTGACAGGTGACTATTTAAAGCAGCTGTTGTCAATATATTTACGGTCACAGTGGAACAATGACCATGTGTAACACTGCTACACAGCGTTACACTGTGTGCTGCCTGCTCTGCACCAAATGGCAAAATGACACAGTTAGCAACCAGCTAGTGAACAGAGTGGAGCAATTGGCAACTAAAAAAGCCTGTAATTTCCCTCAGGAGATGATGGAGACCAAAAACAGCTGAAAGGAGCTGTGAATGTTGGATTTAATATTCATCAGGAGGCCAGAAACACGACTCAAAATGAATTCTGATGTTGCTCTGTGTCTGCTGGATGTGAATATAGGCAACAAGCCACGAATAAGTTCGCTGTATCAACTTAGAAGGTGATATGTGTTGTGATCACAACTCCTGCCCCCAAGCAGCTCAGTTTTTGTGAAGTTAAAGGAAAATCCAACATAAGCTCTGTTTCCACCGCAGGAACCTCTGAGGAACTCAGTTTCCCAGGAACCATGGGTCTGGGATAAGTGTTCAGGGGAGAGATAGTTTTACCCCTAAAAACTCCCCTTACTTTATGAGGGTTTCAGGAGCTTTAAGGGTGAGGCTGATTGGTCAGGGATGCTTTTGTTTTCCACAGCATTGATATACACCTGGCATTTCCAAAAAACCCGTAACTGCAAACACGTTGTTTCACTTGGCCCCACTGTGGAAAAATCACAAAATACTGCAGGAACTTTTACCGCTGGGAAAGTTCCTGGACATTGACTTCTTCTGAAATTAAAGTATCTCGAACTTTTGGTGGAAATGAACCTATAGTTGTTGTGTCCAAAATCCATAATAAATATTAAAGCTAAGCAGGTTGTCAGTACACAGACTGTTCATGCTGGAAAAGTGGAAAAAAAAAAAAAAAAAACTGAGTCTACGCCAAACAGTCAGCATTCACGCTAAAAAAACAACTGATTTTTGAGTGTGCGGTTGATGGATGCTATTTTCCCATGGTGCAATGCACAAAGGAAATTGAGGAGCGCCTTTCAGCTGCAAAGAATTAAAACAAATAGGCCATTTTCTCAGGAGACATTTTGAGTTGTCATTGCAGGCAGGAAACGCACATGAGACACATTTTATTAACAGTGTAAGCAGCGCCAGTGAGCTAACGTGCACAGTGCTAAGACCCCGGCACTTGCTCACCTAAATGGAATATATAGTCATATACAATATTAGTAATTACACCAGTGTTTTTCTTTTTTATGGCATGTCTAAAGTTACACAAAGTGAAACAAATTACTATTATATTCATGTAAAAAAACACTTTGATGTCTGTTTGTAAAGTTCAATTGGTAGTGACATTCATCTGCATAAAGGATTGCATCATTTCCTCTTAGTATACATTTACATATATTTATATGCTGGTATATAATATATACATTCAGTGTGCAGTATGGAAGCAGGGCACACTGATGCTGTTGATGCTGTTTCAGCACGAGCCTCCAGAACAGGCTCACTGCTTCTTGCCATAGATTCTCTCAAAATCCACTGGAACGATGAAACATCATTTATCCAAAAGATATTCCCTAATTTGGTGTTTTGGTGATGATAGAGGTCATTGTCTTACACCATGACGCAAATCTCCTTCAAGTTTTCATTTGGGTTGAAAGGCAGAAACTGTGATTCAGCTCACTTTCATACTTACTGCTGCAGAGTCCGAGTCACCGAACGGTTTCTTCAGCTCGTTTATTCGGATGTTTTAATTCTGACTTGTCACCTGTATGTGTTTTATTTCAACGGAAGCCTTTTTATGAGCAGCTCTCACTGAATTGAGTGACAGTTCGCTCTCTATCACTCACGGCCATTCTCACCACAACCACTGGTGCTCTGCCAAACCACAAGGCTGCACTGACTGCTGCTCCAAGCCGAGCACCAAATGTTTTCCATTCAAGTCAAATCACTGAAAGGCAAAAGGAATACGATGCGGCACATACAAACGGTCACTTTACATGCCATAACCATAGCCTGAAGCCATATAATAATTTGACAGAAATGTAAATGCACTTCTGTCGCATGTTGCTTTAACACCCTCTGCTGGAGAAAAAGTGGCATAACCAAACACACAGACGGATCACATTCAGTCTTGTCTCATCCAATCTCATCATATCCAACCTTATTAATGCAGTCTGGTAACTCACCATAACCCCCGGTGCTGTTACTAATTATGGCTAACTGCTAACCTTCAGCAGTCCTGCCAGGACCTGTCATGTTATATCCCGGGCTGTGCTGTCCCGCAGTTAGTGATGCGCAGGAGACTCTGTGCCTGAACCTGCACTGATGTGATGCCAGCGTTGATTCTGTTTTACAGTACATTCCTTAGGACTCAACATCATCGCAGATGAACCGTGCGGGACAGGACAGACATATTCCCCCCTCCCTTCCTTCCTCCCTCCCTCTCTCCCTTCACTCCTCCTCTGCCTTCTTCACTAGTTTTTTTTTTCTTTCTTTGTGACCTTTAAACATGAAGGAGTAAGTGCTTTAGCTTATGTGGGAATATGGCTGCTTTCCAGGCATCCTGTGCGTGTATGTGTGTGTATGCATGTGTGTGTGTAGTGTTGTAGAGACACTCAGTTCATGCTTACGCAGTCTCCTCTGTCCCTTTTTTTCTGTGATGTTTATATCTTAGTTATTATTATTTAATTGATTTTGACTTAAGCAACATTTAGATATGACTTTGTAAAATGAAGTAACTACTCTCTGGTTCTACTCTCTACCTCAGTACAGTTATCCCAGCTGAGTCCCACTGACATGTTCAGTCCAGGGACTTCCTGTTGCTGTTCTTAGCTCACATGCCGCTCTGGACGCTTGGGAAATTCAGAGCAGGAACTGATGTCATGCGAGGCACTTCAGGGTCCTTGAGACCCAGTATTACACAGACATAATACTGAGAAAAGCCTGTCAGAAAGTCAAGGTTTCTGCCGCTGGATAAAAGGGAGAAAATGAAAGCTAGAGGAAAGAAAGGTGAAGGCACACTTTCAGAAACAAAAAAAAAGCTGTGAGGACATTGGGGTGCTTGTACTAGATGTATTATGTAACATAGTGGGCACCCTGTTATGTAAGGAATTGCCTTACAGCCCCTTTTGTCCCATACATGGACGTCCATATTCACACACCCACACATAGTCAAACGCACACTCACACACATACCATCTGTCTACCTTCCCTGCTGTTGTTCTAGTGGCCTACTGCCTGTTGTCATATATTCTACGCTGCAGGAAAGCAGCGACATGGAATAGGCTGAAGGAAAAGCACGGTAGGCAGCTCGGATTAGCTCTGCCCGACTGTGCGCATTGGTGTGTTTTGTGGTCCACTAATAACATGTTTGTGTACTAATTAATCTCTTGATTAAATTCTGCACAGATGAATAGCAACGCTTTGTTCCCACGTTGACAGGAGCTTTGCCGCTTGGCACCGTTGTGCACAAACACAAAGACGCATCACCAATTCCACATGCACAAACACTATGATGAAGTGCGCCACTCTGTGCTTATTTTTTTTTTCAACCTTATCTCAGGACCACAATGGCTTCATGAGTAGTTATTACGTTTGAATGCGACACTCGAAAAGTCGGTGTTGGTGCAATTTGTTGATGGAAGGTTTTGAGGTTCTATGTAGGATAAGTTATGCATTTACAAGTACGATAACCCATTCATTTATGTATGAGGGCTGCAGTTAGTATTTCCACTGCTGCAAAGTGCAGCACAAAAACCTCCAGCCTGCAGTTTAGATGGAAACAACCAGAACTGATCTATGAAGATTTACAGCAGCATTTACCTGAATACTTACAGATGATCCCAAACTTTAGCTGTGGCGTCACGGGAGGAGGTTATGTGTTTGGAAACAGTTTGGAGAAAATGCTGTGATGGTGACTCTGTCATTTATGAGGCTGTTTCCCCCTTCGCCAGACTCTGCTGTAACTGAATCATCAACTTTGCATTAGATTACAGCAAATTTTGGTGTAAGGCTTTTTATTGTCAACAAATCCAATGAAAAACTGTGTTTAGTCAGTTTCTAAAGACTTTTTTTTTTTTTTACATTCCCCAGCCTGTGTTTAGCCCGCCTGTTCCTTCTAAAGACAAAAACCTTGAAAAACTAGTCATGAATATATAGTTTCTCATTTTCTAAAGCAGCTGTAGTGCTGTCGTTTTTAGCAAACCTTACTCAAACAGGAATAGACTGTGCATTTGTTGACTTTATGGCACCACAACCTTGTGTGTGGGATTGGCTCAAAATAAACTACAGCTCCTGCGTTCTCTGTACTGAAGGAACATGTTGACCTGTGCAACCTCACTGAAGTGTTTCTAATGCAGGTCTGTGGCACAATCTGGAATAATCAGGATCTTTTTTTAAAAAAAAACCTGGTTTCTATAAAGAGAGAAATCTTTCAAATCTCACATGCAGTGAATAAGTGGCTGCTGTGGTATGTCTTCCTCCCTGCGGTTTTCTCACAGGGTCTGTCCATCTCTACTGCCCTCCCCACCCCAGCTGTCTGCCTGTCTCATCCTTTTTGCATTCTCTCTGACTCACTGGGGGCAACATCTGGACTGTACTAAATGTCTGTGCTGGTGTGAGTGTGTGTGTAATGTATGTGTGTGTTTTCACACTGCATCCTCCCACACTACTGATCTGGTTCCTGCAGTATTGTACAGTAAACTCGTAGAAAGAGGACGAGGTCAGAGTCTCCTTGCTATAGCCTGCCAGTCGGTTCAGCTGACATGTGAAGTTAGCGTCCACCAGTCGTCAGTCTGTGACCTCAGGGTGGGGGGG
>NW_019525120.1:697732-797205 GCF_002814215.2 Seriola lalandi dorsalis
GGGCTGGCTGATGCAAACGCCAGCTGAAATGAGCCATTTCCTCCGTGGATTAGATGTGGCAATAGCAGCTCTCAAAGAAGATGTGGAGTCTTGTTGGATCAAAGTGGAAGAAAGGATGAAAAGGTGTCAGCAAAAGAAACATGGACAGATGGATTAAGGAAAATGTGTTAGGGAGTATTTTTGTTTAGAGAAAGATAAGGTTAAGAGTAAGAGAAAGGGGAAAGCTATATTCAGGATGTAGAAAGAAATGGGCACAAGAAGGAATAAAAGGGAAAAGGCAAGAAAGTAGAACAAGAGTGAGGAGACGAAAGGAGAAGCAGAGAGAGAGCTGTAAAAATAGAGAGATATTGTATGTGGATCCTAACAAAGCAGAAAGTGCGAGAGAGGAGGTTGAGGAGAAAATTAGAGGGAAGAGAAAACCTGCATGGGGCAGGCTGGTAGAGGGAGGCAGAGTTGTAAACACAAGGGGTTGGAAAGGCAGCGAGGAAGGAAAGCACAGAAAGTTGCCACTTGATGAAAAGCTGGACGGTAGTGAATGGATGTGCGATGGGACAGAGAGGGAAACTTCAGTCTTGAGCAAAGGAGAAAGAAATAGCAGCATGTCATCACCCGCACCATGAAGGCTTCAAGTAAGTTTTCAGTTCTCTTGGGTTTCCTGCCTCTCACTGGAATTTCTCTTTTCTCTACGGCCTATTTTCAGAGTGTTACCAAAAAAAAAAAAAAAAAATCTTTTCACGATCTGCCCATGTGTTGCCTCATATGTGATTTGGAGAGAGGAGTTATGCTGAGAATGTTGGGAGAGGGACGTAATTGCTGGATTGCGGTGGCAGGATCATTTCCTGTGACCGTTCTCATCTCTGATGGTGAAGACGGAGGCTTTTTATTGCCATTCTGAACTTTGTCCCCTGTGTTTCTGCGGTGCCCTCTCGCTGCCTCCTTCACTTGCCAGCACCTCTGAACCAATGAATGAGACGAGTGAGAGGGAATGAGTGGGGCTTTGAGAAGAGGTATGAGATGAGGGCGGTGATTTTTAAGGATGATGCGGGATTACTGTTGTCGCCGGTGGTTTTTCACCTGCGTTTGTTTGTTTGTTTGTTTGATTGTCAAAGCACTGACCTGATTTGCACCTGATGGAGGGATGGGTCATGGGCCAGGGTAAGATTTTGGTGTGAATTCGATTAAAGGCGGCGGATCCAGGAATTTTTTAACACGGCAAGAAAGGACGTATTTCAACATTGTAAATTTCTCAGGAAATAATGTAGGCTATCAGTCTTAATGTAAAATATCTGACATATTACTGGTGTTGATATCTATGACATTTGGTGCAGATCAGGATAATAATCCGGATCTGACAGATGTGTGTAGGATTTTTTGGCCTTGGCGGAGGTATATACACTCTACTTAATGCCATTCTAGTTAATGAGAGTGATATTTTTGTGTTATATTTGATAGCTTTGTGTGAAGGTTGATTTTATTTTGAAAAACTGGTCATACAGCTATTTCTTCTTCTTCTTCTTTCTCCATTTCTGCTTTGAGTTTTTAGAAGATATCCCTCTACGTCTCTCTTGTCCTTGTTTTACATATACATGTGTATGTATGGGTGTGATTGTGAGGATGGGTGTCTGTATGTATATTATATATAAATTTATACTTCTGTATTTTTTTTTTTTAAATCTGCAAAGATTTTTTAAACCAAGATCATTCATATGTCTTTGTAAGCACAGAGCTCTGCAGAGCGGTTTAATCAGTGTCTGCTCATAAAGAAAATATACACACACACACACGTTTGAGAGCTGCCAGTTTAGCAGTCTGAGCAATACATATGCAAGCGGAAAAAAGTAGTAAAACAAATGCCTGTAAAACGTCTCGTAATTCTGGCGGCAGCGGCTAATGGGGTGTGGTGCCATGTGTAAGGCCTGTTAAATTTATGCAATAACAGCTGAAACCTGGCCGCTGGTTCATGTGAGTGGATATTGTTTGAAAGTACAGGATATTTCATGTTAAACTGTGTAAACTGTCCCTTTGTCCTCTCAGGATAATGCGCATCCCTCTCTGGCTCACGTCCAGCTTTTTCCAATCCCATCATTCCAGTGAATTCCCAGAGGAAAATGTAATTCCCTCAGATGTTCCTCCCCCATATGCTGAAAATGCTGGGATAAGGAGAACAGATGAATACAATGTTATGTTCTTCATTTTTGTCTTTGAGTCTAAATTTATTTATATTTTAGAGAGAAAATAATTAACACAGCCCATCAAGCTTGGCATAGAGAAGACATACAGTCCACTGGAATTCCCAGAGGGAAATTTAATAATGTGGGACTTTCCTCCTTCAACATGATGTGATATTAGCTCCCTTACTCTTAACTGTTTTCAGATTTTGTATTAAACGGTAAAACCATAAATGCCAAAAAATCTGTCTAATCTGTGTGTAATCAACATGCCCCTACTGCTTTATTTTTGCTTTGCAGAGATTGAGGCTAAGGAGGCTTGTGATTGGCTTAGAGCTGCAGGATTTCCACAGTATGCCCAGCTCTACGAAGGTAACACACACACACACACACACACACACACACACACACACACACAACACACAGTAGCCAAAGTCCAGAATTTATCCAGCTGCCTTGCTTCACACAAACATTCGCCTCTTCATTTCTCTCCGTTTGTTCACTCCTGCTTCTTGTTTTCTCTCTGTCTGACTCCTTCTGTCTTATTTTTTCCATCATCTCTGTCTCTCTCTCTTTCTGCAATCCCTCCATCTTCATATCCCCATCTTCTGGGCCTCTGTGTTCTATTTCCAGGCTTCAGTTCCTGTCCAGAGGGAGGGGTCATGGGAAAGGCCTTGTTATCACTGCTGGGACTCTCACACAGATTCTCTTTCTCTCTTCCTTCTTCCACCTTTCTCTCTGTCTCTCTACCCTTTCCTCGACTCGCCCACACTCTTTCTGTTGGTCATCTCCCTGTCAAAGCCTGCATTTTCTTGCTCTTCCTTCGTCTGTCCTTTCTTTCATCTTGCCCGCTTTCCACCTTTCTGGAAAAGCTACAGGCATTCATTCATGTGATGATCATCAAGCCTCATACAATTGAGACACAAACAGGAAATGGCCCCAGTAATCTAAGAAGTGGCTCTTAAAATCCAGCAGTCCTTCTTTAGCAGCACACACACACACACACACGCATACACACACACACACACACACACATACACACACACACGCACACACACACACACACTGCACTTCTCTGACAAATCCTGTGAGTTCCAGTAATGTCGGGTTATGGATGCTGGCCTCTGGGACTCTGTGGCGGCTCCCGGGCGCACATGATGCCTGCAGTCTGCCACCACACACAGAGAATCGCCAAAATAAAAGCCTTGAGTCATTTTGGCATTGTGCAGAATCCAAGTTATTTTGGGGGTTTGAAAATTTGTCTGAGTCTGTGTCTGTGTGTGTCTGTGTGTGTTCTGTAAACTCCAGATGCAGATGGCAGGTGTTCACTGTAGCAGCAGTTGTGCTGTATACTTCAGTTAAACTGTCAGAGGAAACTGCTATCTCCAGTCTCCTGTCAGTCAAACTCAGTCTCTCATTCTCACTATTTCTTCTCTCTCTCTCTGACTGTGTCTCATAGATTCCCAGTTTCCAATTGATATTTCCTCAGTGAAAAGGGACCATGACTTCTTGGACCGGGATCTGGTGGAGCCTCTGTGTCGGTAAGAACACACATATTCATACTGTACACTTACACACCGGACACACGCAGACCTCGTTTAACACCAGTAAAATCACCCCAGAATCCTTTTCTGCCCCCCAGCTCTATGCATTGACTTGTCTCTGCGGCCTGGTGCTAACAGGCTAATCATTAGACGTCTGACCCCGACCCTTAACGAACTCCCCACCCCTGTCTCCCGCTCAGACACCCAGCCTTTGATCTGGTCACCGCCCCCTCCCCACTGCCACGCTCTGATCTCCCATTCAAAGAGAGGAGACCCTCAGGGGGCAAAACACGGGTGGTGGTGGTGGTGGGGTAGAAGGGAGTGGGAGTTAAGGGGTGAGGGTAACGGGGAAGGAGTGAGTGGATGCCAGTGTATTCTACCAGATGGCTTTGAGCGGTGCCTCTGCGCACTTCTATGATCTCTCTGTTTCACATCTCCTATTCTCCTCCTCAGTGAAGTTTTCCCAGCATGCACAAGCACACGCCCCTCCCCACCCTTATCTTTTTGCCCCCAATGTCTATGATAGAGGAGGGGTGTGGTAATTATAGCGTTAGTGATTCCTGACAGCTATATTGCACGAGAATACACATCAGACCCCCCTGAGCTGTGTCTCAGGAGCTGTAAAATCATAATGAGGTCTCTCTTGTTCCGTGCATCACTCTTTACATTTACATTACGTTTTTTTTTTCACATTTTAGATTATTTAGCTTACTCGTGCTTGCAAAAAATACACATTGTATGGAACATAGACTTCTCAACCTGTATGAATATATGTGCAGTCGAGGATTGTTTGTACCATCCTGCAGCAGAAACACAGGGTGTGGAGACTACAGTGGCTCCCTCTGTATATTTTCCAACTTGAATGTTACTTTAAGCTTGAAAGACAGTTGATATGACAGCTCTATGCTTGCTGTTGGTGTTTTTTTTTTTTGGTACAGCAACAAGCAATCCCCCCTGTCTGCTAGTTTGTGTGAGAGGACAGAGAATTTTAACAGTGTACAAACAAGGATTTCCCAGAGGCTGAAATCTTTTAAATGACAGAGGTCACAAGACCCAAAAACATGTTTTTAATGATCCCATCATGAAAGGCACCAACACAGACACCACCCTGCTATTCAGCTTCTGTTCACATCCCATTCAGTTGCAGAAAGGGGGAGACAGTGGGTGGGAAGGATGGGTGCAGACAGCAGAGAGACGTTTTTTTTTTTTTTGTAAGGATGTTGCCCCCAGCACTCTAGAGTATGGAAGTAAAAGAGGGGGTGGGAATGGGTGACAGATGAAGGGGAGGAGGGAAGGAGCCGGCTGCGCTTCAGCGTGAGGATGTCCCAGAAGAGTGATGCTAGAGAAGGCGAGGGAGGAATAGGGAGGAGAAAGGGCACGGACGAGAGGAGAGAGGCAGGGTGAGAAGAAAGGGATAGACAGAGTCAGAGAAGATCAAATAGGAGAAATGAAGGGGCACGTCTGAAAGACTCAGAAGAAAAGAAGGAGAAGGTGGTAGTGAAAAGTAAGAGAGGAGAGTGAAAGTGAGCAGCGTAGTGCAACAGACAGAATATATCTAACCTACCAGCTCTAGCATGTTTGATTGACTCTGTGTGTGTGTGTGTGTGTGTGTGTGTGTGTGTGTGTGTGTGTGTGTGTGTGCGTGTGCGTGTGTTGCAGACGTCTAAATACTCTGAACAAGTGTGCCTCCATGAAACTGGATGTCAGCCACCCCAAGAAGAAAGTAAGCCAAACTTTTTTTAACTTTACATTTGTTTGTTTTTACAAGGAAATACAGAGAACGTAGCCAACGGTCAGGAATAGACACATTTTTCTGTAATATCTTTGTGGAGATTTGTTCATCACTTATTATATGCCCTTATTATACAAATTAATACTTTGTCTTTGCAATATACATCTGAAAATGTGATTCCATGGGGCTGAAGGGGGGGGGGGGGTGATGTCATTTAGACTGTGTTCACATGTCATTCTGGTGCATTTACATTCAGTCCAACTGATTTATGGCAGATGGGAATGTTGTTATTCAGACTAGATCAATGGCTGCGCACTGACTCAAAATGGTCTTCACTCCCATATATATATATAATTACCAGTAGAGATGATGACAGGTTTGGTTAACCATCCCAACCCGCCCAGGGAGGTCGACATCTCAAAACAATCAACAATACAAGAAGCACACAGTGAAAACTCTATCAAGAATGTACAGAGACAATAATACATCAGATATATCAAGTATACCATCGATATCTCAAATATAATAAAAGAAAATAATAAATAGTTGTAAATTACATGAAATGAGACATTAAAGTGTTGTACATTACAACCGGGAAATCTCCACTCATTTTGTTCTATTAACTTAACTATTAACTAACAGAGATGTATGTTTTCATCGTATCATTTCGCCAAGAAGCTGCACCCAAAATACTGTAGCCTCTATCCAAAATTACAATTGCTACATTTAGAAGAAATGTTCTGTTTCATAGTCTCGGTTCAAACCTCAAAGTGAGACTTTGAAGAACAAAATTTGTTTTGATTTCACGTCACATGTAGTGCTGATGAAGGGTATCTGTAATCTGTCATTCCATGTGTTTACAACCCTGGATTTATTTGTTGTAAATCTTAAATGGACTAGAAGTAAGAGAAAAAAATTAGTCAGGATATTTCTTCTTACACCAAATCAACTACCTGTGTGAACACAAACACAAACTCCTCATGGACTGTGTTACCTAATGCTTCCTTCATCCTTCCATAGGGTGATGACTCTGATGAAGATGACCCGTTGGCTATCAGCAAACGTTGGACATTCGAGTGGAGTAGCCGACGCTGGTCTCGCCTACAAGACTTCCTGTTGGACAGCACCAATGAAAGCAGCCCGACGGGTCAGGGGGAGGAGGGTCTGCGCAGCACAGTGAGCAGTGAGAGCGTGCTGACGGACCTGAGCGAGCAGGAGATCACAGAAATCTCCTCGCTGCACAGTGAGGACTCCGCCTCCGCCATGCCTGACTCTATATCTATGGCATCCCTTTCCGCTTCCTACCAACCGCCAAGGGAACTCCCACACTACAACTCCCTGCCAATCAAGAGCAGCCGCCATGGGCAAGGAGGGCGGAGCAAAGCCAAAGAGTTTTTGCGTCGAATGGAAATGATGCGCACTTGGGGGCCATCCACAAGGCGGAAAAGCTCAAATCGCAGGCCGCCGCTGGTCATCAGCGGGCCGGTGTTACAGGGGGAGGAGCCTCAGGCACTGCAGATGCTTCAGTGTACTCCCATCAGCCAATTAGAGCACAGCCCTAAACACATCCATGAAACTGATGGAGACACTTCTCCTGTCAGCCTTACCAATGATTGTAAAGACCAATCCATGGTGAGTGTGAGCCCCAGCAGTGAGACAGTGGCGCCCAATGTAAAGGCACCTGTGTGTACAAAACCCCGCACTGCCAGCAAGAGAAGCAGCATGTATCTGGAGGATATGGAGCTGCCTTCTCAGGGTAAGAGGACTGAAGGGCAGAGCCAGTTTGGCAGAAACCAGTTTCACTCATATGAAAACCTCCTTATTCACATCCCCAAAGACCATAAGCCAGGCACCTTTCCAAAAGCTCTATCCATAGAGAGCCTGGCACCTTCCCCTGGCGACAAGAACAATGGCTCTCAGACACAGGCCCAGACTTCTCCACCCAACAATGGCCTGGGTGAGCCCTGGTCTGGTAAACCTCTTTCCAAGCCCCCCTGTCCTGGAGCGCCACGGGGCAGCAGGGCGAGTGTTTATGACAATGTGCCGGGCTCCCACCTGTACGCCAGCACAGGAGACCTGCTGGACTTAGAGAAAGAGGACAACCTGTTCCCTCACCTGGATGACATCATCCAGCACGTCAGCGGCCTGCAACAAATAGTGGACCACTGGAGCCGCAGCGTGCTGCCCGAGGGTGAGACAGGGGAGGGGGAGGAGGAAGGGGAGGGCAGGACCACCCCCAGCGAAGGCGAGAGAGATGGCGTCTCCTTGAATGACACCGATTCAACAGGGACCAGTCGGGAGAGGCGGGACTCTGGAGTTGGGGCCTCACTGACAAGACCACGGTGAGCAGCTGCTCAGATCATTTGGGTTTATTAAAACTTGGGTTGTGTTTTCATAGTTTTGGCCCTCATTTTTATTGGTTATGAAAACATTGTGAACACCAAAGTAATCAGTGAGATCTTGGAACATGCACACATCACTACAGCAAAGTCTAATAAGGCAACAAACAAGCTGTCAGACGGTCAGACAGGCTGTAAACAAGCCTGATCATTGAAAACACTTTATTTGGAGGTAAAACTGAAAGTGAGGGCCCCCAAAATATCACTGATAATACTTTCATTGCAGAGGAAGACTGTAGTACATATGGTTGGCAAAAGCTGAACCAGTAAGTTGGTCTACAAGCTGTGAGGGATGTTTACAATGAACGGTTAATAAGGAATAATTTAATAGCAGCTACACCTTCATTCTCTTTGCTGGAGTTTGCCCAAACCTCCAGCTTTGGAGCCAGGATGGGGCAGTTTGATGGTTGTGTTTCCCGCATTGTTGTATTTTTCTGTCTGTATACCCAGATCTACAATCTTATTATCACAGATGAGAAACAATGAGAATTATCCTTTAAATTGACCTGATCCGGCCTCTACATTAGCTGAATCACTCTGAGTCTCCTGTTCTTTTCTCCCCCATCCCAGTCTGCGATGGCCCAGCTTCAGAACCTCTGATCATCTCAACCAGCCAGCTTCCTCACTGCAGATCGGCAGCCAATCAGCAGGCCAGCTCAGCCTGCTGCAGAAGTTCTCTTTGCTCCGCCTCACCGCCATCATGGAGAAATACTCTATGTCTAACAAACACGGCTGGACATGGTGGGTATCCGCGCTGCCACACACCACATCCTGACAGAGATTGTACCCCGTCTTTGTCCATATGTTTTTCTCTTCTTCTCCACAAAGTGGCTATTAGCTCATATTTTATGCATGAGTTCATAATTCAGGGAATTTACAAGATGTGATGTCAGACACTTTGACATGGAAAGTGTCTGGAACCTCTGGTCTTACTTTTATTTTATTTTTTTCACTGTATTCTCATTTAAATTATATGAACAAACTTTCTGTTTTGTTTTTATTGCCTTATAATTTCCAATCTTCCATGCCAACTGAGGAATATGTGCTCTGTGACAGCAATAGTGTCACAGCTATTACAGTGGCCTCTGTTACTTACAGCTTCTCTTCATCAGAGCTGAAATAGCAGGACCATATGCACAGTCAACACAACATCTGCTTCACGTACTTCACTGATCCTTGCAGCAAGCACGGGTTTGTGCATACTCAGTAATCAAAGGCTCCAGTGTTGGTCAAAAAAGAGGCTTTAGATTCACATCCGCAAAAAAAAAAAAAAACCCACCAGTCTCCATGACCCGCAAACACAAGCACATCCTTGTGTTGTTAACGACCGGTCCTGTTAATTTTTTATTATCCCCGAGAGGGAAATTCTGTTGACCAGCATCTACATGAGGAGAGAGATAATGAAAGCACAGGCCGCTCTTTCTCCCACACACTTCCCTAATTGTTTTCTGTCTATCGCTCCCAGGTCTGTGCCCAAGTTTATGAAGCGCATCAAGGTGCCAGACTACAAAGAGAAGAGTGTGTTTGGTGTTCCCCTCATCGTCCATGTCCAGCGTTGTGGTTTTCCGCTCCCTCTGTGTTTACAGCAGGCCCTCAGCCACCTCAGAACACACTGTCTGGACCAGGTTAGAAAACAGCTTTTACAGGACTGGATTAGAATCTGTACATTTCTTCCTCATTCTGCTAATTTTGGTTGTTTAAATCTCAAATACGAGTCAGCTGACAAAAAGCCTTGTGCTTTGTTTTTTTTCTCTTCATCTCTCGCCGCTGGCGTTCCCCTCTCAGGTGGGATTGTTCCGTAAATCCGGCGTGAAGTCTCGTATTCAGGCTCTGAGGCAGCAGTGTGAGCTGTCCCCTGACTCTGTGAGCTACGAGGACCAGTCGGCCTACGACGTAGCCGACATGGTCAAGCAGTTCTTCAGAGACTTGCCTGAGCCTCTGCTAACAAGCAAGCTGGGGGAAACTTTCCTGCATATTTACCAGTGTAAGTCGCCCTCAGGAGCCGTGAATCCCGTGACACGTCGTCACGGCAAACACACAAAATCACACAAAATACTGAAGCTGTCGCAACACAGCTGATGGTATCTGCCTCTGGCCAAGGAGATCATTCGGATGTGGATTGGTTCAGCGAGCCAATAAACTGATGTTACTTTCATGAGTTGAATTTCAAACAGTTTACATTGCAGCTACAGCAAGTAGAAGAAATAAGTGACACATATTTTTCATGTCTAACAACGACTGTTTGATACTTTTATTTCCTTTAGAATAATCGTTTTTGATCACATCCAAAATGCTGCAAATTACCTTCTTTTTTTCAGTCATCAAATATATCAGCAGCACTAACCAACTCTGACCAAAATAGTAGTATAGTATACTTCCTGTATATATATAATTTTATGTTTGAAATGTGCATATGTGCTCTTAAAGACATCAAATATTTGGCGTTGGGTCATCTGGTGGCTAAATGGTTAAAACACATACCAATTGTCAACTATCAAAATAGAAAATTGCCAAAATGATCATCTTTAAAATATATATATTGGGTTTTGGTAACTGTGACTTTTTCTTCAATCCATCATTCAATTCCTCTTTTCTTCAGACGTCCCAAAGGAGCAGAGGTTGCAGGCCGTCAGAGCGGCCATTTTGCTGATGCCAGACGAAAACAGGGAGGTCCTGCAGACGCTGCTCTGCTTCCTGCGTGACGTCACTTCCTTGGTGGAGGAGAACCAGATGACACCAATGAACCTGGCCGTTTGCCTGGGACCTTCGCTCTTCCACCTCAGCATACTGAAGAACGAGACGCTGTCGCCAAGGTGCGCGTCTGAACTGACGAGGGCACCGATGCTCAAACTTGGTGGCCGAAGTCTTATGATTTATTACGTTGTTTTATACCTGTTTTCACCGTTATTACATTTGTGCCTAGCAGTAATACTTCTTATAATGGCAGTAGTATAAGTAAAGTCACTTCTGCTGTCATTACTATTATGGTCACCGATTTCCCTCTATGTAATTTTCCACCATGTCAATATCAAGCTTCCCCCGTGTTATTATTTTATACTGTTGTTTGGTGGAGGTCCTCATGATAGAATATAGCTTTTACTCCGATAAGTGCGTTCTTCTGTTTCTCCATGTAAACACTCACATGTTTTATGTTCTGCGTATTTCTGTTCCTCAAGGTCAATCCAGAGGAAGTACACCACAGGCCGTCCCGATCAGAAAGACCTGAATGAGAACCTGGCCGCCACTCAGGGCCTGGCGCACATGATCACTGAGTGCCAGCGTCTGTTCCAGGTCAGGATTGACTATTTACAGCAGTTAGATTGTTCTTGTTTGTTTCCATAACAGTAAAAAAATTGTAAATGACTGACCACAGTTTTACAATTCATTGTGTTGACAAAGAAATAATGCATGACCACGTCTTTATGTATGAAATTAACAGACAAAAATAACATGGAGCGGGGTGACGTTTCCTCTGCTGAGTTGTTATTATCCAAGGACACTCTATAACTGTGTCTGAGCTCATTTCTAAAACTGTATATCATCATTACCTTGAGGCTGTCAGCGTGTACAGTGTATTTACTGCTGGTGTCAGCGAAAACCTCTAAAGGGACTAAGAAAACAGGCTTGATTACCATGTGCTTCTGCGTTTAATGTGGTTTGAAGAGTTTTCAGATAAACAAGAGTGGATGACTCTTCTTGACTCAGGATACTGTACTGTACTGATAATGTACTAATATACTTCCAAAACATTAAAAAGGACCAGTGTTGAAGTTTAAAGGTTTTTATATGATGGTGATTTTTGAAAGGCAGTGAGTGGACGCTGGATATTATAATTTTTGTACCAAAAAAAAGTGTATATGTTATTGATGTAATGGTAAATAGAAAACCCCGTTAAATTGCACTTATTTGTCAAAGTGTATTTCCTGTTTCAGACTTGGTAATCTTTAGCACAGAGCTGATGTGATGTGATGTGATGTGATGCACGTCCTCTGGCTGTTCCCCTAGATCCCAGAGGAGATGGTGACGCAGTCTCGCAACTCGTACATGGAGGCTGAGCTGATGGTGCCCCCGCTGGACGAGCTGTGCAAGGCTCACGAGGAGGAAGTGGATGAGGAAGAGGAAGAGGAGGATGAGGAAGGATCCTATCATACACACCTAGAAAGCCTGGTCCAGAACCTGCTGAAAGAAGCCAGGGATAAGAGCAAAGGCTGGGTGTCTCGCTCAACTACTGACCACACCGAACTGGCATTTAAAAAGGTGTGTGGTCATTGAGATGCTGGAATATGATTGGATTTTGAGAGGGGTGGGAGGGAAAGACACAGGGGAGGGAAAACAGGGAATATGAGCATCATTATAAATGTTACCTAGAGGTTTAAAGGGCCAAAAGAAATTAAATTAAAGGAATCTTTTTACACACATTTCTGTGCGCCCACTTATACATTCAAATTATACATGATAAGATAAGGCATAAAGCTCTTTTGTACCCACCCTGTCACAATAAATCTAACACTCCCCATGTGTTTGTGTGTAAGGTAGGGGATGGTAACCCTCTGAGGCGGTGGCGAGTGTGTGTGGAGGTGTCCGCAGCTCCCAGTGAGGTGCTGCAGCGGCTGCTGAAAGAGCGCCCTCTGTGGCAGACCGAACTACAGCAGGAGAAGGTTCTGGAGACGCTGGATAAACAGACAGACGTGTACCAGTACTCCTGCCGCAACATGGCGCCTCAGCCCAGCTGTGACTACGTGGTACTAAGGTCAGGATTACTGAAATTCATTCGGAAGTGTTTGTGTATGTTAGAGGCTGTTATCTAAAGAATGTTTTCCATCACTGAGCAGTAGGTAGCACTCCAGGTACAAACAATACCAACTGATACATGAAAAGCTTGTATTTTAAGACTATTCAAAACAACCTGCTCAAATATTTCCCTTATATACAGGAACATTTCTGAAATACCATACTGTATAAAAAAATTAATCTCTGTCTATTTTGAGATTTAAATAATTGACAAAGTCATTTTCTCAAACAGAACATTTGCTGCTTGTATTGGTCTTACAGTAAATTAGTAAATTCAATCGTAAACTGAAATCACTTTGCACTGGGATACTATTACTGACATTTTTCATCGTTTCCTGATGTTATATGTCGGTATAGATCAAGAAAATATTTATTAGTTTCAGTCCTAATAAAAAGGTTATCAAACAATATATCACATTCCTACATTCAATGTCTGACTGAGCTCACAGCTTCTCTATTTTGTGTCTCTCCACCCCCTCAGATCATGGCGTACAGACCTGTGCAAAGGCTCATGTGCGCTGGTGTGTGTGTCCGTCGAACATGACGACAGCCCACGCGTGGGAGCGGTGAGGGGGGTTGTGCTGGAGTCACAGTACCTCCTCGAGCCCTGTGGGACGGGGAGGACGAGGCTCACCCATATCTCCAGAGTGGACCTCAGGTGTGGGCGGACTTCAAGTGCTCTTATAGTGAAGGTTTTGATAAACGTTGCGATCAATAATGTGCATTGTTTTCTATTCTCGCTACAGGGGGAGGTCTCCAGAATGGTACAACAAAGCGTTTGGTCACCTGTGTGTTAATGAAGCCCAGAGGATCCGCTCCTCTTTTCACCCTCTCGATCAGACGAGCACTGAGGCCAAGAGCTGAACCCCAGAAATGAAGCTTTTTTTTTCTTTTAAATCTTGGGTCACACTGCCAGAGCAGCTGGGCAAGACACCCAGTGACCCAGGAGCGGGAGTCATCCAGGCAACGGACTTTGGTGTCTTTTCATGCTGCTGAGCCACACTGATCATTACTGTACCATACTGTGCTGAGTTACAGTCATTCACACACAAAGAAGAGAGGGGTATTTTTCTCATGTATTCCAGTAATTCTGAATATCACTACTTATTTATTTTCCAAGCCATTTTTTTCATACCATAGAACAAACGTGGGTTTCCAAATATGAAACAACTTATTGTCTTTTACCAGCCGCTGATGTTTCGTATAATTGGCTCTTAACCATGTGCATTATTAGATGGGGTATTTTCAGTATTTATTGCTCTGGCTCATTCTTCAAAATCCTCACCTAAAAATACAATATCTTGCAAAAAATAAAAATAAAAAAGGAAAAGAAAGATGATCCAATGAATCAGGCAGCATCAGCAGGTTGGATCATGAGACTGTTTTTCTATAGTGTTGGTAAATGTTTAATCTCCAACACCTTCATTTGATATCACTTTAACTGTTATTGTAATAGATTACCTACCGGAAGCTTACACATAACTATAACTGATTTTGTAGAAGACTATGTGTGATCCAAGTTGGCATGAAAGTTACTCATATTTAAACTAAAAAACCTTTATTTGTATTGATTACTCTGAGGAATCTATCTTAACCCCATCTCTGTAAAGTGCCACATGGCCTGCCTGCAATATACATGAGCAATTTGATTGAAACTGTTTAGAACAATTTCTCTTCTCAGATGTTTTATTGACTAGAAGTGAGAAAACAGATCCTATTCACCCCTGATCTGATTTAATCATTGTACATTTTAGAAAAGCAGCCACACAAACAACATCATCAATATCTGATGATTACATCATATACACGATTATTCATTGATTTAAACTGGACCTCCCTGACCTACATCAGCACAAATCTGTGGAGCCTGCCACAGATGCTGTAAAGACACAAATCCCTGTCTACAGGAATAACCAGGATCAGTACAATATGGGTACATGACAGCACAACATTGTGAAAAGTGCACTAGCTTCAGGACAAACAAGTACGTGAGGGATCTGGATCACAGAAAGGGGAAACACTCATCGGGTCCATAAATGTGCTTTAACCCTGTTATGGATACATTGTGTTGGATATCACTGTTGATTTAGTCCTCTGTCACTATTTTCACTATTTTCAGTGTTAATCTTATCTAAATGAAATGTTATTTTAAAGTTATTATTGTCAGTATATCTCTGTATATGGTATCATTGTTGCTTTTCTTTTATTATTTTTGCTGTCATGTTATACAATGTCTAAGACATGTGACCATTTCACTGCTTCTGGGAAGCATGTTTGAAATTTTGCATGTGTGGGTGTGTGCATGGATGTACCTGTGTATCTGCGTTTTAGATATACGTACAGCCTGTATTGTAAATATATATAAATATATATATATATACATGACGCTTTCTGTGCCAGCAGATCAAACATCATAGCTTTTCAGGGTCTTCCTATCATATTGATATGCTGACATGTGAACTTTCCACACAGCATCCTACTAAAGCAATAGCAGACTAAAGCTTGCAGCTTTTTTTTTTGTTTCGGCTGTAGGCAGCGTTGCTATGGTGTTGCTATGATACAGTGTCTCTACACTGCCACTAAAATCCTGTGTGGATGCTGTTTCCTGGAGAACAGTGTGGCGTATGTGTGTGTGTGTGTGTGTGTGAATGCGTGAGTGTGTGCGTGTGTGTGTGTGTAAATATGTGTGTAGGAGAAGGACAAAAAGACAGACAAAAGAATGAATGAGTGACTTTGACACGAGCCCTCGGCTGTGTGTGGAGAGGCTCCAGATCGAGCTGAGTAGCTGATTTATGCTTGGTTATTTCTGACAAAGTGACAGAAAAAAAGAACCATTGTTTCTAAACAAGACAATAAAAAAAAAAAAAAAAAAAAAAAAAAAAAAAAAAGAATTCAACACTGTTTTCTGTTTGTGGAAATGTTCTTCAGTGTCACAGTAGCTTAAATCACAGTAAACACTGTGTATCACAAATATGTTTTTACTTTGTTCTGTGCTCTTGTGTCCATTGAGTGGTGCTGTTGCCCTGCTGAAGTCTGGAGGTCATGAACGAACATGGGGAAAGTAAGCCATCGAAAATATTTTGAGATAACTGAGTGAATGAAAAGTCATCACAACATCAGGGGATTCTCCCTAAGGACGTTTTCACTCTCTGTGTCCTTTCAGGGGATGGATGGTTGGAATCCAAACCACCACCGCTCGGATCAATACTCAATCACATTTACCTACTTAGCCGTGTTAGATGGTGACTCCGGCAGAGGACGGTGAAGGTGTTTGAATACAGACGCTGCTCTCCCCAGCCTCCCTGTATGCCCGTGTGTCTGTTAGTTTTGAAACAACACAGAAATGAATGAAACATTACTTTAACTTCTACCTCATTTAACAAGTCAGTGATTTTATCTAGAAAGTAGGGCACACTGTTAACAGCTCCTGAATGTCAATGATCCTCTGCACCATGGGAGTACTTTAGCTCCTCTACTCCATGGGCTCTGACAAATGAGGAACATGTTGCAAATTACACCATTAAAAAAAAAGAAGGGATTACCGACAAGGTGAATCAAGCATTGATTTTCCCAAGTGGATCCACTTTATTGCACAGTGGTTGAGCGTATTTTTTTTTCTCTGATCCACAGCTAGAACACTAAAGCAGATGTTGACAATGAAGACATGATCTATGCAAAACAAAAATCAATTTGATATGACTGTGCTTCCTCTCAGTATGCACAGATAAAAAGCAGATGGCTTCAGAAGATCATCGGTGCTCTTTCACACATGGTGACCCTGCAGAAGTATTTCAGAGTGACCTCTTCTGGAGGAAACAGGAAGTGCATGTCCTGCTACCAACCCTGCCCAAGAGTTATTAATATCCATGGCACATTTTTGAATTATTGACTTTCTTGTCCATATGTCCACAGTTTTTTAACACAGGGCAAGTACATTGATAGACAAAGACTGACAGTATTCCCGGAATATACGAACCATGTGGATGGGAGCCTCAGTAACGTTGAAATATTGTTACTGTAGTGCAATATGAAATAAATACATAAATAAATAAGTGACGGATTTTGTGCATCCTTTTATTATTCTTTGTCATACTTTGATTTAGGGGATAATCATTCACTAAGTTTTGGAACTACAGTTCCCATAATTTTGGGCATTGATGGACGTAAACAGGAAGTAAAAAGTTGCCATGGAGTTAGTTAGCTGTGGCCCACACCTTGAACCTTTTTTTTTGGTAGCGTGTGTTTGTTTACATTTTGCTAAACCGGCACCATTAAAAGTATGCCGAATTAACTATAAGTAGTTCATATTTACAATGTGTCAACGGATGTGCAAACAACTATCAGCAGAGTCCTGTGAAACCGAAGAAAAACCTAAAAACGTGATTATTCTCAGGCAAGTTCTGGAGTTATCAGGAGCGTTTTCCTCTGTGTTTTCAAAGAGGTTTTTATGGATATTTGTCTGCAATGGACATCGGATGTAATCGGAGACGACATCGTCGAGAAGCGTAAGTCACACTGAAGCTAAAAATATGTTTGCCATGTTGATGTGTTCAGATTTGACTGAATTATGACACAGAGAAAGAGAACACGTTTTGACTCTCTAACCATGACCTAGGCCTACTCACTGATAATCTCCCATTCCCGAGAGACAGGCTGTCTGAAAGCGAAAGAAAGGAGCAGCAGCCTGGAGCCATGGTAGTGGTGATGACACAGTAAAGACAGATCGCAAAGATATCCCTTTAAAAACTCAAATTCTTACTATTAACATCATGATAACACCAATGAGAATCATCATATAGCGCATACTTATAAGTTATCACTTCAGTCCCAATATCCAACATCAGTTCAATGAATTAAATTAAGATAAAGGAACGCTATGCCATTGCTCTTGGTAATGTGCTATTATCAAACCTTTTTCTGGAGATAAAGCATGACATGAGGGCAACTTATATATCACCAGTATTTCTTCTTCAATTTCTTTATTTTTATTACTCATTTTCTGTTTTCATGTTTTTTTCATTATTTGGCTTTCTGTATGTGTGTGCATACATGTTACTGTACAAAAGTAAAACTGAATCAATAAATTAGTTAAAACATTTTAGTCTGTGTTAGAGTATATACATTAAATAGTAAAATTGTGTTTTTATAATTAGTATTTTGTTCACCAAAAGCAACTTAAAAAAACCCCCAAAAGTATATATTTAATCATATTTTAAATAGACTTAATTCATAAATACAGTAATTTTGCATGTGATTTCTAAATGCCAAGTACAAATTCTTTAAAAAAATATACTTTTTTAAAAACTTGATGATGTATCATTAAGTCTTAAATTAAAAATGTTGATGAAATCAATAGATATGACAAAACTAATCAGTGTTTGTCTGGCTTTTCTTTAATTTCCATTATGTTCCGTCACAGACACAAGAAAATGATTGTGTGAATGGATAGTCTAACCCAGCCTCACTCTAACTGTCAAATTCACATTACAAAACAATAGGGGTTTTAAGAAATCTCATTCATCTCATTCACACCATCTGAAGAACTCAGTTGATGTTTGCAGTGATGCATTTTGGATGTTTACTGCTGTTGAGAGAGAGAGAGAGAGAGAGAGAGAGAGAGAGAGAGAGAGGGGCCAGGGGAAAATGAATGTATCTGCTCGGAGACTGGCTAATCCACTGTCTTCTTCCAGACAACCATGATAAGGTCATTAATGAATAAATTATCCAATGAATGAATTATTGATGAGACTATGTTGGCAGTTGTGTGTACAGTGCTCTTGAGTGTATGGCCTGGTATTGGCATGCACGGCAAAGCTGTGCACAATTAACGACAGGAATTAGTGAACCGTGTGTTAGAAGCTTCAAAAGATGGAATATTAAAAACAGTATTTTGTTTGCACTTAGCTGAGGTTGTTGATCACATTTGTTACTTTCAGGGTGAAAAAAGTTGAGCGAGACCATGATAACACCACGATAGAAGTGTTAACACATAATTTTAATGCAAAGTTTAATGTGTTTTTCTTTTCTTATACTTTTCCCAAATCATACTAACAAAGGCAAAACACTGATCATATTAGTTGTTTTTTTTGGTTGGAGTTGTGAAAGGAGTTCAACAGTGGCAAATTTTGTTACAGCAGCTGATAATGCCTGTTCTCACAGTAGAAAGTAGAGACATTTTGACTCATCAGGGCAATGAAAGCACAAAGTTATTCAAGTCACTACACTGTGAATAAAGTCTATCGGGTGTTCAAACAAAATACAAACCCTTCCTGAGGTTCTGTGGCCCAGGCGCCTCACCTGCAAATACATTAGCTTGTTAGTGGCAGAAGCACTGGAGAACGGAGCCACAGAGCTAATGAGCTAATGCCTAATGATCTTTGAAAACAGTCACGGCTGCTGAAAGTATCTCCAGAATCCTCAAAGTTGTTTCTAACCATCTTGATGAAAAAAAAAAAAAAAAAATCACAATATTGCATAGAAAAAAAAAAAGATTTGCAACCCATTTCCTAAGTTGCATCTGTAATTCCTAATGCGGTTCAATGCAAATTAAAATACTGTATTTCCTGTAAAACAAGCAAAAATAGTGACATGTTATTATTTTGTTTAAAGATATAAAATAGTGGAGAGAAACATCAATATTTAACAATAAAACTGATCAAAAAATACATTTTTGTATGTAAATTTCTGGCTAATATCTTTGTTTGGATTTACAAATAAGGGTTATTACAATTAAGGTTCCTAATGTCCGTTTGTTGTGTTGTTTTTTTCACGCAGACTAAAAGAGAAGAGTCTGAGGTTTGAGGAGACACCCTCACAACAGCGGTAAGTGTTGCTAAACGACCTTCCTGGTTTTCCAAAGATTGTCGGATAGTCATTTTTCAGAAAATCAGATGCATAGCTCTGTGACGCGAATGTGAAGGTAATACACGAGAGGCACAGACCAGGTCTAGAGCAGAGTGTGTCATGGTTTCAGTCTGCTTTCAGGGATTGCAATAATTTAGTAAGATTTAAAAATTCAAAAATGTTTTATTCATTATAGTGTATTTTGTAACTGTAAATAAAATACCTCATAAATCAAACAAAATATCACAATATACCATTTATCTTTCAAGTGTTACCGAAGCTAATACTGAAATATCAGCGCGTGCAGGAGGCAGCCCAGTATATTTAAATCTATTGATGTACATTTAAAGACTGCCACAGCTTTACACATATGTATGCAATGGAAGATTTCCGATGTCCCCTGCACATGGCTTTGAATAGAGAGCACATTTGTCACACTGATCATCAAAGTCAGCTGTTATGTACAGTATGATTCCAGTATTCCACTGTTTCTATAGCTATATTACATTTTTGTATTGCGTAAAATGTCTAAATTCAATGTTTTATTGAAATGAATGGTTGCTCCACAACTTATCGAATTCTGCATCTGTTTGTCATCATGACAGATTTGGTATCTTTGGCAACCTTGAGATCTTCAGTGGAACTTTTACTGTTTTTTATGAGGGCTTGAATGATGCCTTTCTGCATGATAATTGAGTCGTCAGTGGGTTGAGGTTCCGTGGGATGAAGAGATCAAGCCATACTGGATCGTTGCCACGCATACTGACAACAATGCACATGATATGTTTGTGCTCTGCTCTCTGTAGTACACATTTTCAATGGCGGCCTTGCACACTCAGTAGCCTTTGGGGCGATAGACTGTTTTTTATAAGCTTCTCCATCAAACCGAAAGCATGTTTTTCATCTCTGCTTGAGTTTATTCATGGCCACTGCCACAGTTCAGGAGCTCCCGTGCTGCAGCACAGTCAAAAGAGCCAAGTCCTTGATCCCGGGTCGTGACCCCTGTCAAAGTAGTGGCTCTTTCATCCCTGGTGACAGCTTTCCAAACCGAGGGGAGCGTTACTACATGCCAGAGCCTCTCACCACGTGGATAATGAAAATGAGGAACTGTGACATATGTTTCAAAAATATTTGCAATCGGAATATTTTGTTCCTGTCTATATCTCTAAAATGTCAGTTTTTTCCGTGATTCAGACAGAACAGGCGTGTTTAAACCTTTATCGCAGCACACTTCTGAGTTCATCTGGAGGCCTTGAAAGCGATTCATAAGACCCAAGATGGTCTAATCTTCTTAACCCATAGCGAAGCGTGTAATCCTTACAACATGACAATGACCAATATTGAGGTTATGAGATTTTAGCAGGATGACTTTTTTTTTTTCCCTCATGCAATCTTTCCTTCAGATGGATACACAGGCTCTTTTTTTATCTTTAAAACTTTAATAAGCTACTTTGTGGTGTCCTTTGAGGACTGTCCTCTGCAATTCCTGCAGTATTAGCGTAACTGAGTGAATGCGACAGGGAATATGACCTGCTTGCTGAAAGTATTCAGTCCCAAGATTGCAGAGGATCTGAGCAAAAGGAGCAACTGAGGAAATCTTGTCCTCAGAGTGTGGACCTCAGGGCCTTTTAGTCTATTAATACAAACGAATTAAAAAGAAAGACTGCCAGTAGGAAGAGAATTTTACACCTGTTTTTTATACAAATTTAATTTAAATTTTAATAGTTTTTCAAGAATGTAATTTTTTATAATTCTGCATAATGAATTGCTTTATTCTGCCATACATTAATATAAAGACAGTAATGTCCAGAAAATTTCTCATTACCCAAAAGAAAAAGGTTTTGAAGTCTGCATCCATATGACCCTGAATAACCCTTTAAGATGAATGTTTTTGTATTGTAAAGCAAAGGAAATATTACAAAAATAAGATAATAAAAAAATAAAGTATTATAAATCATTACAATATGATTAGAAGATTGTCCCACTGTCATTGTTTGAAAACCAATGATTAACAGAAAAATAATTGAGAAACTGTCACTAAGTTTAGAAAAGAAAAGCTTTGATTTGCTTGATTTAAGCTAATTCAGCTCACAAGTGTTTGAATCAAACGTTTCTTCTCAGTAAATGTTGGAGGAAAACAAATTGATTTGTTCCCAGTAAGTAAGATGAAGTTGTGTAATTGACAAACTGCATGGAAAGAGACAGTGTTGTTCCAACTCTTCAATCAGCTTCTTCCTATCTCCCCATCTCTATCACACACAAACATGTTCATGGACGGACACACAGTTGTGCACATGGGTGCACGCCCACGCATGGCCAGCTTGATTATGACTCACATTCATCTGTGAAAACAAGACGTTGTTACCTGCGTCTCTATCTCTGCCCGAGGCCCTGCCCTTTATATATCTGCGAGTCTGCTGCAAGAAACATCTTCAAGCTATCCTGTTGTTTTAACACCTAAAAACTGCAGTATCAGTTTTGTCACAGCCTTGTCTAAAGTGTCATTTAAGCGGTAGAACTTAATAGTAGATCCATGTCAAACCAAATCCAACCGCAGCTATTACACAGAAAGAAAAATCCCCAAGAAACAAACTGCATTTTCTCCAGTACGCACTGATCAAACCCTCTCTGACAGATGTCACCTCTGCTGCACTCTCTCTGCCTGATCCTCACCAAGTCCCGGGCCCCTCTGAAGCTCCAGCACCTTGATCATCAGCCCACACAAGACACTGGCACTACCGCCACACGTCTCTACAAAGGTGCACCGGAGCAGAGAGGAAAATGACTGCCTGCCCGCAAAAGTACTGCATCTCTGCTGGAGGTGAGGGAGGGGAAAGAGATAGAGGGAGAGAGAGGAGGTGGAAGAGAGATGATGAGAGAGAGAGAGTGAGTGAGGAAAGGAAAGAGAAGGAGAACAATGTTAGTGTTTTTACCCAATCACCAACCAGATCCCAGTTAAGACCTCTCTTTTTGTTAAAGAAGTCTTTTGTGGAATCATGACAAAGGTGCAGAAGCGAGCCTTTGTCTGAAAACAAAGAGGAGTGTGTTTGTGTGCAAAGAGAGAGCCTGCCATTGTGGTTGTGTGTGTGTGTGTGTGTGTGTGTGTACGCAAGAACCTAAGTGTGTGCACATCGGAGAGCAAGATAGCATGTGTTGGTTTGAGAAACTGCTTGTCTAAGTGTGAGGGAAGTGTGTGTAACAGATGCAAGCTCTGTATGTGAGTGTGCAGTTGACTGACTGTGTGTGACCGTTTCCCTCATTTTCTTTGTGCTGATGATTGGGGTTGGGGGGGGGGGTGAGATGGCCTCTGCTCATCTGTGAAATTCTCTAATGATCTCACGTGTGCACATGCACGTGCACCAAGTGCAAAACGCACTCACACACAGCCACACACACACAGCCAGAAAATGTCACTCCCATGTCAACCCCCCCCCCCCCCCCCGCCTTGCCCCTGTCAACAGCCCGGCATCTCAAGAAAAATAAGAAGCGAGACATCAGAGAGACTGCCGTCACTGCCTATATGAAAATACACTCAGACAGACACACACACACACACAAACAGAACGGCACAGACAGAGTGACGAATCAGCCTCTACAGCTTCCTTGCTAATGGAAATCCTACCCAGCAGATGTGTCCTGTTGGAAGAACACATGGAGTGTGAAACAGGCTTATGAACGCATACAGGTAGTGAACCAGTACCCACGGTCTGTGCAGCCACCAGAGGATACTGTAGGTGTGTGAGTGAGTGTTTATTTATGAGACCCTGTGTGTGTCAATGCTCAATGAGACTCAAATGAGTGCATGACCTAAAAAAGAAGAAACAATATCCAGACACTGGTAAAGATGCAGGACAGTGTAGCATCATCCAGACTGGATTCATGAAAGCTACTTGTAAACACAGATAATTAAATATACAGCAGCCATCAGCCTGAAGGAAACTAATCAAAGGAGTGCAAATAGAAGGGAGTAGTTTGCTAAGTGCCCTCATACCACACCGTGCAAAGATAGACAGTGTAATTCGAGGGTAATATCTTCTGCAGTAATCGGGATGGCGTTTGGTAAAACAAGGCACAAAGAAGAGAGGTGATGAGGTGAGAAGGTGTTTCCAAAAGGTGAAAAAAAAATAACTGCAGGACAGGGGAAGAGGGGGTGAAGTCACTGTAGAAAGAGGAGGGGAAGTGAGAAAATCTCACAAGAAGAGATGGGTGTCAGGAGAGCAATCCTGCCATGCTTAAGGAGGAAACAAAGGTAGCAGAGTTAAACTAGGGACAGCGATAAGTGGGACAGACGGATGGCTGCTGAATATATAAACAGTCTCTGTCTGGAGAGCAGGTTTTTCTAAACTGCATGAACTTCATCTGAATTGCCCCTGCACTGCACCCAAAATAGAGCCCCCCCCCAATATTTATTGCTGCATTTTTCATTTTTAATATCTGTATTCAGCTCTTCCGTAGTGTTCCATATATGCACCTCAAAGAAACAAATAAACAAACACACACAAGACAAACAAATAAACAAAACAGAACAAAAACAAACAAACAAACAAAAAAAAACACCCAGTTGTTAGGTGGTGCTGTGCTCTGTATGAACCCATGCATGGATGGCTCCATGTTATTCCGCTTCAGCGCCCTCTTAGAAAGTCGCCGAGTGCGCATGCCTGGCTAGAGCGCACTACCGCAGACAGGGGGCGTCAACATGGCGCTCTCTCCTCGACGACCGCACTGACTGCAACCTGCCAATGAGAGAGAGAGAGGGGAAGAGAGAGAGAGAGAGAGAGAGAGAGGAGAGAGAGAGAGAGAGGGGGGGAGAGAAGCGTAGGCTACCGTACTGTCAAACCTCCATCCTTTTTTTCCCAGCCCTATGAATCCCTACATATTTTCAGGAGGATAGGGTGAATTCAGAGGATTCTTTTTTTTTTTTTTTAAATCACAGCTCTCCCTTGTTTTTCCTGCGCAGTGGATGGTTTTTGTGCAGCAGCAGCAGCAGACGCCCGAGCTTGTAGAGCAGGTGTGAGAGACAGCGGCGACCGCTCCTCTCCTCCCTGTTTCCAAGGGGAAATGTCGAGCGAGAAGCCGGTTTCAGCACCACCTGGCTCTGCTTCTTCGCTCACGGACACAGACCGAGACTCCCATCCTCCGCCGGGCTCCTCCGTGCAGCAGGTCGCCGCGGGCGCTAGCTCCGGCGCCACCGGGGAAAGGATGGTGTCTGCAGCCGGCTCTATGGTCCTCCCGGCCGGCGTGATCAACCCCGCTGTCCCGATCAGGAATATCCAGATGAAATTCGCCGTGCTGGTGGGCCTGATCCAGGTCGGGGAGGTTAGCAACAGGGACATCGTGGAGACCGTGCTGAACCTGGTGAGTGGAAGCAGGACCAAGCAAGGGTTAGAAAACACAAGAGAGGCAGCCATAGAACACAGTAGAATCACTGCGCCCCAACCCGCTATGTTTTATTTACGATGCCTCACTCCCCTGGTTGTGTGGCTTTCAGAGGATGATGTCATTTGTTTGTTCGTAGGATGGATGTGGCATATTTCATTTCTGCAGATAAAAAGCAACAAATACACGAGGCCGCTTGTCGGGGAATAAATAAAGCTATAATATTGTAAAGCCATAGAGGAGCTGAAGCTGAATGAAGCATGTGACCCCACCGAGGCATGGAGGGTAGTCTAACCACCAGCCATTGTTGACTAAATGACCCGTTTGCGGTGCAACGAGGAGAAGGCATTCGCAGTCACACTGTGTCGGATGGGAGGAAGTGTATGCAGGCTATTCTCTTGACCCCGACGTGTACCCCGAAGTGATGCATAGGCAGCTGGTCACAAACGGCGAATGCTTCCAATGTTGCGCACGAGACCCAAACAGAATAAATTCGTTTTCCTAAGGAGCGAAACGAGGCAGGTACACACTCCAGTCGAGCACTTGAAACAAATTAATGCAACACGGACAAAGGCCGACTAGCATCATGCTATCCATCGACATATGTATGTGTGTGAGAATGGCTCAAAAATTATGCATAGGCCTATTGTTGAAGGCAGGGCCCTGCATCCTGTGCGCAGAGCAGTGATGTATAGGTGCCTGTGACACGGTTAGCGGTTTACATTGCTCTGCCTCAAACTGCGATTGTTTAATCTATGGATCAGATATACGTTGCCACCCCCCCCCCCCCCCTCTCTCTTCCATCTTCACTCCTCCATCGGAGGTTGTGTCGGCGATGCTGGGCCTACCCTACACAACACATCAGGGGGATTTAATCCAGCTGGAGAGGGGGTTGACATGACTGGTGTTTCCCGTTACGAAACTGATGAGCAAAATGTACAGCAGACGTGGGTCATGAGGGCTAATGCGTTAGGAGGATATAGGACTTGTGTGTGTTGGATGCTGCCAGGCTGTTTTCCCTCCTCCATGCATCAGGCGATGGCGTGTACTGCATGATATTACATATCTGCCATGAAAAGGGGGGGTCGAGTCATTATTCATTTTCTTTTGAGGAAGAAGTAGAATAATGTGGACATTATTTATAACTTGCCTTCAGTGCAGTGCTTTCTGGAGGTTGACTATTTCAGGGTTTTATGGAGCCGGTGTGGCCTATTTACTCACTGGATGCTTGGAGCAGGACAGCCTACAGCTGGGCTAAACCATTTTCCTCTCAGTCAGACTGATGAGCCGTCCGGATTCAGGTCGGCTCTCATCTCCCAATCGATTATTGGTACTACATGGAAGAGCAGGGGGGCTTTGCTGGCTCACTCCGACCTTGTCTCCTTCCCTTACACTGCGTCCCCCCACCACACACACACACACACACACACACACACACACACACACACACACACACACACACACACTCACTCACTCACACCCCCCTGGCTGCACAGGCTGATAACCATCCATCCTGTTCCACGGCCCTCTCCTTCACTCTGGAGGGGCTGAGAGAAGTGATGCTGCCTGCATAGACTGGCCTGGCAGGGCAGCGCCATGCATTTAAAAGCAGGTGGAGAGGAGGAGGAGGAGGAGGAGGAGGAGGAGGAGAGGGAGGGTGGGGGAGGAGAAGAGAGAGAGTGGAGGAGGAGAGGTGGTAGGATGCTGCAGTGGCTATGTGCTCAGAAATCACCAGCTGATGCAGTGGAAGAGGGAAGGACTCTGGATTGGTCCACAGCAGATCAGTGAAAGCTCATCAGTGCATTCAAGTGAAATGTACTCCATTTTACAGAAATACCCGCGTTTAGGCCCACACTGTTTTTTTGTGAATGTTGGTCTGATGCATTAACACACAAAGGCCTGACACTCTGACAAATTAAAGCAGTATGTGTTGGCATTATAAAGCTTTACTTGCTAAATCCTGAATTGAACAATCAGTTCTGGTTGCAGTGCTGCCAATAGCTAAGCCTGTTAGGGAATTCTGTTGCCCAGCTCCTTAATTAAAAGAGTTGAAACAAAGAGGTGTGGAGGCAGGAAACCTCAGTGGTCATGCTGCTGGTACAATGAGTCCACTGTGACCCAAAAGCTGATCCATTATTCCAGTCAATGTGGGAGACCACAGCAGCCACATATTCTCCATCCACCCTGGCTGTATTGATCACATCCCGCTGCGGCTTGGTTGAACAGATGGCTTGTCGGCTGGATCAGATATGGTCCCCGTTCTATACGGCGTGATTCTGGCCTTTGGCGAGTGATGAACTGTAGGGTCTGTGCAAAGAAAGAGAAGAAAAGATGAGAGAGAGCGAGAGAGAGAGGACAATAAAAAAATCAACTTGGGCCAGAAAGCTGGCTGCACTGATGCTGATACAGTGGCAGAGCAGAATCAGTTTATCACTACTGCCGCCAGTGTGGCCGGGAACACGGGGCTTGTTATTGTTGCTAATACTGTAATAATAGTATTTTGAAATTAAAGTGAACATGAAAGATAGAGCGGAGGTGGTACACACACACACACACACACACACACACACACACACACACACACACAAAGAAAACACATTTATTGTGTGTGTGTGGGTTGCTGGTGGTGAGGTGCTCAGCCATTACCATCAACAAGGCATCACAGTTGTCAAGGCAACACTGCTCTTTGACTGCTGCCTCCAGACGCTCGACCACCTGGTGTTGCTTTCCACTTCCGGACTTCTGTCACAGTGCTCTGCCACAGCATCTCTCTCTCGCTCTCTCTCTCTCTCTCTCTGTCTCTCAAGCTCTTCCTCTGTCTGTCTGTCTCCTACTATGTGCTAATGTTTTTTTTATGGCTTGAGGAAGTCGAGGAACTAAACAGCACTGAATAACTGAGGAAGGCTCTGCTCCATTTTTTAGTGGGATCACCAGGGAATAAACTCGGTTCGTGAGCAAATAGGTGACGAATCAGTTGAACCAATTTCAGGCGTCTGAGGTGATGGGCCACCATTTGTGTTTGGTTGATGGCGGGGGGAGAGCATGTTGGACGTTCAGCTCCCAAGATCTCCCATTGTTGTCCATTTGGGTTGAGATGTTGAGGCTGTGAAGAGCCTAGCATATGATTCGCATTATTTTCTATATTCATTGAACCACTAAGTAAGACTCACGTGAAAGCATCTGCATTTGTTATGTTTCCCCGCTCCTTTAATCAGGTTTCGTCCTGCCTGTGCGTGTGAACATGTTTGTGTACGTCAGTCAGTTGGGATACCATAGATATTGTTATATAACTCGGGGGGTCAAGGCCCGTTCGAGGGGCTGTGAGATGAACATGAGGGGTCATGAGATGATTAATAAGACAGGAGAACTCGAGAATTACTGAATACTCTAATATTTTCAGGCCTCAGATTAAGCAGGAAAACAAAACCCTTTTTGGTTGATGACCCACGCACGTATTCTGGCAATGATGGCCAAAAAGGTTTGGGTCCACCATTGTAGATGAAGCTCTGCAGGAAAAGATACTTTATAGTAGATATGTATAGTACTTTGTAGTTACTGCTTGTGCCATCCCTTTAGAGGACAGTGCTTTCATTTCCCTCCCTTCACTGCTGGTTCTGTGGATTGAAACCCCCCAAAGTATTCTAGTTAATAGTCAGCCACTTCCACCCAAGGCTGCGGTTGTTTGCTTCGACATGTTGTGATGATGGATATTGGAAAGTGGAAGCCCGGTCCGGAGACATATTTGTTGACAGATGGAAGCGGGTCGACATGAGATCTGTCTGTTTGAACTGTACTGTCATATCTATTCTTTATTTGAAGAATCGGGAGGTATATTTCAAATGCATCTACAGGCGGTGCTGTCAGTCCGTCTGCCTAAGTACGGCACCAGCTGTGCTTATTTATAGACAGCTTTATCTAGTTGTAATGCTTTTTTTGGGATCAAAACGGCGTGTTTGTCTGGCAGAGAGAAAGATTGGTGGCACAGTCTGGCTCACGCTCGGTCTCCGTGCGCGTTCTTTGCTTTTTTGCTTTTCTACTCCCGCCTTCCTTCTTAGTCAGATGCAATTTCTTCTGGCAGTGTCAATCCCCACCTGAGCCCCTTTAGTGGTCCCACTGAGTCTCTGTTAGCAAACGTCTCATTATTCTTGTCCACACACTCCACCATCACCAAGGTCACCTGATACCAAGTCCACAGCCAACAGAGTCACAGTCACAGCACAACACATTCAGTCTGTCTGACACACACACACGAACACTCAAAAAAAAGAAAATACATGTACTCACCTAAGTGTTCATACGCTGACATTCAGACACACGCTCAATCATTTGCACACATAGCAACCCACTGATGTTTCTCTTTTACTGGAAGATGTGATAAATACTAAAAAGTAAAACAAAAGATGAAAAAACGAGGGGAGAGAAAAAGAGGATAACATAGACAAGACTGTCTCTGTGTTTTGTCATTTGTTCAACACTGTCTGACCCTCTGTTTGGAGTGCAATGACATTGACATGCTGATTTAGACCTCACAGAGTCTTTTTTTTTTTAAAGGAAGAGGTCACCCAATTGTCAAGCATATTATGTGACTGGGTGCTGTTTTGCCCTGAGGTGGTTTTAAATGCTGGTACAAAACCCCTTTTTAATTTTAACTGTTCTCCAAGCTTTGCCCTGTGGTTGGCCGACTCGGGGCACAGGCTAACTGTTTCCCTGCAGCACTGTAATCTGCTTGCATGGCCATGCGGGGGAATAACAATGCGTCATCGTGTGCTCGCACAGCCATGCAGACGACTCTCATAACAAGCATCCAATTAATAGATTCAAATAGTCTAATAATGAATGTGTGTCATCGCTAGTGTGTGTTTGGTGGAGTTTTGCCTAAAAAGCTCAGTAGATGTTTATTTGAAATGAGCAGTTTTATAACGTTTTCACATCCAGTTATGGCACATAGAGTATTGTGTGTAGTTTTTTTTTTCCACATTGTTTTGAGGGTGCCTGTAGCACATAATTCTAGCAGAGGTTTTTAAACATTACTGTGTTATTTTGAAATTAATTGTGGCGGTCGCTCTACTATTATTGCCATTGAGTAATAAGACAATGGGCAGAATGACAATGGCTCCATGTCACACCGGCGCTGCCATCACTGTTTCTGAAACTAACACCACTTCTTGTCTGACATTGCATCAGGTTACAAGAAGGATGCGGCCTGTACAATCGAGCTGGTTCTAGTGCTGCTTTTCATGAGCTTTGATAAACATATTTTAAGTGATTTTTGTGCTTTTGCCTTCACATATTTTTTTTTTTTGTTGTTGTTGTTGTTGGAGGTGCAATGGAGCTATTCCTGGTTTTACAGCTGAAACGATGACTCAATTAATTGATCAGTCAATTTCTAGAGGATTTTGGCAACTGATAAATCTTTTATAGCCATTTTTCAAATAAAAAAAACTGCAAACATTGCAGGTTCTAGTTTTTCAAAGGTGAGGATTTTGTGCTTTTCTTTGCCATATATGACAGTTTAATAGAATTAATCTTTGTTAGATTATTCAATGAATCGAGAAAATAATCCGCAGATGAATCAATAATGACGATAATGTTTAGTTGCAGCTCTATCTGGTTTATGTCCGAGCAGTGTTACTTTTTCCTGTAGAGTCATTTAGGTGATTTTGCATTAAACTCTGAGCTCAACAATGTTCTCCTTTATTAGCATTATTGTAGTTACATTTTATGATAAAATGCAACATATAATGCCTTTTTACTCTGTAGACATGGATTTCATAGTGACAGTTCTTGTGTAACAAACAATAAATACTAATTTAGAAAACAATGTAATCAGGGCTGCAACTAATGATTATTTCCATTATTGATTAATCTGCCAATTACTGTTTCAGTCACTCGTTTAGTCAATAAATTGGCAGAAAATAGTAAAAAAAAAAACAATCTAATGTGACATCTTCAAATGTCGTGTTTTGTCCGACAGACTGAAACACACAGATATTCAGTTCACTGTCTCATAAGACAAAGACCAGCAGCACATTTCCACAACTGAGAAGCTGGAACTCAACAATAAACTGATTATCATATTAGTTGCTGATTTTTTTTAATTTTTTTTCAGTCAACTAATTGCTTGATCATTTCAGCCCTAAATGTAATATTTGTTATGTTGTAAGTCTGAATGAACTTTCTATAGCACAACTGCTGGTGTATCCTGTCATCATGGAGGGGACAGGCTAACATTAGCCTCAAGCTAATGCTGCAGCAAAGACAATTTCAAGACAAAAATGTCTCGGAGAGAGGATGCACATTTTGTTTTGCAGGACTCTGGTAGATGATGTTAGGGCTTATTTTTGGGAAGGATTAGCTGGTGTAATACTGCAGAGAGAGTCAGCATGTGCCTGGGGGCTGCAGCCAGTCAGCAACATTAGCTAACGGTGACAACAGTGCTAGTACTGACTCATGGAACAAAAAAACAAAACAAAAAAACAACTCAAATTGTTTTTGCATGGGGTGACCTGCCACTTTAACTGCATGAACACACACACTCGATGCCGGCAGACACACATGCACGAGCACTTTGGAGGTGGAGGACGGAGGGTGTGGCTTCCACTGCAAGGTCATGAATGACTTTGCTATCTATCACACAGCTGGGCTGTCCTGACCCCTGCATGAGCCAGAGAGAGACGGAGAGTGAGAAAGAGAGGTGGAGAAAGATGATGCGGGGAGGATTCCTCATCTTTCCGTCAGAAAGAGTGATGGAGGGAGAAAGACGGTGAACTAAGAGAAGCGAGATGATCGGAAGCAGTCAGAAGGTTTTAGAGGGAAAATTGAAAAGTCTGTGATTGTCCTTCAGGTGCTCTTTCCTCTTGAGTGTAGCACAGGTCCAGTTTTATGGTGTTCAGTGGGGGTCTGATGAGTTCCCCCCCGTGGAGCCTCATCACGCTGTCTGTATCACTGCGCTCCTCTCCTCTGCTCCTGTTGATTGAGGAGTGAAATACAGGAGGAGTCCAATGGACCTGCCTAAACATACTTTTTGTATAAAGCACAAATCCTGTTAGAGATACCTTGACATTTTGAGTTTTAATTGGCCATTTTTCCTCATCAGTCACTTGTCACACTGTGGGATTAGCTTCTACTGGCTTGTTAATGGGGTTAAGGAAGGGCTGCACTTATAGCTTCCATGCTCTGAGGCATGCTGGACACATCTAGAAACCCTTTCCACAGTTTGACAAATATCTGGGGTACAAGAAAAATAACCAATTAAAAAATCTAAATGTCAACTCCCTTAAACGACAAACTCTGTCACTCCCAAATCCTCTTAATTGCAAGCTTCTCCATAATGATGTGCTTCACAGCCAAATAAGTCTTTTTAAGGTGTTATGCTGATTCCTCCTGGTTTCACTGCAATTTCTCTTTCTGGCTTAAGTTATAACGCGATTTTTGTTCAACTCTCTCACCAGTCTGATTTGTATGTGTGCGAGTGCACGAGCAGTTAAGCATCCAGGCTAAACCGTTCACCTCTGTGTCTTAGAGCGCCTCAATTCTGCTCCACTTCTCTAAATTCCTCCTCATCCGTCGTTAGCTGCTATTTCCAGATGCTGGGATTTCTCAGAGGATAAGCCTATGTCAGATTTTTGTGTGAGGGCACCTTCTGGGAAATGGGGAAAACACAGACAAAAATGTCCCATTCTTGCTTAACGACACCTTTTGTTACGTCTCCGTCGCTTCCTCCATCTCTCCATTCTTTATCTTCCCTAAGCACATCCATCTCCCTAACCCCTCGGTGTAATCTCATCCCTCGCTCCCTGACTCCCTGGTTGAGTGAGGCAGGCTGGTGGATGAATGTGGATGATCCCTATTGTGAGGAGGTAATGGAGCTGTCTGCAGTGCCATTGCTTTTACTCTGTCTTTTCTTCACTCACTGTCTCCTTCCACTCATCTTCGCCACATTTCAAGCTAAGAAAGTCTGGAGGGAGACTATCTGCTGTTAACCATATGTCTGCCATGCAGCCTACTGTGGGTACGCTTTTGTTAGTGTGGATGTAGAGTTGTAGAGCACTGAGAAGGAGATGACAAAAGGCCTGCTGAGGAAAAGATGTGCAGGATTCTTATATATTTGTCGTATCTGACAGAAATGAATTGTAGAACTGAGCGGTACAATTGATGCGGTGGCTTTTTTTTTTTTTTTTTTGAAGCTCTAAGCTGTCATATAAATACACTGTATTGTATTTTTGACCTCTTTGAAATGGGGATGTCACAATACCAGATAATTCATTTACCAATGAAATGATTTGTGACACACAAACACCCGCACACACCTACAGGCAAATGGTGTTAGAATATTTGTTTAAAAAGTCGACGTTATATTTTGACAGACTGAACCGCGATGACACTGGGTCATGAATGTTGTTCACGAGCTTTGTTACGACAGATGCCAGCCAGTAATACTCAGGACATGGAACGCGTTTGACGTTAATATATGAACATTTTGTTGTTAATATAAAGTTTACTGCTGAAACTCAATCACCTGGAATTCTCTGTACAGATGGGATGTCTGTCCGTGAGCCGCTTAGAGAAGTTTGTGGTGTTTCCTCCTTTCATTTGAAATGTTCTGTGGCTCCAATTACATTCTAGCTTCTGATTGCGCGGGACCTGTTGCTGCACCCTCACTTCCTGCCGCCGTTCCACATGTTGCTGTTCACTGTGCCTGTCTGCTTCTCGTCTTCAGGGTTATTGTACTGCCCTGGTCAATTCCAAAAGAATCACATCTCCAGCACCTATAACATCTAGTACCTTCCAAATCTTGGCATCGACTTGATACCAAAGTGGTTCTCGTCATGTCCCTGCTTTGAAATACACTGAATATTTTCTGGAGCAGAATTTGTCATCAGACGTCAAGATATTTATTTCACGGATCCAGAATGACTGATCAGAATATATTTAAACTAATAGAAAGTGAAGCAACATATGGGTTTCCAAAGAGTCGCAGTGATTGTTGTTATTTTACTGGATATTACCTGCAAGTGATTTTCACCTGGAGTTTTGTAATATTAATGTTACATTCAAAATGAATGAGGGTAAAACCTAAATAATTATTTACCCCTTAAAATGTACAAAGCAATAAAATGAGAGTAGAGCCCTCAGTAATGTCTGCATGGAAAGCTTTTACTTTGAAAACCCAAAGTATAAATTTCATAATAATATGAGCAAAAGACAAAAAAGTTTCTTTTTGCATCTAGAACTGTAACCAGTTGGTCATTATTATTGGCTTTAATCAATGAATAACGAAAACTATAAATTGGTTATTTGATTCATTTCCTGTTATTTTACGAGGCCTAATAAATTATTAATTTCAGCACTAATATTCATATAAAGGCTCCAGAAAGCTTGTGCTCTTAATTATTCTTGTTGTCTTCTTCTGTGTTCCCTGTTTCCACATGATTGTGACCGGCTGGTTCAGGCTATTGTCTCTGGATCTTTTGTGTTTTGTTTTGTTTTGTATTTTCTTTTTTTTCTTTTTTCCAAAATGTGTGTGTACCGTCTGAGTGTGTTGTTTTTCGGGAGAAGCGAGGGATTGTCATTTCTATGGAATCTTTATTCGCCACATTCAGATCAACAACACTGTCGAAACATCTGTTTGTATGTGTGTGTGTGTGTGTGTGTGTGTGTGTGTGTGTGTGTGTGTCTTTCAGTCTGGCACCTCTACAATGTACTAATCTCCAAATTATAACAAGCTGCTTTGTTTGAATTACCTGGTGTTTGTGCGCTGGTGAGTGTGTACGCCCTCAACATCCCAGAGAGTTGATAAATGAGTGTTCCTACAAACCCTTTGCTTTAGTCTCCTACACCTTCATCTGCACATTTTCTCTGGCAACAAATTCAAACACACCAACACACACACACACATGCGTGTGCACACACAAAAAAATACACACACTGCTCCCTTCCTTCTTGTAGCCCACATTATTGCCTGGCAGGGGTGATTTTATATTCATGCTGGCCTACTTCGCCTCTCTCCCTTGGCTCCTCACTCACACACACACACACACACACACACACACACATCTGCTTTACTGTGAAGTATAGCTAACTGTGTAGCTATTCATCATGCTGCATGCTGCATACTGCAGTGGCTGAGGGTTGTGTTGTGTTTGTATGTGTGGAACTTCACTATTCGACAACTGCTCCCAATGTTACTTTATACCTTTGACATCTAGCATCTCACTGCTATGCTCGCACATCCCCTGCAGCATGCAAAACGGCATCAGTAGCTGTAACAAGTCATTTAACACCACATTAGACTGGTTAGTGGATATGCATTTGCTATCAAACCAAAACATTTTCGACCTCACTTTCTTATTACTTTCATCTTCGCGCTCAATGTTTCAGGACTGCATGTTCTTCCCATGAAATAGACTCCAACCGGAGAATGCAGATGAGAGCTATGATCCCTGAAGGATTTCATCTAATAAATCCACTTCAGTAATGACAGAAAGCTGTGGATGAATGGGAGGGTTAAACAAGGATATTTAGGCTTTCAGGCAGGGATTTTTCACAAGACAGCGCAGCTCGATAAGAAAAAGGCCTCGGTAATGTTTTGTACACTCCAAAGAGAGCTAGTTAAATAGACTAGACAGTGACACAGTATTCCCCTTTGCTGTGTTCCTTTGCTTTCCTTTGGAGGTTTTACTGTCTGGCTAGCACTGCAGCAGCATTGGCTTTAGCACACACAACACACTCAGGTCTGTGTGCTCTGGTCTATGTCAGCGAGGGAAATAAGAACAGTGTCCTAATCTGCTTTGGAGTACTGAGACTGTATTTGATAATAACATTCTGTATGAGCGCTGGCTGTCATTCAGTATTGTCGACTACTCAAATTAAAGCAGTTTGTCACAAATTTTTGGCTGCATGATTTATCTCACATATAGGCTGCTCCAGCCAGTACAACCACGTCTGATGCAAAAATCCCCAAAACATTTATTTTTGAGACGGAGATTTTGAGAACATGTTTACAAATTTATGTCTTTCCCATAGTGGTGTATTCAAAAGCTGAGACTTTTTACTAGAGGAAAAGTCAGGTTCATCCTCAGGGCACTATGTTTGTAGGCTGCAATATCACATTTTCACTACATGCTCATCATGACCAAAATAATTAATGACGACGATATTATTGCGATATCTATAGAGAATTTGAAAATAATAAAGGTAGATTATGTTTCTCTGTTTGATTTTTTATTGCTTTTCTTTTTGGATGTCATTTAATTTACTTCACTGGTCCTAAATTGTTTCTGTATTATCTATTTTTGCCTATCAGAGTCTCATTGAAGGCTTTAAATTAAGTCATTAAGTAATAAAATAAAAAATAAAAAAAAGAATTTTATAATGGCAAATGAGTTGGACTCAAATATGAGTCTAAGGAGTTGGATAGAGAGTCTGTAAGCATGAATATCTTTACAAAATATCATGGCGGACCAACCAACCAGCACACTGACATAACAGGTTTATGCCATCATTCATATAAGTTGTACATGCTTGTGAGCGAAGCAGCACAAAAGCCAACTATTAAAAAAACAGATTGTTCTGACCCATCGCCTGAAGTTATCTCTACTGGTGCCAGTACCACCACCAGGATTGATACCCAGCAGCACCACGCCAGGTTTCTCCGCACAACGCCTGCGAGCACTTTCACACTCTGGAAACAGTGGAAGAGAGAGGCGCAGGAAGAGTTTCTGCAGCCAGTACCTGGCAGTGGTGGTGACTCACTCCGCTACCCGCCCGCCTGCCATCGCACTGCTGTGTTCAGGCTCCGGTTCCAGGAAAACTATTAGGCTGCAATACAGAATGTGGATGGAGTGAAGCATATTCAAGCTATAATCAAGCTAATGTATGGAGCCAAAAGGGTCTCACTTAGAGTCTGTGTTTGCTCTTGTTACCAGGGGGGTCACAGATGGACATTTCAGTTACACAATGAGCTAATCCGTCATTGCTGTAATGGATCATGCACACTTTTCTTTTTTTTTCTTTTTACCAGTAACTTCAGACATTATCATGCTGCTTACCTACCAAACTGGATTTGCACAGGGAGCTGTCTATATTTGTTTTTCAGAATTGACACTCTCACTCCCCCGCCCCATCCCAAGAGTTATTTTCGACTTCGCAACAGCACTTGAAGTGTTTTTTTTTTTTTTTTTTTAAGAATCTTAATCTTGCAATCCTTTTGAAATGTAACATTTATTTTCTTTTCCAAGTGTTTGGCCTTCTTCAGGAGCAGAGTGTAAGCTCTCTAGGCTGCGGGTGTATGCTGGCAACGGGCTGTGATATTTGAGAATGGATTTTGTGTTGATATGACCTTTTGATAGGAAATTGTTTTTTTGTGAGTGAATTTGACATTTGACATTGTCATCTCGGGAGCCTGATTTTCTTTTTAGGCAAGTATCTCAATAGCAATCACTGTGTGTGTGTGAGTGCGTGTCATGATATGATGCTAATGTACTCATTTCCGTTTTGAAGATTTGATATTCGCTCAGTTGAATAGGACCAGAAGTGGAGTTGATTGACAATATTTGCCGCTAAAGCCCAACTGAATGGCAGCTGCATTGGATGACTTCACTAGCTAGCTGTTAGCTAATGAAAATGAAATATCTAGTGATCATTAATCTGCATTTCAGTCACTTATCCACCTTATGAATAATAGATATTTGTTGCAGATGTGAAGCGTTTGAATCGTAACTCGTCCCCATCATTCAGTTTCCATTGCAGCTGTTTAAGTCTTACAGTTTTAAAGTCATACTTTGCTTATTCGTTTCCATTTGTTATCCATTAGTATCCATGAAAACATCCTCCAGGATGATGGCACTGTTTGTAAATGATTCCATCGTAATAGAAGCCGCATAATAAAGTATTCATGTATTAGATCGCCTAAGGCTATATGCAAATAAGTCCAAACTTCCCAGCGTAAAAAAGGGAAGACGCTGGGATGAAAAATATAGTTCATGTGAAAATCTTAGCATTGGTCAAAATGTGCAGACGCAAACTTAAATCTTAATTGATCACCACAAATGCAAACTTCCAATGATTCCCTTTCAAGGTTTTTTTTTTCTTTTTCCTTCCAATGCCCGAGCGTCTGACAGCTGCTGCACTGTTACTGCTGTGTCTGCTGTACTTCAAACAACAGCCGCTTCAAACAACACGTCTTCACAACTGTCCAGTGTGGAGGACGAGTCTGAAGTAAAGCTGATGTAGTGACAGGCCTGTAGCACAGAAACACCTCGACGGAGAGGCGGTTGAAGTCGGTGCTCATTCTTTGGACCAAACGTTTCATGAGGAACGTGATAGTATGTTGAGCTGAGTTTGGTCTCAGCATCCCGTGTTTCTGTGCGTTTCATTCCCTGTTTGTCTGACTTGACCTCTGATTATCTTGTGTGTACAGTGTGTGTGTGTGTGTGTGTGTGTGTGTGTGTGGTCTTTTTGTAGTATAACACGCAGTGCATCATGCTCCACTAACCCGTCCAAACCCTACTTTGTGTGTGTGCCTGTGTGTGTGTGTGTGTGTGTGTGTGTGTGTGCATGTGTGAGTCATTCCCGATCCTGTCTTATGATGATGGATTACTGAGACTCATTGGAGCTGCTTGCTGCCCCTCTTATCCTCCATCAGCTGTGGCTCAGTGGAACAGTACTCTCCATTGTTTCAGCGGATGGTGAACACATACACGACTGTGTGTGTGTGTGTGTGTGTGTGTGTGTGTGTGTGTGTGTGCGCACGTGCTTACACACATGCGTGCACACATCCTATCTGCTGCAGCACATACACTCAACCAAACCAAACAAACAGATTAGTGATCTTGAATTGCCACCAGCCTGGCCTGAGTCAGGTCTGCAGGGTTTTATCTGCTGACCTTTGAACTTAGCATCAGCTAGTCTGCACCTGCCACTTCTCACAGACGCACACTCAGATGCATTCAATGAAAAGGCTGTAGTCACTCATGATACACCAGAGAATATACAGTATATAGTACAGTTTTGCTGATCTGGCCAATCAGTCCTTGTCAGTGCACAGTAAGAATAAGGAGTTCATGGTGACTTGTAACTCTCAGCTCGCCTCTCTTGTCTGTATTTCTATCTCTGATATTCCCACCGAGGTGTAAGCAACATGCAGGATGCCCTGTAGGACTTCACTTCCTGTCAGCTTCTTTGAAATGAGCACATTTGAGTCGAGTCAGGGGAACAGGCGCGAAGACCTTGTTAAAGTACCTTATCTCAGCCTTGAGTCCTTCCTTCCGAGGCTCCCGTGACATAACACACAAGGATGCCCTCGTTACTGCCTGCCTTGAGGGAAAAAATGAAAGGAGAGGAAAATTGAGCTGCCGCTTGTCTTCGACAGAATCTGGTAGAAGAGGGCAAAAAAAAACTAAAAGACAACACCCTGACACCCCACTCCTACATCTCACTGTTCAACTTATGCTTTCTCTCTGCTCTCTCTGTGTCTGGTAGAATTCAATAGTACGTCTCATTTGTTTTACGCCGTCCTTTCAGTAGTGGCCCCTCAATCACCAACTCTCATTGATGCTATTTTTCTCCCTGCCTCTTCGGCGTTCTTTTTCCCACTGTACCGTGGCAATTTAGATGTTCTCTCTCTCGCTCTCGCGCGCCGCTCCTCCAGACCTCTTTGTCCCCTGGCGATAGAAGTTGCCTTTGGAACTTTTCTATTAAACCATAATTCTTGAGGTCTTAACACGTATCTCATAGCTAGTCTGGAAGGCCCAGGCGTTTCCCTAATAGAGGGTAGTGTGGGTGTTCCCGTGTTACCACAGCGAGCCTGTGAGGAGGATGGATCTGTGCTGTGATTCGTGCATTCACCTGCAGGTGTTGAATTGATGAAGATCCACAGTTTTGTGTCATTTCAGTGATAGCCTCCATAGCAAGTGGTGATTCAGTGTTTTTTTCACTGTACTTTCCAGAAATTATAACGCTAACAGTATTGTCAGAAAGGTTTTCCTTTGATCAGTTGTTGACGTTTCTGCAGGTTCCAGTCTTTATGTTGTCTGATCAGCTATGTTCAGCTACTACCGCTAATGCAAACTTGGTTTGATAGTGTCAGTACTTTACATGCTTACTCTTGTTAGTCCTATTTATTCCTTCTTGTTGTCTTCTTTTCTTGGGATGGACCCATCTAATACCAGATGACACTGGATGTACTGCCAAAAAAAAAGAAAGATATGCCATTGAAACGGCTTGAGTCGGTGTTGTGTCGTATGAAGAAGGATGTAAATTTATTCATGAGAAAATGCAATGGATTATTATTTTAGCCGGGAGGCATGATTCTAAGTAGTTCTCCAACACTGTTAGTCTCAAGCACATACTTTCTGTCACGAAATTAAAATGCTAAAATGTTTTATGCAGAGAATATACACAGATTTTAAATTCAAACCTCAAACTCCTATATAGTCATGGTTGAAAAACCCCCAAAAAGAAACATGGAAGTAAATGGCATTTAATGGCAGCTATTCCAAATCTAAATCTAACCAGTGACTCACAGCCGCTCAGTCCGGCTGTTAGCAGACGTTTTTTTTTTGTTTTTTTTTAGATATCCTGCTGACAGACAAACTACCTACAAGGTGGTAAAGGTAGAATTTGTAAAGCAAAATGTCAAACCTTTAAAGAGCCAGCTGTACATCGTCGTTTGTTTACTGGATAGCCTGTGGTCGACTGTGCCCACTCTGAACACTCAATAAAAGATTACAGTCTATTATTTTCTTTCATATGTTGGACCGCCTCTTAACTCAAGTATTTCCTCTCAAACTCTCCATCGTGACGCAAACTAAAAATCACTGAAACACGTTATTTTTTTTATGCAGATGTTTAATGCGCTACTGCTGTCTGCTAATTGCGACAGCCATATGAATCTGTAAACAGCGTGTGCGATAACGTGTGTGTGAAAGAGAGTAAGACGTGCGGTGTTCTGTAAGACAAATAGGGGAAAAAAAATGTTTTTTTTGTTTGTTGCCCAATAGCATGTGACGAGGCTTATTGCTAGATCCGTTACTAAGCCTCTTTGGCCAATCAGGTGGCAGACATTTTAAACTGCAGTTGGATGAAGTCAGAGTTGTGGTCACTTGGCTGCAATCCTCAATCCCTGCAGAGTGTGTGTGTGTGTGTGTGTGTGTGTGTGTGTGTGTCTGTGTGTGTGTGTACATGCATGTGTTTCTGACCTGAATTTTTTTCTTTTTTTTTTGTTCTTCTGAGAATATCAGCCTTGAACAGTACAGTTCTGTTTTTGCACTGTAGCTCTCACAGCTTTGAATTTCATGTCATGTTTTGCTGTCACAGAAATTCAGTCCTTGAAAAAATATTGAGGGTATTAATATGGCAATTAGTGCAGTTCCAGTTTCAGCTGTTTGTCAGTGAATTTTGAGCTCTCAGTGAAGGATTTCTATTGTGTGTCGGCAGAGAGAGCTGGAGCTGCCCGTTGTGCTGAAAGCAGTCAGCTGGATTTTTTTTCAGTCTTGCTTTGTTTGGGTGTCATTTCATTCACACCATTACTGTTACTGCACATTTCCTCTCTGCTGTGTTTCTGATATGTGACCTCACTCTCTCATACTCTCCCATCCCTCTCTTGATCTCCTTCTCTTCTGTAGCGTTACTCTGTTCTGCGTTTCTTCTTCTCTGCTCTTTTTAAAGATCCTCTGCCTCCCACTCTGGCAAACACACATTATATATAGTTTTTTTTCAAGCTGCTCATATGCTAATGAAATGGTGCCTCATTATTATTGGATTATTTTGGGAAGAATCACTGTACCGCTGCAGTTCTCTCACCTTCACTCCTTTCTCCTTTTGTGTGTACTCATGCTGTCATTCATGTGAATCGCTGCTGCCATGTGTGTGTGTGTGTGTGTGTGTGTATATGTGTCGAACTGAGTGAGAGTGTATGTGCGAATGACTTAAGACCTTCAAGACTTTTTGCAATGAATTGCTTAAAAAAAGGCTTTTTCCTTTTGACTGCTGAGTGTGTGTTTTTTTTTGTCTGACTTATGTGTGTGTGAGTGTTTGGTGTGCATTTGTCTGTATGTGTGTGTACTTTTTTTTTTTTTTAAAGCCTGACACTTGACTAGGTTTGAGTCAGATTATGGAGGCGGGAAAAGGCACACTGAACTGGTCTGCAATGAACTGGAGACTCGCAGCTTTCATAAAGACAGATCTCAGCAGGTATTACAGTCTTATCTTGCCTTCTCTCACTCGCTTTTTATCCCGCTCTCCCCCTTTTGGTTTCTGGCAGTGTTAATAAAAACTGACAGGCCAATACATGGGAATGCTCAGTAGCTTTGCTTTTTCTTTGATGTATGTACAGACACACATTCATGGTTATTTTTGTGGAAAATGTGCCCAGGGTATAGCTTTTGGCACCGAGAACACAAATGTCGGCTTTTCAAATCTAATGGAACTGTAGCACATACACTTATTTGCTAAATTGGAGGTAGCAGTTGGTTGATTGGAATTTTTCACCTTCCCCGCGCAGCGCCCTTGACAGCCTCCCACTAGCTGATTGGAACAAACCTTCTTTGCCCATAGGACACAATGTTTATGCCTACATGGCTTTTTCCATGTGCCAAATTAAGCCTTGAAATGACTCAAGGACGGAGTAGCTAATTTTTCATTCAGTGCATTATGGCTCATACATAAAACGTATGAGAACGGGAGGAAATTTCTGGTTGCCAACTGCAAGTATGATTTCATCTCTTTGAAGATTTAATGCATTTTTTTTTCTTTCTTTTATGTTATGTATTAATGCAAACACAGATTCATGCCATCTGTAGCTTCATGATTGCTTTGCACCACAGTTTCTTATATATGTTTTGAATCCAAAATTTGGTCCATAATTACAGTATTAAGGGAGCAAACAAAAACAAAATCGTATGTGGGAAAAAAAGTACAGAGGATGAGCACCCGAACCGAACCTTTAGCACGGCTTTTTCCTCTGTCCTATTTGTTATTTTCCCAGGATTCTCTGAATTGGCTCCGTGATTGGATGGTTTACGTGTGAGAACAGCATTGATGTCCAAGAGGGAAGTGAGTTTGCTGCATAGAGCTGCTGCTGTGTGGCTGACGTATCAGCTTGTAATGAACTACCATCTGCACTCTCCTGCAGGGAAAATGCAATGTGTGTATAACAGGGAAAAAAAAGAAAAAGTGTATATGTTGTGTTCTAGTTTCTGTTTGGCTGTTTGAACCTCTCTTGGTGGTTTTTGTGTTCTGATGGTTGATTATGAATGTTAAGGGGGAAGATGAAAAGAGCTGCTATACGGACCCATCAGTCTCAGTCCAATCACTGGAAGTGGTTGGATGTAAGATCTGTTGGTTTCCCATAATACATTTCTCACACATATGGGCCTAGTGCAACCTCCAGCCAGGCCGATGCTCATGGCCTAAAAGGTATTATAGTTATTTCTCAACCTTAGGGACTTTTTTTGTGCTTTGAGCTAAATGCTAATGTGTGGCAGGTAATTTTTATTTTTTATTTTTTTTACCACCTTCAGCACCATCTTAGTTTAGCATATTAGCATCCTAACGTGCTAATTAGCACTAATTTCCCCACTGTGGAACTGATAAGCCAAAGTGCAACGTATTGATGGGAGTGTTATTAGCTTCATGAACCAGGAGCGTCAGCTGGTTGCAGTTGGTGGTGCAAGGTGAAAATTCAAGGAGTCAAAAAAAATCTATAGGACACTGGTCCTCTGGGGACTATGAATGACTGCAGCAAATCTGATGGTAATAGTTGGATAGTTGTTTAGTTATTTCAGTCTCAGCCAGTGATGGACGGACACTGGAATCCTGCTGCTACCATGGCTAATAAATAACAAGCAATATAGTGTATTGTGCATAATCCACATACTTTACATGCGCTATATCGGTTATTATTTTCAGACTTTGCTGATTCAAATCACTTTGATGTTGCTGAGGAAACCTTACTTCCCTTTTTTTGGGATCTCAATCATCACTGCTGTTTTATAGTGTGTCAAGCAGACTCAAGACATGTGCCTGTGTCACTTCATGTCACTGTAGTGACTCTATAAAGTTCACAGAATGGACTGATACACTGTTCGGTTTGACACAATAAAGAGCACACACACATTCACCCACATTACGACATAGAGAAAAATCTAGATCCCTTTATTCACATTTGAATTTTTTGAGCATCGTTTATAAATTATTTATAATTAATTCTAATCGATTCAACACCCAGTCATAATGCAGTATGGATCCTGCCATAATTCTGCATATGCTGGAAATGCTACTCTCTGTCCTATTGCAGTTTTTATGGCGGTGAGAAGCACTTGCTGTCCACATCAAACATTCCTTTATGAAGTCCTGACATTTTTAGACATTACTGGCACTCACCACTACCCCACACACACACACACACACACACACACACACACACACACACACAAACGCATACACACACACGTACATGCACATACACGTTAACACAAAAAACCTGCCTTGCTTGCGCTGACCTAAACCACCCTTATATCCCCTAGTGTGGATTTACGTAATCGCTGGTGTATTTTTGCAGTGTCTGATGTGTGTGTTTCTATGTGCATCCTTCCTAAAACTGCTCTGCTGTGATTTCTGCAGTGTACTTCACTTCGCTCACTTCCTCTCTTCCTGTAAAATCTAAAGTAAAAGCCCAACACTTCATGCATAACAGCTGTTAGATATCACATACACTCATGGCTGATTATGTTTATTTTGCTTAGTTGTGTGTATGTGTGTGTATGTGTGTACGCGTGTGTGTGCTGACTGTGTAATTGTGACGTTGTTGCTCTGAATACGGTTTCATGAGTGGGGGCTGTGTCTTGTTCCATCTGCCATCTGTGCAGACACTGGTCCAAAGGCCCATGGGAAATGCAGTCCAGGGGCCTCCTCCCCCCACTCCTCCCTGAGTGTCTGTAGGCTACAGTCAGTCAACATGTCATTGTTGATCACAATCACAAAGCAAGAGACAGAAACACATACACTGCCCTTTTCCATTGCAGCTCTTCCTTCCCGTTTCTTTTCCTCCTCTCAACCACTCTCACACTTTCCACCACTCTAACGGTCACAACAGTGACTACGGAGTGACTCCCCGAGGGCTCCAGCTAATCATATTTTGTTACTATCCAGTTATCTAATGATTCTTTTTTGGGGGTTATTTCAATTAATCATGTGGTAATATATCTAATTAACAGTGATATGAAACAAAGAAATGCAAAAATTCCCGCATTTGAAAAGCTGTGAAGCCCAACACGACGCTTTCAAAAAGCTCGTCTGTCTGAACATCCCAGACCAAAACTCAAAGATATTCAGATTAGTATGATGTAATGAAATGAAAAGCAGTAAATCGTCACTCGATAAGAAGCTGCACCCAGAAAATGTTTGGCAGTTTTACATGACAAATGACCAAAGCTGTTATTTGATTATTAAAATTGTCGTTGATTCATCCGTGGATCAGCTCATCAATTAACTAACTAATCGTTTTCCGTGCCTCAATCACTCTCATTATGAGAGATACAGCCAATATGTTTAGTTTTGCTCTAAATATTTTTGTCACCGTTGTTTTTAACAGCAGGGAGCTCAAATAGATCCTCAACCTAAAGCCTTGAAAAACCAAGATTATAAGAAGTTTATCCTGAATATGGATGAGGAGCCAGTGATAAAATTAACTGCTGCTCTTATCAATGCTGTTTACCAAAAATGAGGTCACGCAGAAAAACAGAATGTGGATTATTGAGTGTTTTGTGGCCAGTTTAGCCCCAATGTAATCCATATCTCTTTAGAGATTTTCCTGTGGTCATCATCGGAGCACTAAAGGCTGCGGGCAATAAAAACCGCTCTGCCATCCTGATAATAAAGCACAATAGCATTCAGCCGCCGTCTCGCCCTCGTTTTTGTTCCCGCTCCATCTCTCGCCGCGTTCGCTCTCTCCAACGCACACACACTTTCTCATCGCTGCTTTCTCCTCCGTCCAGCCTGCCTCCTCCTGCCCCCTTTTGCAGTTCACACCGTTCATTCTCTTTGTTTGTTTTTCTCCCTTTCGTCTCCCTCTCTACTTCCCGTTTTTTTTCCCCCCCTCGCTCTCCTTCAATTTTGCTCTCCTGTGCTCCGTTGAGCCCTCTTGGCGAAGCGTTAAGTGTATAATCTGTGATCTCATGTCTAGATGGGCCTCTCGTCTCCTCTTTCACTCTACACACAAAGGGACTGAATGGCCGCGGCTCACTCAGGGGACACAAATGAGTAATGAGCCACACACACACACACACACACAAACAAACACACACTCGCCTATACTGTGACCAAACAAACACACACACACACACACACACACACACACACATCCCTGCACCTCTCCAGCACACTCCCAGAGGCTTTGAAGTTGCATATTGATGATGCTCGCTCCAAAGGCTCAATTGAATGTGCAGAGGCAGAGGAGGTAGCTATTGACCGTGCTCTCGCCTCTCTGACCTGTCATCTCTGACGACTGTAATGAGCAACAGGTGCCTCTTTTGCCAGCTTTGGCCTTGGTCGTCATCCAATATTCAACAGTCAGTCATAGTAATCAGCCGGCATAATGGCGCATTTGATGTGCCATCACAGCACTACATAATGGGCTGTGGTGGGTCCGTCAGGGATCGTTTTCAATTAAATTATAATAATTCTAATCGATGTCACGCCTCTCAGAATGCACCTTTGAAATTCAAACTAAAGCAATTAAAACCAGAAGTTTAATTAAAAGGTGATTTTTTTTTTCTTTCTTTATTTTGTAGAAAGCTAATGATTAAACACTTAAGCTGCATATGGTAAAATTGTCATCCAAGATAGCTACAGTCACTGAAGTCACAGCTGGAAAAGCACAGGTGTAAATTATAAAATTAATAATGGATAATAAATAATGAATTTCATTTAACTGCTTCAGTTTCATAACCTGACGTGCCAGATGTTTTGTTACACAGAGCCGCCTGCGAAGGCTTCATTGGGAGCTGTTCGGAAAAAATGGCAGGTGCTTTCGAAAAAATACTTGGCAGGTGATTGGATGAACCATCTGTCTATCGTTGTCTAATTTCGACCAATCAGATTCTGCATCATTCCAAACTTTTTCAGTTGGTGCATCTAACTCTTGCTGAAGCCAGTTGGGAGAAGAGCAAAAAACATTGTTTCCATGGAGAAAAGCCTTCAGTGCAGTTCTTTGCTCTTCTTTCAATGAAGAAATAATTCTCCAGTTCTGATATTACTGATGCAGCGAACAGTTGCTTCTCGCTGTCATCACACCTCAGATGCCTGCGGCTCCCAGTCGTTCCTCCCTCGTAGGACGCCGATCGGTCCAAACCACTGTGGTTCAGCCACAAGCGAATAGCTTGGAGCTTGGTAGGACAGATTCTTGCTTGCGAGAAATCCAGCTGCCTCATGAGGTTATCAGTTTCAGGGTCCTGGTATTGTGCATGTTGGCTCACAGCCAAGGCTTACTCGGACACTTGAAAGGAACAGAGCTATTATTAATCTTATTCATAACACTAGACCTGAATCAGACTTTATTTTCATGCAATATTTAGTGATTTGTTCTTTTCTTGGCCGAGTGTTTTATTCTCTCAGGTGGGTTAGAATTGTCACACTAGACTACACAAAACCTCAAAAGAATAACTTTTTAAAGCCATCTTTACTCGTTTACAATGTTTACGTAACTTGACAAGTTACCTAGTGAACACGCCACACTTTCTGGAACAAAATAAACACTAGTATTTGCGAAAATGAGTCTGCAAGCTATATTTTTAGCACGAGCAGACTCGAGGGAACTGAACGCTCATCTCTGACAGTGAATTGCTCTACTTTTTCAGCCGTACAGGATAACAGAGATAATCTTCACCAGAAAAAATACAGCACTGGTTGTTTGTTTGAACAATGAAAATGACCAGTGTTTACTTGTTTTCTGACAAGCGACATCTTGTGGTCTTACAAACACTATCTCTCCTCTCACAGAAACAAATGCATACCAAGTGTGATGTTGCTATCGCCTTACAAAACCCATTAGGAAGGAGGTGCTGAGGACAGCAGTTTATGTGTAGTCTCCTGAACAGATTTCTCTTAAATGTGACCACAGTATTTTCCTAACCATACCCAAGTAGTTTTAGTTGCCTGAACCTAACCAAACCTTACAGTGGCTGGAATCAATATTTTTCTAGTCATGTAAATATCACCTAGATCTGTATCTGAGCCTTTTTAACTTTTTAACAGCTTTACCACCCTCATGGTGTCATAGGCTACAACATGCAGCTACTACGTTCGGCTAAGTAGCCAGAAACACAACTTGAAATGTACGATAGCGTTGCTCTGTAACTGCTGGATGTGTAAATAAACAAAAAGTTATCATGTCAGTTTGTTCATGTCCTAAAGTGGCCCAAAAAATCAGTTATTGCAGGTTTGACCACAGTTGAGGTGGCAGATTCTAAAACTCTCATAAGGATCATTTTATAACACTTATATGGGTCATTTTTGAAGGAAGTGACAAATTACCAGTTTTTTGCTTAGGTATTTTTGGACAACTGTGCTTTTCCTACTGTCCTGCACATCTTTAGTGAATTGCCCTCGGAGTAACTGTTTGCGAGCAGTGTGGCTGGTGAGAAAGGTTCAGATGGACAGAGGGAGTGTTTGTTTTTCGAGCCTCTTATGAGAGCTGGTTTTGGCTGGTTGAGGTGCCCGCTCATATAAGCTCTTTGTGGTGGGAAGACGGTCCTGGCACTGACCCCCCTCCCCCGCCCGCCCTCCTCGAACTCCCACCTCCCCGACACATCCCGAGTGATGCCAAGAGGAGTGCCAGCTTCCTTCGGGGTCTGAATGAGCAGCACTGCAAAGCTGGTCAGGACAGAATTAGAAATAGGGGGAAGCAGAGAGGAAAGGTAACACATGACAGTGAAAGCACTGAACAGATACTTGAAACATGAAATTAGGCTTTTTTTTAAAAATGAGTTTGAAAGAGCCTGGCAGACAGACTTCGCTCAAACCCATAAATAATCCACAATATGAGATTAGTCATCAGTGATAATTACAGTGCAACATGCATTTCAGACAGTTTCAAGTGTTTCAAGGTTGAACATACTCAATGCTACAGTTTTCTTTCCACTCGTAACACAAGGAGAATATTATATTTCAATATTATGCAACCTTGTTTATTTCAAGTGCAACACAAGTGCATATTCTATACGCTGTAGTCATATAAGATGAGCACAAACACAATCCAGCCTCAAATGTCAATTGTTCATAAAACCCTCTGGAACATCGATCGCAGGGAAGAGGTTGTCACTTCCTCAGCAACTGCTCGATGACATGCTGTTCATTTCTTTTCTTTTTTTTTTTTGTGAATGGAACATACAGACATGAGCCGCACACTTGGGGAGCAATAATTGTCATAATGCTGCCAAAACAAACGTCTTCAACCAGTTGCCAAGAAGACAGTGAGGTCAGCGCTCACATCGCCTCAGAGGAGACGGGGTGGTACTGCCAAGCCCCTCTATCCTGAGGCACGTGGCATAATACGGGTCCCTGTTTGTGTGTGCGTGTTCTTTAACGTCGGGGTGGTAAAGGCCTCTTGTGCGTGCTCACTGATGTGATTACTCGTCCCTTTTGTGGGTGCTTTCCCAGCAGGACACACGGAATTGGGTGAAAGGAGAGATCGAGGGTTACGAGTGTTTATGCAAAAGATTCATGTTCCCTCATAAAACTAATTAGTCGTCTTTTGTCCGTGTGCGTGGCGACGACGGTAACGGTGCTCGAATGCACTCGAGTGTGCTCAGGCTGTTCGCGATCAACCTTATTGCCAGTTATTCAGCATGTTTATTTATACATCAATTAAAAGCCGTACTCGAGCAAATAACGGGCAGCATCAATCATTTTTTATGGAAGTCAGATTAAATGGAGAGCATATACTTGATGTGATGTTTTATTTTGAAGAATATTTTCTCTCTCTGTCTGACTGTCCTTCCCTCTTTCCGGACATCCTTGGTCCAGGAAGCTCCTGGCAGTGTCACCCTGGTTTTAGTTGCCTTTCCAGATGCTGCTTCTGGTGGAGCAGAGATAATAATTATCTGGGCATGTTCTTTTTTTCCCCCACTGCACTTGCCCCCCCCCCCTGTTTTTTTTTTTTCTCTGTATTGTTGGTCACGAGACTCAATTTGTTGCTGTTGTTTGCATCACCCCTCTCATCTTGCTGTGATGTTCTATACACGGGTGGGAAGTGTAAGCAGAGAGAGAGAGATTATGCTTGTGCTGTACATGTGTAGGTATGCCCCATGGTTATGTGTGTTTTCCGCGTTCAAGTTGCCGCGTATCTGCGAGTGAGTTTCTACAAAGACTTATCTGCGCTGTCTCCCTTTAAGCTTCCGCTGCGGTGTATATCGAGCACCCTCAGACTGGCAGGTTGTATAGATGTTGTAGGACGCAGTGGTCCCAAGCGAGCTCTATAATTGGGAACCTCAGAGGAGAGGGGAAAAAAAATTCGATGTAGGATGAATTAATTCTTCCTTCTTTTATTCCATGCCTCGTTCAGGGGTCCTCTCTAATCTGTGCTAATGCGTTCGCAGAGTGCACTGGATCAATTCACTTCACTGAGAGAGAGAGAGAGGAGAGGGGAAGGGGCAGAATGAGAGTGAGAAATGAGAGGCAGTTAGTGTGTCTGATGAGCGGGAAGGGATCAGAAGCAGGTAGAAGAGCGTGGAGACTATACACTTGAATGAGTGTTGTTTTAACACCAAGGCCTTAAGTCTAAAATGTAATCAATCGCAAGGTGACTTTAGTGAAACTAACAAGAGAAAAGGAGCCATGGCTTACAAGGCTTAACCGGTAATCTATGAAGTCTGTCAATGGGCCAGTATGTAATAAATACTGCTGTTGATAATGACTGCTGCAGCTAATGTTCCATTATATGTCAATATTATATATGTGTATATATATATATATGTGTGTATATATATATATGTCAGCATCAGAGAGACGATTCCCGGGGTCTTCTTTGCTTTTTGGGTCTGGGATCGCTTTTATTTAAAGGAGCTATTTGTGAGTTTTGCTATTGCTATTTAGCTTGTGTTAGCATTAATAGCTGATTACTCACCCGTCTAGAAGAAATGTTGTAAGTTCAGCATCAAACTTGATGCCTTCACTCGCCAAGAGCTGTCTCGAGCGGTGGAAAGCAATGCCAATGTTAACTCTTGTCTTTATCCTGTCTTTCCTTTTATTGAAGTTACGCTAACCAGCTAGCCCTCAACTGTGTCGTCACTTTATGATAGCAACTCACTGTAGCCTCCAATCTGCCCTTAAGACGTAGTACTGCCCACAGGGACTATTATAACCTATTATAACCTCTTTGTCTTGTAAACACAACGATGGCCGAAGTCAAGTGACATTCACCACCACCCGCTCCAGGCAAGAAACCACTTTTGGTGACGAATCAAACACAAATAGCCCTTTTAAATTGAATCGAAAGCCCTGGAGTTTCTTTAATGTGATACCATAGCCAGGTCTCCATCCAAACGTAGCGTTAAGTGTAACTGAATTTACAAAAAGTCAATAAAAGAAAATGCAACTTAATGTGCATTTCCATCCACTACCATTATGAAAATATTGGGATCTGAGCACATCAACATTATCAGCCAGTCTTGCTCCCCCAATCAGGCGCTTTAAATCAATCAGAAGAAGAGGGCACAATTTGATGATGTAATTACAATCACCTCAGACAATGGAAAACCATGTTGAAAACATGATACCATTCACGTTTGTTTCATGAATGAATTTGAGGAAGGTCACAATGTCATCGGTCCACACATATCTGATGTTTACATCAATTTTTTTTTACCTCAGCCAAGCATAAACCCCTTTTTTTGCAATATTTGCATTTTCTTTCTGGTTTCCAGAACGCACAAATCAAAAATGTGAATAAAAACAGGTAGATGCAAATGCACTTTTAAAAAAAAAAAAACTTTCCTATTAATATTAAACTTAAACAGTAGCACAAAGGAAAAGTCAGCGAACTGAATCAGAAATGTCTTAAATACAGCAAGATCATAGTTTTTTATACTTATAATAATGGTCATACCAGACCAGCAAAGCCCTTAGGTGTGTTGAATTTAGCAAGGGAGCATTTACTTGTTTATGAATGAAACTTTTAATTTTGAAAGACAAAGGATGTGTTACATATTTCAAAAGTTTCATAGAAAGGCCGAAATGAATATTATATTAGTTATGTAGCACATTGCATGCAACAATATTAGATATAACATTATAAAATTTATTTGACAAAATATAAATGTCTAAAATGTTTAGTTTTTTCTGGAGCTTTCAGCCACATTTCATGGTCCTCATCAGTAGATGTTTTCTCAGTTGTCATGGAGATGGCGAGGTAGGTTGATGTGCAAGCCAGTGTGTTCCACTGTAATGCAATGAATTAGAAAAATATGTCACTGATGTAAAAGAAAAACTTGATTTGCTCATTTTGTTTTTTTAATTACAACTACAATAACAACACAATTATGTAATCACAGGAACATGATCATCTCATTAAGTGCACAGACAGTTCTATTGAATTAATTCTCAGGCTTACTCAGAATAGCTTTTCTCTGTAATAGTTTTTAAAGTACATGCAGAGTGAATTATCGAGAATAAAACCCTTTATCGAACACAAGTCAGATTCAGGTTTCATTTTTGACTGCAGATCGACTCCAGGCCTGTTATCCAATGGCACCGACACCTTTTCTTCTCCTCTCATTCTCTCCAGAATGCAGATAGCAGGGGGCTACTCTTCCTTTTCATTTCATTGTGAAACATACTGACTGTACTTGATTTGATCCATTAGTTTCCTTTTCTCTGCCTGTACAAAGACCACAGTCGTACAGACAGATTATCCTGTCCGGTGTCTTTATTTCTGCTCGTAATCTCTCGTCTGCTAGCCTCTCCTCAGCCACTACATGTTTCTGTTATATCTGATTTAATAACCTCAATGGTGTTTCTCTCACAGTAGCTTGTTGGTTGCTATGGCTACCCTTTCCTGGATAGTGTAGTATGCTGAGTGGGTATGCTGGTGTTCATGTGGTGGATGTGATGAGCGTGCTAGTGTGTGTGAGGCACAGTTATATGAAGGCTGTATTTTCACAAGTATTTATAGTGCACCAGCCATTAAGAGAGAGCATTTGCGGTCTCCTTTAAAAGTAGCCTTTTGTATCCTCCTCTGTCTAATGCCATCTGAGATGACAGAGACTGAACGGTGTATTAATCAGTGCCTGTGTTGTGTGTGCTTGCATGGTTATGTGTCTATCTGAGGGAGAGGAAGGGTGCATTTTTATGCCTGCTGTATTTTGAGAGTGATTGTAGTTCACAGAGGAGAGAGTGCTGTACTCCTCACATTAGAGAGAGAGAGCAATAGGAGAGGAGATGGGGTTTTGTGTGTGTTTGTGTGTTTGTGTGTGTGTTGTGTGTGTGTGCATGTGTGCAGAAATGAAGGACGTTTATTTGTTGCAGTATGTGTGGCCCCCGGCAGAAGAAATGTTTTCCTGACCACAATCAGCATCCATCAGAAGCCAGGCTTACCTCTCCTACAGACAAAAGGTTAAATGCTTCACTAAATCATTCTCTCTTTTTGTTCTCTCTCTCTCTCCTCCCATCTTGCTTCATCCTCCCCCTTTTTCCTCCCCCACACCAACCTAATGCTTCTGCTATCCGCCTTCCTTTACACTGGATCCCTGCCCTTTTCTGCCTCCCGAACCATGTCCTTCCTCCCCATTTTGTCTTCCTCCTCCCCCTCCTCCTCTTCCTCTTCCTCACCCTCCTCCAGCTGGTGGGCGGCGAGTTTGACCTGGAGATGAACTTCATCATCCAGGAGGCGGAGAGCATCGGCTGCATGGTGGAGTTGTTGTCCCACTGTGAGGTGACGTGCCAGGCTGAGATCTGGAGCATGTTCACAGCCATCCTGCGCAAGAGCGTGCGCAACCTGCAGACCAGCACAGAGGTCGGCCTCATCCAGCAGGTGCTGCTCAAGATGAGCACCGTGGACGACATGATCGCAGGTGAGCAACAGATATAAAGACATAAATGTACAGAGGGATACAGTACATTTCTGAGTATATTGTGATATCCAATCCAATACAACAGCTCTGCCATGATTTCTACTTTAAAGGCCTTTTGATTATAAAGCAGGTCTAGGTTCTATATTAATACTGTGAAAGTATCAGAGTACTCAGTCCGTAGAGAAATACACACAGCTTGTATTCACAAACTGAGCCTTAAAACGAGTCGTCAGGAAAATGTAACTTTGTGATGCCACAACAAAGCAGTCACCGCCTTCAGCCATGACCTGAGGGCCAACCTGGACCCACCATCCAACCTTGCAGGATTTGGTTTCTCTGAGTGTCTACTTGATATTTGCTATATTTTTATTCGGTCACTCAGTCAGCCAATTAGAAGAGAGGCTAAGAGCCAGTGAGTGTATATTGTGATATGCTAATGTACGCACAACCATGTGTAAAATAATCACATTGATGCCCTGACCCATAAACTGTAAAATTGATAAAAACCTACACAAACTTCAGCAAGTTTATTTACCGTTTGTTTGGGAACAAGTTGAGGGATGAGCCAATATGATCAGAACATCACAGCACAAGTACAAAGAAAGTTGAAATGATCATATCTGGCATCTGACAAACATACACACATTGAGAGAGATGCTTTTATTTTGTTTTTAGCTCTTCATGTTTTTTAACATTCACTAAAATATTGTTTAATCACTCTTATTAACATTTACAGTATTTCAATAAATTATTGATTCAAAAATAGGTTACAGTTTTACTGCACTGCTAATGTTGAAATCATTGCTACTGAGTCAGAAGTGCAAAAAAAACTGCATGTTAAAGACAGAACTTTACACTCACTTAAGATCTGTGACATATCCTCACACTGTCTTAAAGCACAAGTTTATGATGTGGAATAAAAACAAAGATTGGTGTTGTGAAGGTTTGTTATTTAATTTTTTTCCTGCTTAGCATTGGTAATGATTTCAGACAGGTAGTGATTTCCTCACAAGTGCCTTTCAAAATCACACAAAAGACTCTAAACTCCTGAATTTGAGTAGGTTGTGTGTAGGTGGGAAAACAATTGTAATAACATAGAAAGGAAAGATACAAAAGAGACAAAAGCCATATGCCATGTTTGGTGCCAGACTGTGGTGCAAAATTTTCTTTTTTGATGGACTTTATGGGTAATATTTTATATGGATAACAACATTTGTGACATTGGAGCCAACAGTATATATTGTTCACTTTGGGAGTGTAGCACATTACAAAGCTGTTTAAAAACCATCAAAATAATTAAAAATAATTTAGGTTGAGTTACTTCAGTAAGTTCAGAATCAATAGTTGAAGATGTGTCTAACTCATCTCTTTCTTCATAACAAAACTATTTCATGTGTGCATGTGTGTTTGCCCTGCGGTCAGACATCAATAACAACCCGCTGGTGCAGCAGAAGCAGGGTAATGACCTCAGTATGTTTCCGTGCGTGCTGCGATTTGTATGTGCAGGCGTGATTGCAAAACAGCACACACACACAGTCGTCTTTTTACATGATCATATTGGCCTTGACTTCCCCCCTTAATGACGCTTCGGTGTGTGCGTGTCCTCTCCTTCCCTCCCTCCCAGTGTCCTCTCTGTCCTACCTACCACCGCAGGATAATGTGTTTTATAACTTCTATGACTTATTATTACTGCTCACCATAGCAGAGTATAAACTGCTTAAATCAATTTAATGCCAATTCTCCCAGACTCCAATTTTCAGGTGTGATTCTAAGACTTTTCTAAAACTATTTAAAATGACCTACATGGATTGATTGTACCAAAAACAGGGCTGAGGGGTTTTAAATCTAGGACATTGTGTATTGCATTTTCCTCTCATACCAAGCACCTCAGTGAGCTAGCCTTCTGCTTTATTCCCTATCGCTGGGCTCTGGCTAATTAAATATTGTGGGAAGACTCTATTCATATCTAGCAGGCCTAATAGAAAAGAAGAACCTTTGTAAGCAGATTGCCTCACTCTGAGAGGGCCGTGCTGTACCACTGCCACATTCACACTGTTCTGTTGTGGCTGTGTGCCGTGAAAGTCAGTGATGCAGGAAGGTCATTTTGACCAAACATATCTATGTTAGCACAATGTCGACTTTAATTATCTGCTTAAGTATTTTGAGGGAGACGTATCTGAAGCCTTGTTTTTTGTCAATTTCATGACATGTGGTCATTAAACAAGAGCTCATTTGGAGTCTTAGTGAGGTTGTTGACGGGTTGTTACAGACTTCCTATAACTTATTAAAGTGTAAACATGTTAAAGGAGTAGTTTAACATTTAGAAATACTCTCTTGAAGCTAAAGTCAGCAAGCAATTAGCTTAGCTTAGCTTAGCGTCAAGACTAGACCCAGGGGGAAACAGTCCGTACCCCAGCAAAGAGAATTTTTTCTGGATTTTAGATTGGTGTTTTAGTATAAGGTGCTTGTAGGTAGATATTGTTTTTTTTTACTTTTGGACAAAGCCAGGGGTAGCTGTTTCCCCATGCTTCTAGTACTTCTTCTACTACTTCAGTGAAAAATGAATTGTTTCCCAGTATGTCAAATAATTCCTTTAAAGGAGCTATATGTAAGTTTTGCAATCGCTACATAGTCGACATTAGCATTAACAGCTGTTTACTTACCAGTCTAGAAGAAACTTTGTGAGTTCAGCATCAAACTGTATTCCTTTACTCGTCAAGAGCTGTCTCCAGAGGTGGAAAGCAACACCAATGCTGATTCTTGTACTAATTCTATTGAAGTTAGCATGTTAACCAGCTAGCCCTGGCCTGTATGTGCCTGTCGGAGCTCTTCCCCGCAGTGGAAAGTGACTATGGCAGAAGTTCTTGTCAAGCCCTGGCAGCAAACCACGACGGCAGAGAAAACTTACAAGTAACTGGGTGTTGGACATAAACTGTTCAGTATATACACCATATAGCCAATGAGTGTCTGGGGGTTTGTTGGTAAAATTTATAATAATAAATCAATATTCATTAACAAGCGTTATGTACACAATTTACCAGCCTGTCGCCGTTGGCCGCATTAGCTAAAGTATTACATGGCTATTGGTTTGTTTAGCTAACAGTTGAGAGGATTTAACACCTTCTCTGCGTGTTTGGCCTCACATTATCTGATGTATTAAGATCAATAAACACTAATACAACAAGATATTACATCGGAGTGTACACATTCAGTGTATGAAAGTAATGCTGTGCTCAGCAACTCTGCTCAAGATTCAAGGTTGTGTGCATTTTGTATACAGTGGAGGAGAATTTTGACGGCACTAATAGATTGCTCAACACTCACAGTGTGTCAAGAGAAAGAGTTCCAAATGCTGACTCACACACACACACACGCATGCACGCACGCACGCGCGCACGCACACACACACACACATTGAGGATGTCTCGTTTCTGCTGCCTTACACTGACTTTCTGCCTCTGTCTGTGTTTTGTCAGACCTTCTGGTGGACATGCTGGGAGTCATGGCCAGTTACAGCATCACAGTCAAGGAGCTGAAGCTGCTCTTCAGTATGTTGAGAGGGGACAACGGCATCTGGGTGAGTTGGTGGACACTTAAAGAAGGAAAAAAAACCTAAATAAAGTGATAAGAGTTTTATATTGTGTATCAGTGGGTGTTGTTAATGTTATGACCACAGTTATATTTTTCGCTTAAAATACACATACACGTCTGTCTGTGCTTTGCCGGTGCTAGGCAACAAACACTTACACTGGAGAAAATGGAAAAGTAATAGCATCATCGTGATTATTACTGTTTTATGTCATAAATTCTTCTTTTATTTCATATTGTGAGTATGTCTGACATCAGAAAACTGGATATTGATATCTCACTTAAGAATCATGCTACAGTACTTTGGAAGTCCATCCAATGGCAAAATGAGCTTCAATCCAAATCCCTTCAAGTGGTTCTGATGGCAACTGATTGACTAACACATTAGAAAACCCCAGATTTTTGTATTATAATTAGTATGCACTGGTAATCATGCATCAAATAAAAAATAAAACTAGATACGCTGTAAAGTAGATGTACAACATAAACAGCAGGAAGGTGTGCAATTCAAGAAAGACTAGGTTGCAATAAGAACTGTGGATAAAATGCAGTAGGAGCATGATGTGCAGACACAGATTACAGTGTGTTCACTTGTCACATAAAAGTGAGCTGTTGTACAGTGTTATGGTGACAGCGGAGCTCAATGCGTCCGTTAGAAAACGAACTCCGCTGTTTCTGCAGCGTGTTGTGGAGGGAGAGATGACATGGACAGTCTGTGATGAAGAGCAGGTTGTTCAGTGACCTCCTGTCCCTCACTGACTCAAACGTCTCCAGGTTCTGACCAATGACGGTCACGGCTGTGTGAGTGAGTTTATTGATTCTGCTGGAATCTCTGCCACTCATGCTGCTGCCCCAGCAGACCACAGCGGAGTAGATGGCACTCACTAGCACAGATGTGTGTGTGTGTTTCTCTGTGTGTGTGTGTCTGTGTGTCTATGTGTTGTTTGCTTTGTTTTGGGAGTGTATGTCAAGACAAGGGCAATTGAGCTCACGTTTAACTTTTTTTTTTCTTTTGTAATTGGCTATTAATGCAACAGTGTTGACTGTGATACTTCTGTTAGAGTAATAAGTAACAGCCTAATCAGCCGTGAAGGTGAAACACACTCATGAAATAGCCCGTTAATTCAGAATTGTTTTTCTCCTGGAGAGAAGGTTGACAATTTTTCAGCAACGCACACAGACATGCCAGACACACACACTCTAACCACCATGCTCTATTACCTATCTATTCTATTCTATCTCTTCTAACCCATCGAGCAGCTCCACTGGACTAAATGTGTTGCCCGAGGGCTCATTTTCTTCTTCTTCCCCTCTGTCAGACTTTTTCACCAGGAGAGTGGAGATTCCATTCGGCCACAACATCTGCTCATCTGTAACTTTCTCTACACTTGCATAGCCAGTGTTGGGAAGTAGTGAACTAAATGTAACTAAACTACTACTGTAACCACATTTCGCAGTAGCTTGCTGGTAGTTCAACTACATTCATATGTGCGTAGTGATTAAAGAAGTGAAATTACTTTCACCGTTTTTTTTGTTTTTTTTCTGAAACTACAAACAATTTTGGGCAATTAAAGGAAAGGAATTATTGTTTTATTCTCATTTTACCATTGCTTTCTCTCTCTTTCATCCTGCTGTGAAGGCATACTCAGGCAATGCATTTGTCAGACAGTCCACGACACACGCTTGACCTTTGTGTAGTGCATGTGCAAGAGCTAAGGGCGTTTCTCAATACTCACACATCGACAACGTCGCCATGGACAAACCTCCTGAATCCCAGCCTGAGGAGGGATCACCATGGCCCTACTTAAGCATTTATTGTGAACAAAACCAAAGCTGACTTTTGTTGCATATTCCCATTAATAGTGGGGTATTTTAGTTTTTAGTTTATGACCTCGGAACAAGTAGGCACTTTTTGCAATAAACTGGCATGTAACTATTTTGTTATAATTTTGTATCATGTGTACGTTGCCAATTTGATCTTTTTTTTTTTTTTTTTTTACAAAGTAGTTTGAACTACTTTTTCTTAGCAGTGGCTTAGTAGCTTTAGTTAAACAAACCAGATTTCTAGTAGATTTCAACTTCTTCCAATGTAAAGTAATTGCTAGCTTTCAATAAAGGTTCCCCAACACTTTCCATAGCCAGCCCAACTGCAGTGCTGACATTTTTTCAACAGTTTTCTCCCCTTGTAATAGTTGGATGTTTTTGAAGATGCTGTATTTATAAAGTTTATTATTATTACTATTGATATTATTAATCAAAGTTTCTGAAAAGGTAGGGTTAGGCTGTACAGTTGCTGACTCATGCTTACTTCTAGAGCCACAATGCCAAGTTCACTTTAAGTACCCGTTAATGAGGTTAATTCAGGAGCTGAGACTCAGGAGTGCTAAGTACAAATTCCACTTACAGCGCTACTCGTCATCTGAACTGCTCCCTGTAGTTTTTAATCACTAGTAGATTCAGAGTGGATGTTTTAAAAGAGAGCTGTGACATTTTGGATGGTTTTATGAGACTAAACCTTCTCCTCTGCCATCCCTGCTCACTGCAGGGTTGTGTGACTCCTCGGCAGCTGCTTGTGTCCACTAGTTAAGTCAATACAACCTCGTTCCTTCTCGTCAATCTCCCCTGTACTCCAGGCTCCAGGGCAGCCGCCATCAACAACCCCTGGTCACTGATCAGTGTTCCACAGCAAGACCATCATGCATCCCTCTCCTCCCTCTCTCTCCATACCTCCTCCATCCAATAACGAGCACCACCCCGTCCACCTCGCCCCTTTTTCCCTGTCTTTTCCAATTTCTCCTCCCCCAAGCAGCCCTCTCCAGAGACAGATCGATTAAGGGTTGCCATGGTATTGATGAGGTGTTGTCGGGGGATGGCGGGGGTGATTGAAGAGTTATTGATCCAGTGGTGTTGCGGTGGAGATGTGATGTCACACCATGTTTTTTTTTTGTTTTTTTTTAACAGATTCTCACCCCTGTGCCTCTGATAAATGCAGCATCTGTCACATAATAATGGCAATCACTTTTTTTTCTCCTCCTCTCTTCTCCTCCAGCCGAGACACGCGATCAAGCTCTTGTCGGTGTTGAACCAGATGCCTCAGCGACACGGTCCTGATACCTTCTTCAACTTTCCAGGACGCAGTGCAGCGGTGAGACCGACCGAAGAGAAACACACAAAACACACACCGGGGCCTCATTAGCAAAAATTAGTCTAATTTATGCTTTGTGCACCCACATTGCTAAAGACTCCTTCATTCCTGACATTCCTGTTTACACTCAGCACATCTTAATTAGCACCAGTGCAAGGAGTTGAATGGTTAAAAAGAAGTAATGACGAACTGAGAGACATATTGATTGCTATAAACATTCGCGAGAGCTGCTCTGAAAGTGTGTATCATCCTCCAGGCTATAGCGTTGCCGCCAATTGCCAAATGGCCTTACCAGAACGGATTCACTATCAACACTTGGTTCAGACAGGATCCACTCAACAACATCAACGTGGACAAAGACAAACCGTACCTCTATTGGTAAGTAGAATAGCAATCATCTGGATTACAAAATTACATATGATAAAAAAAAAAAAAACGGTCTGAAAATATCTTACAGTATTTTTTTCTGAATCTAAATAAAAGAAAAACATGCTCTTCAACACTTCAGCACCGTCAGAGTATTTCTAATGTCCATGAATCTTTCATTGCTTTGCCCGTTTTGTTGACCCAGCCAAATGTCGATTTGTTTGCGAGTGCTGGTACAGAGGAGTTTAATAGAAGAAAAGGAATCAAAAACATCAGGGCTAAACATCATATTTTTGTGTCAGTCCTTCAAAATCATAGAGAAAGGGGCTCTTTGCTCTCTCAATTTTGTGTGTCTTTTTTTTTTTAAACAGTCAGACAGGAAAAAGAAATAGTGTAAAAGAAGCCACTGACAGCCGTCCTTTCTGTTGAAAGTACGAAGAAACTAACTCAAGTGAATACAGGTGGAAGGAGAGCGCGCTTCACTTAATCACAGTATGAGAAAGCACTTAACAGGCTCTTCTCAGGCCTTATAATCTCCCTCATTAGCTCTCAATACTGCACAAGGTAGGTTGTCTTCCGTTAGTAACCAAAGTTTTACCTGGTGATGGATTCTAGAGAGGTTAACAGGGTTATCCTTATTCAAGAAGTGATGTGGTTAAATTGCTTGTTTTCCATCTATCTATCCATCCATCCATCCATCCATCCATCCATCTATCCTTGAGGGTACTCAACAATATTAAATTTACTATGTTACACCAGGAAATCATCACAGTTATAATCACAGACTGTATGGCATTTCTATTTGATATATGACAAAAACAACTTACTATTTAAATTCAAATTCTATTGTTTTTCAGTGCTGGGAGTGTTCATGTGTTCTGCTAGTTTCATACTAATCAGTCAAAGATCTGTTGAACACAGACACAGAGAATCCTGAAATAATGGTCTCTCTAAAGTTTCCCTGCAGGTTCCTCCTGAGCAATAGACATAGCATTAGTTTTATTCAGAGATTCTTTACTGATGCTCTTCAGGCGATAAACATTTAACTCATCAGAGTGAATGACACGGACAGAAACTTAATAGATAAACAGATAATGAATTAGAACATAACTTTAAATGTCAAGGCACTCCATTATGAGTATGCTGCTGGGCGGAAGCCTCCGCTCATTGTACAGCTCTGGACCTTCGCCGGCCTCGACGTTAGCACTGTAAGTGCAGGCCGTTAGCCACTATGAAGCTTCATTAGCTTTGACCTTTTATTTAATTGAACTCCTTTACTCCACTGCTTGGCTCCTTCCCTCCACCTCTTCACTCTTTGACGCTAACCGGCGCCGTCTTCCCTTCACCTCTCCCCCTCACAGTGTCAAACTGATTCATTACTGACAGAAATAAGAATCAAGGAGCTAGTCATCTACAGGAAGGATGTCATACATCCATATATTCTCTGGATACCATCGCAGAGACGAGCTCTAATCGTGAAAAGTGTGAGGTTATAATCCTGTTTCCTTAGTAACCATTCGTCAGGTTGTCATGGTAAGCGAGGAGCAAGAGAGGGAGGGTGCCCCCCTCTCCTCTGGCCCAGGTCTTATCATTCTCCCCCAGATGCAGCCGCTACTCCAGCCGCCTGTCTGATACTGGCCTCCGCAGCTGCATTAAGGCCACGATAACGCGGCATATGCACTCCTATTGTGTATCAGGGATTCACTTGAGAGGGGATTTATATCTGCTTTCTGGTTCCGCTATGCGTGTGATCCTTCTGGGCCTGTTTTAGAAGTGAAGTGTGTCTTGTTGTTTCACGAAGTAGCTTAGCTGTGAGACTGGGTTTTACATGGAGGTTATGAGCGCAGGAAGAGAAACATTATGGAGGAAAAAAATGGAGGGAAGGGGATTAGTAGTGTTTCTCACAAACCCATGATCTGGGACCCCTGGTGCTGCTGCAAAGAAAGCACCTTAAAATCCTGCTTTTTGTGACTGCTATTGGCTTAAATACTGTGATATGTGGGTGTGAAACATTTCCTGCTTGTATTTCAGTAGGCAGGATTTTATAAGGTCTAATTTTATCTGTGAAAAATAGTCGATTTCCTTTGATGTACTTGACCTTTTGCAGTCATAGTGGTAGCTTGCAGAAAATCAAAAAAACATTACATTGTCTACAGTAAAGCCGATCTGACAAATTAAACCAGACACGGTCAGAATCTCATTTATGTGGCAAATGTTTGCTTTTACTTACCACAGTGAACATCATTTAACAAAACAGGAACTCAAATGTTACTCCAGTCATTGAGAAGTATCACAATTCGTTTTAATTTAGAGCTATTATTTTTAACTAGTAGAGGTATTTTCAAACACAGATCTTCTGAAATAAGTGGAACTCTCTCTGCTTCTCCTGCAGCTTTCGCACCAGTAAAGGAATTGGTTACTCCGCTCACTTTGTGGGAAACTGTCTCATCGTGACGTCGTTGAAATCGAAAGGAAAAGGCTTCCAGCACTGCGTGAAATACGATTTCCAACCCCGCAAGGTAAGAAAACACTCACATGTGCAACCAAATAACTCAACTGAATAATTTTTATTTAGTGCAGAGTTTGGTTACCCAGAGCCACTTGTTAGATGAGACGGCATCAGGACCGTGTGGCTGCTCTCCTCTTCCGTCTCTCCTTGCACTCACTTGTTAATGACTCTAGATAAGATCTGTCAATTAAGACCTAAACACTGCCCCTCTACAGCGCTGTCAGCATTTTGCTACTGTCCTGCACACAAAAACACCCACACACACCCGTGCATGCACACATAACCACACACACATTCACTTGATGAGATAGCCTTCCGCAGTATTTGCTGACCCAGTAGAATCTCTGCTGCTGCCTAACAAAGTTCCCGGTGCTTTCATTTGATCATTTTATAAGTCACCATGTCGGACAGCATTTTGTCCACAGTGTGCATGTGTAAATGTGTGTGTGTGTGTGTGTGTATGTGTGAGTGCTTGCATGTGAATGTGGTATTGTCCACTTCTCAGCTATGTGTGCACCTGCAAGATTCAAGCTTGTGCACCTCCCCCCACAGTCTCCCCTCCATTTCAGTCGTCCCTCCAGGGAACCTGTGTGCATTGTCACCAGGGAAGATGCTTTCTAATGAAGACACACACATCCACACAGACTCACATGCACACTATTAGTGGTAGATTAAGGTGCGCTAAAGGGTTATTCAATGCATTTTAATCTTCCATGTTGGCTGACATCAATTTGCCTAAAATTTTTTTGTGTTTTGTTTTGATGTTTCATGTTTTTGTATTTTTCAGTGGTACATGATCAGCATCGTCCACATCTACAACCGCTGGAGGAACTCAGAGATTCGTTGCTATGTCAACGGTCAGCTGGTCTCCTACGGCGATATGGCCTGGCACGTCAACACCAATGATGTAAGGGCACTGATATTGGTCTATCGCAGAGGCGTTGTGTTGTTATGTGTAGAACAATTACATTAAAGATTTCACACAAAGTAATGAAGAGACTTCTGGGTAAAAAAAAAAAAGCTTTATTCTCAACCAAATTTGAATGATCTTTGCTAATAAATGATTCTCTAAATGATATGTTCCTATCTTTCTGTACCAGCCTCAGAATTCAGTGTTAGTCTGGCTCTACTTCACACTTCCCTCCTGTCGTAATACTGGCAAACATCTGTGGTTTGCCCTCTGCATTTGTCAGCTGTGGCAGAGTTGCCCTTGGGCCCCTTTCCAGCACAGTTCGCCGAAACTCCAACTTCCCACTTTTCCATTTAGCAGGGGACAGTTAGCCTGACCTCTCAGTGGCAGCACAGCCTGCATTACACTTCCCTTCCTGTCTGGCCCTTGACATTGCTGCAATTATTGAGGGCTGGTGTTATTCTCTGTAAGAAATCTGTAAGGGGTGAGAAGTCTCTAGTTCACACAGCTCACCGAAAAGACACGTAAGAAAAGACACATACAGTACACGAGTGAAAGAACAGGTTTCAAAAATACATTGATGCTATCAGGCTTTGTTTTGTCCTAAAGGCTGAAGATAAAACTTATTTCATCACTTCGAAGAAGCAGAGGAGTAGAGATTTCATTGTGATAAAGGGTATCAGAGGGATGGAGAAGATGAAAGGCGAGTGGGCAGAAAGACTGTAATAGTAGGTGATAGCAAAGTTGTAACAGAGCGATTAGAAACAAACAGCTATTAAAAGTTCAGCCATGCACTGTGTTCATCACTACAGAGCGTCATGAAGTTGTGAGCCGAGAAAATGAATAATTAACTATTAGAATGTCAAGATAAACAAACTTTGAACAAACATTTATTTTTAAAGGTGTTGTTATTGCTACGTAGCTTAAATTAGCATTAACAGCTATTTACTTACCAGTTTAGAAGAAACGTTGCAAACTTCATTCCTTTACTCGCAAAGAGCAGCAGTGGAAAGCAACCCTTTTGTTTTTCTTCCATTTCTATCACTTGTTTCTTCGACTGAAGTTAGCATGCTAACCCCAACCCTAAGCTAGCCCTGGCCTGGTTGGCCTGTCTCATCACTTTCTAATACTGAGTCACTGTAGCGTCTAATCTGCCCTAAAGAAGTAGCAGTGCTCAGGGGATGTATTATAACTTCCTGTCTTGTAACAGCAACGATCGCTAAAACTCTTAGCAAGTCTGGTATGTAAACAGCAGTTAATGCTAATGTAGCAATAGTAAAATTTACAAATAGCTCCTTTAAAGTGACGTGAAACTGAAAAACACACTATCTATAATATATAATAATATAATATAATATCTATAATAGAGGAGTTGTCACTGGTGTACCTGTAGCTGACAAAGCTAGAATTAGTTCAGGGTTAAACGTAAAATAAACTATGTAACAATTGATAAAAATGTCCATCTTCCAATAGCTTTTGCCTTGCTCGCCTTCGGTGAATCATGTTAAATCATGTTAGATTCCAAATGCCCTTTGCAGGAAAGCTCTGAAAATTTGAAATGTTTTATATGATAGCTAATTTTTTCTTGTGTTCTACTGTTTTTTTCCCCCAGAGCTATGACAAGTGTTTCCTGGGTTCATCAGAGACAGCGGACGCTAACAGGGTGTTTTGTGGTCAGCTGGGAGCCATTTATGTATTCAGTGAAGCTCTCAACCCAGCTCAGATCTTTGCCATTCACCAGCTTGGCCCAGGATACAAGGTTAGACAGCCACGTACTACCTTATCAGTGCTGTATATTCTCTGTACGCTTTACAGCGTATCAATGTCATGCATCATTTGCCACACAGAATATCCTGGTAGCCGGAGGATTGCATTGTAAGTGTTACTTAATGCCGTCTTTGCCCGTTCACATTTCAGCTTGAGGTAGTTGAGACTCACAACCCACAGCCTTGTATGAACTCAAGTACTCCTCCAGCATGCAAATGTGTTGACTTGAAATGCTTTTAACTGGTTATTGATTAACAATGTCACGTATATAAAAGTGGATATTTTTACATTATTTTTCATACACTTGAACTGTAAGTGTTTAGGTTGGTCTGATCAAGTTTATATTCTTGGAGACTACCACTGAGAGACTTAGCTAAGTATTTCAGCCAGTTCTTCATTACTTTATTTAAACAGTTAAAACAGTTAAAAAAAATAATTTCAGATAACTATATGAACTATTTAATTTAGGTATTCATTTTAATCAGTTATCGATTATTTTTAGCTCTTTCAACTTAAGTTGAATTCAACATTAACACAACATCAACACATTACGCTGTTTATCCACTATATTATTATTTAGCTTACAGTAGTCTGTACAGTAGCCTATAAATGTAAATATGCACATACATCCCCCCAATTGAACAAAATCACTATAAAAAAGTAAAAAATAATTTCAGATTCAAGAGGCCCAGCAAAAAGTAAATTACTACACTATCTCTAAATACCTCCTGGGAAATCATGACTTTGGAATGAAATTGCAGTTTTGGAAGTATCCAGGGGTGGATTTTGCCCTTAAACCACAAGTCTAAACACAGCTTTTTGTTCCTGTGGTGATAAAAATTATTCTAATGAGGCTTCACAATGTTTGGTGTTGAGCACTGATAACTTTAGAAATCACCATCTCTGCCTTTTGGCCTGGCTATCAGTGACAGCCGAGATGCCGCAACACCTTGCCAGCTGTCTGCTTCTTGTTTTGGCTGACTTGCACGCCTCAGGCCACTTACAGCTTGTTTACGAAGGTGTCCAAAACTGTCTAGATTTCAGCACCATGGGACCGCGCGGATGTCTGAGGGTGCTGACGTGTGCGAACAGCTGCTGGTTTTTGAACGACTCCTTAGACAGGTTAAGCACTAAATCAAGAATTTATTTTGATTACCAATACCTAATGAAGTAGTCAGAGAGAATCCCAGAAAATAAATCCAGAGTGCGAAGTTATAGAATGATCCCATCTTCGTATCGATATACTTTCTGGAACTGCTCCAAACTAGCAGTTCAGTGGACTTCTGTGTTTATGACACTTTCATAGGTCCTTGAAGTAACTGTAGACCCTTACCCTATTATAGCTCTCTTTGAACAAGCTCCAGCGTGACTTCCTGGCATTGTGTACGCTGCTCGCTCGTTGTCAAGTCCTCCTGAAATGGAAAGATGCAATTCCTCGATCTCATTCGCAGTGGATCAGAAATATGTTATCTAATATGAGGTTAGAAAAAATTAAGGACACCCTGTGAGGTTCATCTGGTGTTTTTTGAGATAAATAGAGGAGCTAGAGTTACGTGAGAATCCTCATGTGTTTTCTATGTGTTTTTGCTCTTATTTATAAAAAAAAGAAAAAAAAGAAAAGAAACAAGACCTGATAAAGTGACACTGATGGAGAAACATACTTACAACAGGTAGAGCTACACAAAGAAGCACTGAATCATACATGCAAGTTTCACACCCGTCTCTTTCTCTCACACTCGTCTTCTCTCTCTCTCTCACCCGCTCTTGTCCCACATCATATAACGTAGGGCACATCATAGACTGGAGTTGTCACATGTTCCTCCTAATGAGCACATGCTTAGGGTTTTGCTGTTCGCCTGCCACAAATGCTGATTCCTCTCTCCGTCACAGCCCACGGTTTTCTGAGGCTGATCAGTCAGATGATTGCCTCTCTGCATGGCGCAAAATGGGCTTCTCTGATGCCCAGAAGAGACCATTAAATGGCCCAGTTCCTTCAAAGCCGCCGGCCTCGGCGCTGGTATTGTAATGACGAGTGCGCAGGTTTTTCCGGTCGGCAACAGAGGACGCCAGTGGAACTCAGCTTGTGTCACACAGCTTCCTCTCTTAATGCCAATACAGGCCCTACTTCACGCAGATGATGATGTGTGTATATGACAAGCTGCTCTGGGGGTATTGCCTCATCGGTGTTGAAGAGAACTGTATCTGTATCTACTGTACAGTATATATATATATATATATATATATATATGTGTGTATGTAGCTGTATGAAGCCTCTTGGTCTCAGCCACTGTAAGTGTTACTGTTCAATAATGAGGAGCAAGAAGCAGACAGACTCTCTGCTCGCTCTGCTAAACAAGCCTTCAGCACAGGGAGGGTGTTCATGGTCTTCTCGCTTGACGCGGCTCATGATGGCCAACATGCTGTGTGTAGTGAATGTCTGTATGTGTGTGCAGTTCAGCACTTCCATGCTCTCCTAATGACAGGAGAAGATGGAACATAACATGTTGTTTTAGTACGCAGGCTGTAGTCAAAACACAGATTCAGTGGTTTTTGTCTTTTTGCTTGTGTATTCTGTGTGTTTCCTTTTGGGTTTTTTTTTTGTGTGTGTGTGTGTGTGTGTGTGTGTGTGTGTGTGTGTGTGTCCATTTCCTGTCACTCGCATTGAGTGTTTTGCTTGTTGCACTCTTCATCATCAGTCCAGATGTCCTCATTGCAAAGTGGTGAGCACTGCCAACAATCTGGCCACAACATAATTAATGAACCATATAAGTCTATTTGGACACCTGTGTTGTATGTCTCCATGTGTGTTTTTGCGCACACACATCATGTCAGGTTTCATAATCGTATGATTGAAAGTCTAATTGTTTTTAGTATTTTAATATTGAACGCTCAGAGAATTAAATTCCCTAAAAACTGGTTTGTATCAGACTGAGAATGTCATGTCCTGAACTGGCCTCAAACGTCTAGCTAGATTTATTCTTTGATCAGCTTTAGATTTTATTTAGTTAAGGTTAGGTTAGGTTCTTACATTGGTGTTTCACATGCTGGAAAACTCATTTTGGAGGAGTGGTCTTAATTCAGCAAACTGTGTGGAGATGCACAGATGCAAGAGCTGAATGGAGTTGATGTGGGTGTGCTGTTGTTACTGCAGGTACGAGACAGGCGGCAGTTGTCGCTTTCACTCCTCTGTGTGTTTCTTCAAACCATGTGAGAGACACATATGTGTTAAAGCCCGAGCTGCGTAAAGATTTATATGTGTCAAAATTTCCATTTTCTGGTACCCTTACACCCTCCGCCTAATCGCATGCTCACTACATCCCTTAATACTATAAAGCGTCAGCAAAATTCTTTTACACCACCAGCTACCTGCCTCCCTCATTTAACACAGCAAACATAAATACACGCTCACATTTACACAGCCACATCTGTACATATGCACAAGTACACACACAGCCTGCATAAATGCCCCACAATAAATGGGCTTACACTGCAAAAATGTGTATCTTAATAAGTTTATTAATTTCACATTCAGGCTATTCAGTATTTATTTATTTTTTCCCCATGCAGAGGGGCCACTAACCTTCGAAATACACCGAAGAGCCATTTATTTGTGTTTGTGATTGATTATCCCTGCACATGGCTGCAGTATTCTGGGTTACTCTAAATGGATACGCTTTTTAACCTCGGGTCATCGGCTCTTGTATTTCGCTAAAGTAATATGTTCTTAAACTTAGACATGCTGTCCTGCCATGTAATTACCATTAATTACTCTTGCAAATAATGTTTCTCTGGCAAGAATGTGTGTCTAGGTGTGTGCAGAGAGTGTGTTTCAGATGCAGATTAGCGGTCTCGATCAGTTCCTCTTCATAGGGAAGGAGGGAGGGAAAATTAAGGGTGAGACTTGTATTCAGCTGTTGGACGGGGATAAGGATGTTACACTGTGCAGAGGCTGTTTCCTTCAGATGTATCCATTGTGCAGTGCGCTCTTTGCTTCAGTGTGAAATTTAGTTCTGCATGGTTAAAACTGCTCAGGGCACATTTTCTGCTGCAGACCTCAGATGAAAGGTTTAGAACAAGACAGGCCTGCAGGTTTGCAAGCGGCCCGGGGCTTTCCTGAGCAGTCAGGCTGAGCGAGGCACCCGGGGACCCAGCCACTCGGAGGGGAGAGAGCGCTCCTCGCCCGGAGCTGTTGCAAAGGGTGGCAGAGCAACTCGCTGGCCGTTCATCTGCAGGCCTTCATGTGTGTGTCAGCACCGCTGCAGGATATATGGATCCACTGACCTGTGCAGACAGACGGATTTAGACATAGATGCACACACACGCACACACACGCACGCACACACACACACACACACACACACAAACAAGGTTCAGTTTATACCTCCTACAATGTCTGTATGGATAGAACCAATTATTTTTGGTGGTAGCCAAGAAGACAAGGTGTCTGTCCTTTTGTAAACCTGCCTTACAATTCTTTAGAAGGAAATTTAGCCATGAAAAAAATATCTTAGATTTCAACAAAATAAAGGCTCAGCAGCTCCCAGAGAAGAGTGTAATACAAAAACATTGAATAACACAAATATGTCAGTTTGCATCTGTATTCTTTATGTGTGTTTTTTGTTGGTAGACTACAAAGGGAGAAGATAAATTTGGAGCTCCGAGTGCCTCCCCCCCCCCCCTCCATCTCTTATTCTGGGCTAATTGAATTAGTGCCCGAGTTAGCGCTGTGTTCATTAAGCTAATGCTGTGTTGTTTACACACGACACATGCTGCAATTAAGCAGACTCCATTTTGGTCGTTGACACGCGCCACACACACACACACCATCTTTTTTTTCCACTGGACAAGTCATTTGTCCTTCTGATTCTGTTTTTCTCTCACCACAACCTTTGACGACTTCCTTCTTTCTTTCTTTGTCACCACAGAGCACTTTCAAGTTTAAGTCAGAGAGCGACATCCACCTGGCTGAGCACCACAAGCAGGTGTTGTACGATGGCAAGCTGGCCAGCTCCATCTCCTTCACCTACAACGCCAAGGCGACGGATGCCCAGCTCTGCCTGGAGTCGTCACCCAGGGAAAACCCGTCCATCTTTGTCCACTCACCGCACGCACTCATGCTACAGGTCAGTGTGGCTCTTCATCACTAACCCCAGCGCCAGACCTCTGAATGTTCATCAGGGTAGTTTGTCACAGGATGACTCACACCCCCTGTGAAAATAAACTGTACTATTTAGCCTGCTGGGATTGCTGTGGATATGAAAATTATAGATATTAGATGGTAGTAAACAAAAAAAAGAAAAGAAGAAAAAGCAAATCGGCAGTTAAATACACCTTTGCCAAAATTGCTACTGCACCCTGCAGCCATGTTGTCCACATTTGACTCACAGGTCTCAGCTGTTAATTGAACTCTCTCTCTCCTTTGAGGATATTGCTTGTGGTTGTATTTAAGCCGTCTTTGGTCACTGGAGCTGTGCTTTGCTAATGGTGGCTCTTCTTTGTATCTCATCTTGATTTTTTTTAAAGAATTTCTTCCTCCTCTTAAGAATGCACCAGAGATTCAGGCTGCAATTACTGTAATTCACAATCACAAAAGGCAGAGTCACATTGTATTATAGCTGGTGTATAGTCCTCTTTTTTTCTCAGTTCAGTTCAGTCAAGACAGCACAAGGCAGCCATTTACAGTGCTATGGAAAATTTTAGTTGTTGAAATTATTTATTCTGTCAATATGAAATTATTTTATTTTTTCTTGAGACCTGGAAAAACAAATAACAATACGTACATCAATGTGAAATAATGAGGAATAGATTTTAAATATATATTAAAATCTGATATTCAGCTCAAAACTAGAGGTACCATCCGTAATTGCAGCTTTACTGTATTTAAGGCCAACAGCAGATATTTTTGCTTTAAGCCTGTACATGAGAGCTGTTTTTCAATTTTTAATGGCAGTGGGTGAGTGTCTGTGTGCACATTCAGTATCACCCGTGTCTCTGTCAGCGCTAACGGCCCATTTCTGTTCCCGCAGGATGTGAAAGCTATTGTTACCCACTCCATCCACAGCGCCATCCACTCTATAGGAGGCATCCAGGTCCTGTTTCCTCTCTTTGCTCAGCTGGACTACAAACAGCTCAATGACAGCAGCGTGGACACCACAGTCTGGTGAGTGCTCCGCAGAAATGAATGGCAGCCAGTAGCTGTGTGGAAAGCAGCGATATAGATGCTATAAATGATTTCTAGATTAGTCTATTTTATTTATTTTTTTGTTTAATATGCAAAATCTACTATAGCTGATCCTGAAACGTACCAGGAAACAAAGAAAGTAGAGGGATAAGAAGTGAAAATAAGACCAACATTAGGAAAAGATTAATCTTCTGTATGAGAATTATCTTCTATCTGAAAGACCAACCTTAGATCATCATGCTGCAGGCAAGAAATAACTGATTAAAGAGAGCAGGGTGTGTAAGTGTGAAGGGAGGAAGAAGAGTTATGTGGTTTCACCCAGAGCGATGAGCAGCTTTCAGGAAGGCGGTGTGTCTGCGCTCCTCGCACATGAACGTTAATACACTTATATACAATCTCCCCATCATGTTCACTGCAGTCCGATTATTTTCAAGTATCATCAGGAAAACAAAAATACAACTGCTTATTAAAAATACTGGGTTTGTGTGTGTGTGTGTGTGTGTGTGTGTGTGTACGATGTGTATGTTGCAGTGCTACTCTGCTGGCCTTCCTGGTGGAGCTGCTGAAGAGCTCGGTGGCCATGCAGGAGCAGATGCTGGGAGGGAAGGGCTTCCTGGTGATTGGATATCTGCTGGAGAAGGTCGGTAAACGGCGTCCACAGCGAGGCGTTTGTGTTAACATGTTAAATTAATTTGTTGTTGGCTGAAGTAGCCTTGGCTTTTTTTTTTTTACCATGACTTCCACTAAATTTAGTCTAATAAGACTTCGAGTTCTCTACTGCCTATTTATCTACATACCTTCTTTATATTAGGCATTTAGCCTGTCTATTATGTGTATGAGCAAGCGCTGAGTTTTTGAATTTTTACATTTACTGTACAACTGCAAAAAGATGTTAATTAGTGCTGTTCTTTCCAACTGCAGCGGGAAGTAACAGAACACCACAAATGTGTCAAAAGACAACGTAGGAATAAAGAGGCAGAGATCACACCAAGTCACATCACGTACATTTTCTAGCATTTTGGCTGCTGCTGTAAATTAATTGCTTGATACCTTTGGTAACTGTCAACATAGGTGCTTAAGATTATTCAGCACACAACATGCAGCGGCATAACAGCAGGTTATTTAATGTAAGACCGGCTGCAGATTGAGAGCATCTCCTGATGAAGTAGCATAGATAAAATGTGGTATTTGTTGATATCTGCTGATGAGATCGTTGAAATTTAGGAAAGAAAATTGCGTTCATTTCAAATGTGGACTCACATGCAACCTTTCTGTGGTGATAAACCCCTTTTCATTCGACTTGTGTGTCTCCCGTGTCACTAAAATGTTAATCAGCAATCATGGCAACTATGCAGTCATCTTTCTTGGTGCTCTGTTAGTAAAATGTTTCCCAGTTTTAAACCATTTGAGGAAGGTTGAATCTTTTTTCATCAGCTAAATTATACCATTCGTAACCTACTGTCAAGATCTTCTAAAGACATAAGGACACAACAGCAATATGATGTATAAAAAGAGGTTTTCGTGACCATTCAGTCTGGTTAAATCACAGCCCATGTTCCCTGTCCTTTGTCCAGTCGTCACGAGTTCACATCACCCGGGCGGTCCTTGAACAGTTCCTGTCCTTCGCCAAGTATCTGGATGGTTTACCTCATGGAGCGCCGCTCCTCAAACAGCTCTGTGACCATGTCCTCTTCAACGCTGCCATCTGGATACACACCCCTGCCAAGGTCTGTTTATACATGTGTGTGTATCTGTGGAAAATGTGTGCGTGTATGTGTGTGTGTTTTCATGACCTTGCTGCTACATATTCTGATATCCTGAATACGAGAATTAGTGGGGTGATAGACTCAGAACAGGCATGAGAGATGGTGTGAAATGGAAAAAAAAAAGGATTTGTGTGAATGCAAGGAAAATTGAAACAAGCACACAATATAAAACAGAGTGGAAGGAAATCCTGACATCCTAGTGGCCCTTTGCAATAATATAACAAAAGAGGTTGCAGTACACAGAAGGAGGAGCCGACACTTCACGCGAGGACAGGACAGAACACGCAAGCAAAGGAAACAAAGAGAAAAAGTGACATTTGAAAAGACCCCAGGACAGGAGAGAGATGTGTGTGTCCTCTCTTCACTCTCGCTCTGAACTGGATGTGAGTGTTCCTGGCGTTCTCGCGGGGCGAAATCAGCTATTGCCTCCATTATTTTCAAAACTTCCTGACTTCCCTGTCTTCGACCCTCTGACCCTGAGATGTGATTGGCTCTTGGGCGCAGCAGCACAGATCTCCGGGGGCGTGCTGGAGTTAAGATGAGAGAAACGCGAGCAGGAGAATAAGGAGGGTGTGAAAGAGTAACCGTACCAACCTTAGCTAACATGTCACCATGAAATGGCCCAAAGGGGCTCGACCGCTATTGTGTCTCTACTTGCAATCAGACAATGAATTATCATTAAACATTACAGCAATTTAGAAGGGTCGTAATGAGAACATGACAAGAATAATAAATGTATTGAGCAGCAACACACACTAAAATCTTTAATCCTTTAATCTTACTTCTCTTGTACAATTCTTTCTCCCACTGAGCTTTATTATTTTCCACTTCTCGGGGTGTTATCAGCACCTTCATTATTGGCAAGAATAACCTTGGTCATATTCAGGACTTAATGAAACACTTCAAGAAATCACATCTGACTCTCATCTCCCATCTCTCATAACATCTTCCCTGCTCGGTGCTGGAAAATAAAGAGCCGCTTTTCTTTACCAGGCCTATTTGTTACAAGCTATTGATGCATCGGTGCAGCCCAAACTATTGTGCTGTGCTTTGATCAAGGAATTTCAGGGTTTTCTCTGCAGCTGAACCCGTTGCAAATGGCACACAGATAAGAAAAAAAGCAACAACAAAAAAAAGCATCAGCTCAATGTGTGAAATGTAATGTAATGAAGGCCGTTTATACCAGCTGAGTGCATTCTCCATTCTAGATGAGCTGCAGTGCGGTCTGGTCCACTAATTTCATCCGCTTAAACAGGGCTACCTCGTTAAGGCCGGTCCTCAGCGCCGTGGTCACTGTAATGAGCTCAGAGATTTGTGAGTGTGCCGCAGACTCTGTGACTGTGTACGAGGAGAGAGGAAGGCAACAGAAGGAGGCAGGGAAGGAGCAAATGAACAACTGGAGAGCGCCCTCCTTAAATGTCAGCGCTGTGTGTGGAGCTCTTCAGATGCTTGACGGCTTCAGGCACAGAGACATCAAAAATAACACAAAGCAGAAAACATTGGAGTTTCTGCTAGAGGGAAGTTTCCTCTCATTCCCCTGTGGCTGTTTTTTCACAATAAAACTGCCTTTTTGTTTGAACGCCATAAACACACGCAGATGATTTGTTTCTCCCCAGTAAGCTTCTGACAATTTGTGTTTGTCTGTCGACTTTTGTAAGTGTCTTTGTACCCATATTATGTACTGTATTAATGCGTGTGTGTGCATGTATGTGTGTGTGTGTGTGCGTGTGTTTAGGTCCAGCTGTCCCTTTACACATACCTTTCATCGGAGTTCATCGGCACCGCAACCATCTACACCACCATCCGCCGTGTGGGCACCGTCCTGCAGCTGATGCACACTCTTAAGTACTACTACTGGGCGATCAACCCGCTGGAGTGCAGTGGAATCACCCCCAAAGGTCTTGGTAGGTGCCCATGCGCACACAGTTTGCACACATGAGGACTCACAATTCAGAGACAGTATGCCTGACCTTTTATATACTGCACACATACTTCACATACTGCGCATTTCTTCTGTCGTCTTTCTTCATTTCTGGCTCAAAGTCTCCCACTTTGTACGCTCCATCCCTTCTTCCCGTCTTTACTGTCTCGTCCTCTGTCTTTACTCATCTTAAACATAGTAAACATCTCTGTGTAACACAAAGTTATTGCAGCATCCTCTCACATCCTCACAAAGAGAAGTACGCACAGCTCCAGTTTCCACTTAACAAGTCTTAGAAAATATATTAACAATGAATTTATGTAAACACATTGTAACGTCAGTGTCTGACACACCGGCAAAAAAAAATGACAATCCGATAAGTATGCAGCGATGGGCCAGGCGTGCACAGGTAAGTAGAACTTCTCACACCAGCAATTTCTTTTTCCTTCATTACACAATTGTGTCTTACACTTTTCGTGTGAGCGCAACACTATGAATACCTTATTTATATGATTATCACACCTTGCTGCCTCTCTATGTTCCAGTGTGGCGTTAAAAAAAAAAACACTATAAAAACTTTTGTCTTCCAATGCGGTTGGACGACACGTAGCGCGAACTAGTTCTTTTGGAACAGACCTCCTCCTGTACAGTTTCCAGTTCACTTGACCTGCTTGTGTTTGGACTGTGGGAGGAAACTGGGAGAAATCCACACCAACACAGGTAGAAGATACAAACCCCAAACACGAAGATTGAATCCCATAGTAAGCCCTGTTTGTAGTGACGGGACATTAATCATTTATATCATATTTACAATAGATACAGTGGGTATTGAAACCTGTATTTATAATGATGTTTGGCTTATTCTAAGACTATGATGGCCTGTCTATATCTATTAATTTGAAATGTTTATTTTGTAATTATGTCCTGTCCAGAGTTCTTTGTGCTCTTCGATGGGAAGTGCTGCTGACGCGAGCCTAAGTAGCCCATTGAGACATTGTGCGAGATATCGACAGTGCGAATAGACTTGAACTGACTCCATTTGATATAGGATTTCGTTAAATCAGCAGCTCTCTCAAAGGTAGCTGGTGACTCTCCATTAGCGCAATTTACAGACGCAATTGACCTTTTTGAAACGAAGACATTACCAGGGAAAGGCTTCTATTGATTAATACATAGAGCATGTGAGCTTTGCATTTTTAAATATGAATTTTCTTGGCCACCTTCACATTATGCCATAGTATTAAAGAGGTCAAAACCAAGAGGGTCTTAACTCCACATAAGTCAAATACCATCTATACTTTTATACTATATCTACATTATGTCCGAATCTACGCAGTAATCGGCACCTTTGCGCTCTTGTTGAAGATTTCCTTGATTGCTGTTTAAACAGTCATTGGAGAATTTTTCATTTTTGTGTAATATAATGTCTCCATTGCTCAAGATCTGACTGTGACAGTCTCGATTACAGAGTAAAGCAGCAAAACACGAGACGCTGTAATCCTGTGTGTCAGTGTGGTGGGAAATCATCACATATTAGGTGACTTTGTATTATAACTTGAATGATCAGTGTGTATTTTTAAGCAGAGGGAATATTTTCTTTGTAACTATAAGCTTTTCCACTGTTTTGAGGAACTTTGACACTTTTTATTCATCATTTCAGGCTTGATTTTTATTCAGCCTTGATTCTAGAGTATTCACAGTTACTTGAAGTAAAAAAGAATTGCTTTATTTATATTTGGTAGGCCTATGAAAAGATGAGCTTTTTAAGAGGAAGTTTTAGTTTTAGGTTAAAGCTGGAAAAACAAACAAAAACCCCATGAAGACCAAAAGTCGATAATCAATGGGACGTGATTATCTAACTGATTATGAAATGGCTATGAATGCAAATGTGCAGAAAAAACCTTATGGTCAGTTACATCATACATGTACAGCTTTGGTAAATTGCATAAAATACAGATGGCTATTTAAACATCACTTCAACATGGTGATAAAGGTCATTTACGCTACACACAGACACACACATGCATTTAGATGGTGTAAGTGCTCTGTAACTCTCCCTTCTCTGAACAAACATTGTTGTTGCTGGATGCTCATGAGCTCCCTGGTGAAAATGTTTCTGTGCATATGAGAACGAATAAGACTCAATGTAGAAGAGATTTCAAAATCCAATTTTCCCGAGTAAATAACCAATAGTTAAGATAGTGTTTATTTGCCTGCGCAGCCTGTGAATCAGAAATCTCTTTTTTGAACTGAAATGCGAGCACATGCTTTCTGTGACTGCAGTGTTTATATGATTTGTCTGTATTTGGGGAAAAAAAAAAAAATTAAATTCTATTTAAAAAATCGAATTCCAAGCACAACACAGTAACAAATCAGATTCAGTATTTTCAGAGGCTTTGTAATAGAGCAGAGAACAGTGTCAACACAGCCACTGCTGCCACACAGCAGAGCTTCAGAAAGGTCGGCGCGGGCCTTTCACTTTAATCAACCTCTTCCTTTGACCGGGACCCTGCCGCCGACTACGAGTGCGCATCCCGCGTTGCCATGGCAACAGACAGATTTGATTGGCAGATCCAAGGGAGCTTTTGGAATTTCTAATCAAGTGGCTGTCTGGCTTCCTTTCTGTTTGGCGATATTGCGGTTTGACTACTGGGATTTGGTCCCATGAAGAGCCACTGATAACGGCAGCAATTAGCCTCAGACGCGTGCTAATGGTTCGTTCAAAGCTAAAGGATGTGCAAGTTGTGGTTTTGGAAGTCTGCATATACGAATGCTTGACTATACAGTAAGGGTGTGATATGGAATTAATGGAATTAATTAGCATAGCAATAGACAGATATTTTAAACACACGCTTTGGGCTTTGTGGATAAAAATGTATTTAACCTTGCCTCAGTTTTGAAGTAATTTGATTGAATTCAAGTTGCAGATATACAGTTTTTTGTTTTTTTTTGCATGAGTGTATTATTATTCAGCACAGGTTAGAACCACATTGTTCCTCTCCACGTTTTTCCTCATGTTTTACAAATAACTTCATTTGATGTTTGGCTGAAAATTGCTTGCAGTACCACAGAAAGGGAAAGGCTGTATCTAATGAAAACACCTCGGGCCTCTTGCACTGGTCAGGTACATTGTTTTTGAACGCAGCTACATTATACTACAATGGAAAACAGTGATTAAATGGCTTCTGTTGAGAGAAACAAGAATGCAGCTGAAACAAATGAATAACGACGTACTGTCAAATATTTATATGCCTATGTTTTATTCATTTATTCAGCTTTTTATAAAAGGTTTTATCCTGCTAGCCTCAGTGTGCCCTTTCTTTTTGTTTTTTTATTTAAATCTTTGATACCTTGTAATGTATTGTTACATAATGACATTTGACTAGTTTTTACACGCCACACATTCACAGACGGACAAACTGACTCACGTGTACATGCATTCACACACACTAAAACTCATCGACTCCTCACAGGTTGCAATTACCTGGCAGTGAAATGACTGGATAAAATGGTCGAGTCGGGTTAGCATAAAAACAGCACATGAAGAAGAAAATTAATTTCAAAGAGTAAAAGAGGATAATTAAAGCTGCCCCTGGGAAACCATTTATGTGATTATAAGCTTTCTTCAAATCCTCTGTTAACAAAAGACCCCTAAAAGGAGCTTGCACTCGGCGCTCACGCGTTCACCTGGAGCACACGCGCATTCGTTTTTTTGACACGAGAGCTGCTGCGAAACCATGATGGATGGGCGAGTGTCACCATTCCACCAATATGTACCAGCTTGACACGTAATGATGATGGATCGCGGGGGGATCGTGTCAGTGTCATGTTTTGCTTTTGTGAAGAGCAGGTGAACAGACAGAAATACTGATTCAATGCCAGCAGAACATGACAAAAGGAGAAGCGTCAAATTTTCATCCTTTCACACCCTTAGTCTTTTTATGTTCCTCTCAGCTTCCTCCCGCAGCTTCGGATCAGATATCGGTTTAAATGTTCTGAGAGGATGAGGTGCGTTTTTATTCATCGTACGATAAACGCTGTGTGTAGCTGCAGCACTTCTCCCTCTGGCCATTTCCAGATACCCTGACACAGCAAAGTGTGCAGTGGCAAATGCACACAAGCCGGACATCGTAAATGTTTATCGTTGCCTTATAAACCCTAACAAACCTCTGTTGGCTACGCAGAATGCTGATGAGAACACGTAGCTTATGAGCTTCATCGTGTGGCGAGTGTTTGTTTCTTAATAACGTCCGAAGAAGAGCAGTAGAGGAAGATGGAGAATGAGTGGTGACGTAGGGAAGTCAACGGGAGCATTAAAGGAGAACGTGCCCCTTATTTTTAAAGGGTGGGTCTTATTTCATTCTATCTTTGATCTGAATCAATGCATCTTTTAGACTTTTTGGCACCATATTCCATTAGTGAGTTCTTTGGCAGCCATTTTGAGCCAATTCATCATTCCAGTGTATCTGACGTGCACATTAAACACCTCAGAAATGAATGAAACACGGTTACATCAATAAAAAAACGCAATGCCAACATCTGAGTTGTCAGTTTTGTTCCTAAACATTTTTAAAAAGTGCTGCTGTGCCATTGTTTCATGGAGATAGACGGTGAAGCTTAATGTAGCCAAATGTCAGAATGAATAAACACGATGTCGAAAGATACGAAGCTGCATGAATGTGAAAGTGACGGCTCTCTGTGGCTGTTAAAGTATGTTTTTTTTCAAAGTTAATGGAGGTCTGTGGCATTTATGAAACGCAAAAGGTAAATGCCTCAAGAACGGCTAAAGACATCAGACCTTTCAGAAAGAGGCGATTGCATCATACCCGCGAGAGAAATGTCTCGTTCCATGTGTCAGGAGCTTTTGTGTTTTTAGCTTGATTATGTCTTCGCAGCCCGCCACAGAGCTGATGGAGATGCAGTGGATTGCGTTGCCTTGTTTGGTTGGGATCATTTGGACCATCAGTCACATGTTTGCAAATTGCAATGTCTTTCCTGTAATCATTTAAATTAGTGCAACTATAAAATACCCAGATTGCCAAACTGCCTCTGGAGTTAATGAGTGATTTACGCTTCACAGTTCTATCACTGTGTGTGTGTGTGTGTGTGTGTGTGTTTGTGTTTGTGTGTGTTAACATGTTTTTCTCTGCTCCCCAGGAAGCCTAATAAAATCTAATATCAGTAAACAGCGGTGCTCACTCAGCCTGAACTACAGACTTATTTAGCTGATCAGTATCGTGTATAAAAATTGATTTTTTTAACAGGAAATTATTCTTTTGTTTGTGTGTGTGTTTGCGTAGACGGACCACGGCCGTCCCAAAAGGAGATCATCTCGCTCAGAGCCTTCATGCTTCTCTTCCTCAAACAACTCATTCTAAAGGTACAGCGAGAGGAACGGATTATCTTCATCACATTGTTTAAGATGAAAGAAATCACTTTATTTTTTTTCTCTCACTATGTCCTCTGTTGTTTTTCTCCCTCCTGGGAACCATTAGCTTAATCTACAATGTGTATGTGTGTGTGTGTGTGTGTGTGTGTGTGTGTGTGTGTGTGTGTGTGTGTGTGTGTGTGCGTGTGTGTGTGGAGAATCGCATTATAGATCAGAAGCCTGAGTGAAGCACTATAGCTTTTGTTGTTTTGTGAGTGCTCGTGCATGCGTTTAGATGTGTGTGCGGTTGTTTCTGCTTCACGGTTAAAATGCATCAACCAAGAACAGAGTCAGTGAAGTCATCTGAGGTTAACAAAAAACAACAACTGAAGATCATGAATGTTTTTGTTGAAAGATGCTACATCTGTTTTCCCACAGGACCGGGGCGTGAAGGAGGACGAGCTGCAGAGCATTCTCAACTACCTACTGACCATGCATGAGGTAGATGCTGTTTTATGTTGAAACAGTCGGTGTGACAGAGAGACAGTGAGAGCGGCTGAGTGGAGCTGGTGGCAAAATGTGCATTAAAATTTGTGGGCTGGAGTTATGGTCCACTTAAACGAGCGAGAGTGTGAGTCAGCTTCGGCGCTGTGACAGCATGAAAAATGGTGCAACAATGGACTGAACAGAATGTACTCCTCTGTAACAATTATATCTATTCTTGCTCTGAAATGCCACATGCTCCTCCGCAGTCCCCCCCACCCTCCACCCTTCCCACTGCATGCCCACCCCTACAACTCTCTCTTTGTCCTCTTAACCCTCTATTCATCTGTCCCATCGGGGCTTCCTCCTTCTCCTTTGTTCACCTGTGCAACTTTGCCTTTCTTTTCTCTGCAGGATGAGAATATCCATGACGTGCTTCAGCTGCTGGTGGCTCTTATGTCTGAACACCCGGCGTCCATGATCCCTGCGTTTGACCAGAGGAACGGAATAAGGTGAATGCTGCCCACACATGCTGCACACGCACACATATACAGATCTGATGCAGCACCAGCTCCTTACCCACATGAAAGAAGTAGTCTTTTCTTTGTGGGATATTGATTCTAATCATATGGTTAGGGCTTTTCTGTTCATGTGTTTTTATTACAACAAGTAACCAACACACATACAACAGAAATAATGCACTATTATTCATTTCAATATATAGAAAAATAAAAGATTTTTGTATTAATAGACAAATTAAGTTGAGTACAAAAACTTGAATGCATAAATAGAAAGGCCATACCTTATACAACTGAAATCTTTTTACAATGCAGTTGCATTATATATTCATATTTACTATTACTATGTATTAAGATTAAAAGTAAGTTACGGATTCAGATTTTAAAAGCAGGAAGAAATTTGCACTTGTCATTTCTATTTTACAAAATAACATTCTTGATCTATCTTTTGCAAAACGGTACAATCTTGCTGAAAAAAAAAGTAATTATATATATTAAAAAAAACTGTTATCCTTCCATTGTTTTTTTTCCCTAGTATTAAGGCCTCTGTGATGAGCCAATGATAGGAGCTTTTATGTTGTCACCAGCCGGACCACATCACATCGTATATGTATTTGCTATCTCAGTCTGATTGTGCGGTAAAAGTTTACATGTGTCAAAGGGGATAGCAGGTTAGCAACAGGAAGAGTTAAATGTTTCTCCTGCCTTCAGTTCAGTCCTGAATGGCCTCCATATTGTTATAAGGGTCGGATGTGGGCCGCCAACATTTTTCAGATTTTCAAGTGGGCCGTGAGTTGGTGAAGGTTGAGAACGACTGCTTTACTGTAGATTGAATACAATGTTACGTTACATACAGTGTACAAAGGGTAGCCTCAACTGATCAGTCAGATGTCTTTCAAAGACGGCATCAAACTGTGCTGGTATTTCCCCAACAGCACAACTACACATGGATGTCTTTTTGGTTGCTATGGTAACTCCTCTGTTGTCAGAGAGGTAGTTAACACACTCCGTGTTTTTTTTTTTCGTACTTTTATGTCCTCTGAGTGCAATCCTTTGAAGAAAATCCTTCAGGCAGCGCATTGTTAACGTTGAGGATGTTTACTGAGTATCAGGCAGCAGGTGTTTAACTTTACTACACACTGCATACTTTGCTACACACACAGAAGAACTCAGTGCTGCTGTGTGTTTCGCATGTTGCAGGGTGATCTGCAAGCTCCTGGCCTCGAAGAGTGAGAGCATCCGAGTCCAAGCCCTCAAAGTCCTGGGCTACTTCCTCAAGCACCTTGGTCACAAGTGAGTACCTCTTTGTCTCTGTGCTTTCTATCTGCTATATTCCCCTTTGTGTGGTGTCAGGTGGTCTTTTATTCTTTTTTTTATTCTGTCACTAGTAAACTCAAATGCTGCATCAGAGTAGGGAGATTGAGAGGCCTCACACTGCAGTAAAAACTGAAGAACTACAGCAGTGCAGTCTCCTGTGAGCCTTAGAGGAGCTGTTTTGTGTGTGTGTGTGTGTGTGTGTGTGTGTACATAAAGATAATGTCCTCATCATCACATCCACAAGGCGGAATAATAATTTTGACAGCGTGCACTGGCAGGGAGGTGGAACCTTGATGAGCAGCAATGAATGCTGGGGGATTTATTCATCCCATGCGACATAACACGCCCCTTACTGCACAACATGGGGGCAGGCTGCCATGCTGCACCTGAGCCCTGCACCTTCAGCCCCTCCACCTACTTAATATCTGCTCAAACCAAGCATCCCGTGGGGCATCCTGTATGACACACACACACAATACAGCCAAAGACATTTCAACATATTTTCATAACAAGGTCAATTAATGCTTAAATCTTTAACATAATCTATTTTCATGTGATTTTCCATCTGTTGAATAAAAAAAACAGAAATAAACCAATGTAGATTATACTGTGTTTCCTGAATGAGAGTTAATGTCATATCTAATAAATCATTTTGTTTTGAAGTTTTCTTTCAAAATTAGATGTTAAGTCAAGCTAGTCATGAACTGAAGACTTTAACCACATAATAATGTTAAGTTCTAAAACAGCTGTCCTCTACAATGACCTGCCACTCTTCCTGCGCTTATGTATTAGTGAGTAAAAAGAAAAACAAAGGCCATTAATTTGGCAGTCCGTTACTTCGTTTGACATCTCCTCATTACTTGAAAATGTGATGAATAAATATCCTGGATCTGTTTGCTGCTTATGACTGGCCAAGATTTGTGGACATAATGTGCCCTCAGTTATATTTGTTCTGTTTGTTTTTTAGATTTAATTTGCTCAGACCGACCGGGGCGTTGAAAAAAACAATTTGCAGTTTCTGTAAAATGTAATTATCCTGTTTAAAGGAGGTGAATTAGAACTGAACTGATTACACCGATTGAAAAACGTATTCCAAACATGATGATGACAGCTAAATGATGACTTAGGATTTGCTGCATATGCAGTATATAAGATTAAATATAGTACATTTCTAATGACCTGATTACAGCCAGGATTATACAGGAGCTTTGATAATTATTCATTTAATTCAATTTTAAAAACGTTCAAAGTTAGTCAACCCTGATTTCTGAGCCTCTCAAGTTGAAATCCTCTTAGAGACACAATTATCACCTACTGGCAAGGTGAACAGTCAAAATCAGTAATTCACAGTCATGTGAGCGTTGCCTCCGTGACTCCTGCAGTGTTCTGCCGTTCTGTTAATTTCTCTTGCTGGTGTTAATTCCTCGTCCTCTTTAGTCCCATCATAACTGACAGGGCCACATGGTGCCGCCTGCCAATATCCGCCTGTCATCAGGCCAGTGACAATCAATGTCAGTTTCAACTGTCGTAAATTCTGTTATGAATGGCAGTCTCTCTCTCTCTCTCTCTCTCTCTCTCTCTCTCTCTCTCTCTCTCTCTCTCTGTCTGTCTGTCTGTCTCTCTCTCTCTGTGTTCCCCTGCAGGAGGAAGGTAGAGATCATGCACACTCACAGTCTGTTCACACTGCTGGGGGAGAGGCTGATGATGCACACTAACACCGTCTCTATCACCACCTACAACACTCTGTATGAGGTAGGTGATTGTTTGGCGGCGTCTCGTTCACACTCTCCATTACTATAGCGAAGTACACAAAGTGATGCGCTTTTAGTTTATTTTTAGTCGACGCAGAGTTCAGGTGATTGTCCCGGCGTTTAATTCGCGGCTGTCCATCTTCTTCTACCTGTGCAGATTCTCACAGAGCAGGTCTGTACTCAGGTGGTTCACAAACCCCACCCTGAGCCCGACTCCACCGTCAAGATCCAGAATCCAAGTAAGTACAAGATAAAGAAACGGTGGCTCTGTCTCTCTGTGTTCTTTGGTCTGCCAGTAATGCAGTGTTGTTTTAATGCGGGTAAACAAACAACAAAGCCTGAATTCAGAAGCCGACACTTCTTCCATCTCCTGCTTATTGATCTGCCTCACTCTCTCCTGTCCCTCACATTTTTCCCTCCAATTCAAAATACTTTTTATATATTTGCTGCTCCCACTCTCTCATTTTGTTCTGATTCTCCCCTTCCGTTCCCCATTACCCAATTTTTGCCTCCCACCCAGTGATTTTAAAGGTAGTGGCGACCCTCCTGAAGAACTCCACTCCCAGCGCTGAGCTGATGGAAGTCAGGAGACTCTTTCTTTCCGACATGATTAAACTCTTCAGTAACAGCCGCGAAAACCGGCGGTAAGATCGCGCAAACGACTGTACAATTATCCGGCTGCATGACATTCGCTTCTCACAGTGATTGTTACAGTTTCCATGTGAAGGTCACGCTGTAGTCCCCCCGCTCACATTCAGTGTTTTGTGTTGTGTACCAGCTGCCTGCTGCAGTGCTCCGTGTGGCAGGACTGGATGTTCTCCCTCGGTTACATCAACCCCAAGAACCCAGAGGAGCAGAAAATAACTGAGATGGTGTACAACATATTTAGGATCCTGCTCTACCACGCCATCAAATACGAGTGGGGAGGGTGGCGAGTCTGGGTCGACACCCTGTCTATCGCACACTCCAAGGTGAGAGTGGGATATGTATTTTTCCGGCATCGTATTTCTGGTAGACTTCTTGATCATTTATCATCCTTTGTTCAAGGGATTAATGTTAAAAATATCGACTGATTGATACTGATTTTTCAGATCTGGCAGGTTTGGAGAGATCCTTATGGAACAGCATATCCTCCCTGTTAAAAATCTATTGCACCAAAAATAAACACAGTACTGGTGATAATGATTTTTAGGTATTGATATTTTAACTGAAACGATCATAAAGGCGAAACAAACATGTATTGATTTGGACATATCGACTATTTTTAACTGTACGTCTTGGTTCAATGACCTGCAAGGCCCAGAATGATTCATTATAGATATAATACTCAATAACTGATGCGTGTTTTTTTTTTTTTTTCACTGTGCAGTGGTGGAAATTTAACCCATTTTCTGATGGTAGTGCAAAAGTGAGGGGACATTATGGATGATGGTCTAATGGCCCTTTTAGGCCATTGTCCCAGTTTTATCCACACAGCCTTTGGTACAGATTATCTATGAGCCATACCTGATGGAGACATTATTCAGGTGGAGGTTAGCTACTGTCAGTGCTTGTGTTCCGATCACAACCAATTACGTTCCCTCCATCTGTCACAGGTGACCTACGAAGCCCATAAGGAATACTTAGCTAAAATGTATGAGGAGTACCAGCGTCAGGAGGAGGAAAACATGAAGAAGGGGAAGAAAGGCTCTGTGTCCACCATCTCTGGTCTTTCTGCTACGCCCACCCCTGTTGTCAACGGCAACCTGGAGATTGACGACAACTCCCAGACGCAGACCCCCGAGAGCGAGGCTGAGTATAGCGAGGGAGCTGGCGGAGATTCGCGCAACCTCCTCGCAGAAGGCGCTGTGAAGCGACCCAACGGGGAAGCCTTGACACCCGGGGAGCAGAGCGCTGGTCCAGGGGTGAGGGTGGAGGTCCACGACCTGCTGGTGGACATCAAAGCCGAGAAGGTGGAGGCCACAGAGGTGAAGCTGGATGATCTTGACTTGTCTCCAGAAGGCCTCGGTGGAAGTGTAGGTGGAGGAGGTGGAGGAGGAATGGAGAACGGACCTTTGGTGGAGGTGGACTCTCTCCTGGACAGTGCTTACTGCGCTGTGGTTCAGAACCTGAACGGGAATCTGGCGCCTAAAGACGACACGCCAGGCTCAGGGGTTGGCATGGGGCCGAGCCTGGGGCTTTCAGGAGTCAACCTGGAGGATGATGGGAACATGGGTCCGCTCATCACGTTGGCTGATGAGAAGGACAGTGTCCCAAGCAACAACGGATTTCTCTTCAGCAAGGTAGGATGTTGTATGACGATCATCGTCACTGACAAATTACAATTTTATCTGTGGGGCCCCATCCTCCCCTGCTGACCTAGAATCTAATATCACCAATCAGTCGCTGTTGTATCTCTGAGACTTTCTATCTTTCTTACACTTTCTAATTTCCCAAAAGAAAAAAAAGTTTTTGCTGCAAACTTTTCTTAATGTGTTAATTTTCTTCGAATTTTTATTACCCCCATTCATCTCTTCCAGGTTGATGAGAAACTGCTTCCAGCTCTGGCAGCCACGGACCCCCTTGTGCTGCCGAGTCCAGACCAGCCCACTCCATCCGGCCCGGTCCCAGCTCACTCCACCACCAGCGCCAGTGATGACCTCAGCCTGCTGGCCCACATGACAAGCTGCGGCTCTGATTTACAGACCCAGAGCCACACTTCTGGGGAACTTCCAGAGGACGGGCCCTTCAAGATCCAAAGCCCTCTTGCTGACATCAGCTCCATCGCTGAGGCTGAGAGCCAAACCCAGATACAGGGAGCCTCCAGACCAGATTTCCCAGAAGGAGAGGGCACAGCCGGGGCAGAGGGAGAGGCTGCGGGGCTCAAGACTGGCGGAGACACAGCCAGTACCACCTCTGATACAGAGAGGTCGGACGATGGGAAAGACAAGGACACAAAAAAGATCCAAACTACTGCGACTACTCAGGTGTGTTTATGCGTGTGAGTCTGCAAGTCGGCAAGGACGTTGCTGGGTCACTACAGTATTCAGTATACAGTATGCAGTAATACACTGAATACTATATACATTTAAATGTGAAATCATTTATTTTGATTGTGATAATTAGCTAGCAAGTGATAATTAAGATATTAAAATTAAAATAGAATAAAAGATGTACTGTATCATCCTCACCTAAATTAATCTGCCAGCTCAGGCGCTGGCCAATCGAAAGCCTTCTTCTTCATCCTTCAGGCCACTGCTGCCCAGTGCGATCAGCTGAGTGTGTTTGATTAGTGTAAAATACTCAGCCACGGACAGTTTGTCTCGTCAGAAAAGCGAGTGCCTGCCCACACATCAACTAATTTTCCCTAATAGCTCAGTGAACACAGAATAAGAAGTCCCAGAGAGTCCTCTGTGGTTTCCCTTTATGAAATGGATTGAATCTATTCCACGATTTATGTTAGGCTAGTAAGAGATGTGCTGAAAGCCTTGTACTGCCCCCCCACCCCTCCCGTTGCAGGCCCTTCATGGTCGTACTGCGGCGCAGCTGGAGCGGGACCTGCGTGTTGACCTGGGTTTCAGAGGCATGCCCATGACGGAGGAGCAACGCCGGCAGTTCAGCCCCGGCCCGCGCACGACTATGTTCCGCATCCCAGAATTCAAGTGGTCTCCCATGCACCAGAGGTTGCTCACTGACCTGCTTTTCGCCCTGGAAACTGACGTGCATGTGTGGAGGAGGTGAGTTAAGGAATTCTACGTGCGTGTCTCTTGCAAATCAGGCATGGGATTAGGTTAGCTGGTTTTTCCTTATACATTTAATGCTCATTATAATCACTTTGAAATAACCTATAACTAGTTTGAAACATCCGTCTGACATTACCTTATGCATTGTTTACAGTGCATCCGTATTGACCGCACATGTATTGAAAATTAGATTAGACTGAAGATATTCAAAAAGTGAAGTGATACCTGCGATGTCTCTATTTCCTAACTGTCTTTCTGTATCATCCGTCAAACTCTTAATTTTCCATTCCAGCCACTCCACCAAGTCTGTGATGGATTTTGTGAACAGCAATGAGAACATCATCTTCGTCCACAACACGATCCACCTCATTTCTCAGATGGTGGACAACATCATCATCGCCTGTGGAGGCATCCTGCCTCTCCTGTCTGCTGCCACCTCCCCTTCTGTAAGTGGCTCTACTCCCCCCCTCTGTGGTAGGAGGGGAAACTGCAGGTCAACCAGCCGCTCCAGAGGCCTGTAGCTCAGGCGTTAGCGCCAAACGCAGACTTTGAAGAAACCTCCTAAGCCTGATTCCCTTCGTGCTCAGGGCAGTATTGAGCTTTCATGATTGAATAGGTTAAAGAATCTGTTGTGTTTTTTTTTTTTAACCTATTAAATCATGATAAATCTAAAATGACTTCTTAAGCCTTAAAGGTTGAATTTGAGTGCAGTTTAGTTTGGCCATGAATTAAAAAAAAAAGGTAAATTAATTAAACTTCCAATAACCCTTTCTGGATTCCTCTCATTTGTATCTCTACATATCTAACTGTCAATCTAACACTTCTGCCACAGTATTTTAACCTTTATTTGTTCTTTGTTCTAATCCCTTTAATTAACAATCTATTTGATTTGAGAGTGTATTAATCTATTTATTTTAATCATCTTTCTATTTTTCTTTTCTATGTTCTATGTATTTTCCTGTCCTTTTTGTCCCCGTTTTTGTCTGTTTTTGCATGTGCAGAGTTCTAAGAGTAGTGCCAACACTGTAAGTTGTGGTTTCTTCCTCTCTTTCTATTCTACTAATACTTTGTTCTGGTTTATTTATCATTTTGACTGACACTAACCCTTGCCTGTCTGACATCCATAGTGTTTCTATTTGTTGTGCTCCTTTGCTGCTAATCAACCCCCCCCCCTTATACTGTCTGTATATATTGTGGGTATGCATTGATCACTCTGCCTCTAGTTCTTTAAAGATATAATATTCTAACAGTGTTAGAATATTATACAAATAAGGGGGATAGAATAGACCAAAAGCCAGGAGGTGGGTCGTTAATGAGGAGAAATTAGAGTGAAAAAGCATGAGAGTTTACCAAAAGTCCTTGGGGGTTGCATCTGCTAAGCCTGTCCCATTTGTATCAACACTAAAGAAGGCAGGAGGAGCCAGACCCCAGAGGGGGTCAAAGGGAGAGGAGGTGACCCCTGTTCCTGGGGGAGGAGGCGCAGGGGGAGAGGTGCGTAAAGAGCCTGAGACTCCCACCATCACCAGAAGAGCTAAGAGCACCAACCCAAGCCCTTCTGTTTTCACCTTGTGTGTCTGTTATCCCCCCCGAATGTCTGTGCTCACTTGCGCTGACGAGCCTCCAGATGCTTGCACTTTGTCGACTCTCCACAGCCCCGCACATCCTGCTTACTGAAGCAGAGACACAGCAAACCACACACTTGGTTTGAGTTTTAACCAATGCCATGCTGCCCTCAGATTTATTTTCAGTGTAGACATACTGAAATTCTTGTAATGAAATACTTTAGATGAACACAAGGGGAAATATATTCTAGGCTAGCTTTGCCTGTCTCTACACTGCTGTTGTTACCGCTACTAGGCCACACTGCTACTGTCACGATCCCACTGTTACCATCACCTGTGTGTCATCAGGCTGTACTTCCCGTGTGTTGTGTAGAACACCTCATGTTGCTGGATTTCATCATATCAGTATGTACTTCACTTAACCAGCATGGCACTCAAGATTGTGTTTCCTGTTTGTCGGTGAAACCAGCCATGACTGTTGTGGTCATGCTTGCGTAAGACCCAGCTGCATACATTTTTCTAAAGGTTACCTCTGTTTAAATTAATAAAGGAGGGTACTGCAGTATTTCACCACTTTCTCTAAAGAAAAACCACTGAGAGAGCAACCAGTTCATTGTGTTTACACTCTAGTTTTTACAACGAGTAACTGGCAAGCATGTGTGTATTTTTTCCTCCCTTTCCCAGACGGAGTTGGAGAACATCGAGGCGACACAGGGCATGTCTTCGGAGACGGCGGTCACCTTCCTGTCTCGTCTCATGGCCATGGTGGACGTGTTGGTGTTTGCCAGCTCCCTCAACTTCAGTGAGATCGAGGCGGAGAAGAACATGTCGTCAGGAGGGCTGATGAGGCAATGTCTCCGCCTGGGTGTGTGCCCGACCAAAGTTTTAAAACTTTTCATTCTAGATTTGACTCACACACAGGTTCACAGTCCTGTGGAGTAGGGCTGCAACTAACAATTATTTTCATTACTGTTTTTCTAATAACCTGTAGGATTTTTAAATTAATCGTTTAATCCAAAAATGCCCATTATAATTTCCCAGAGGTGCAGAGCTGTCTTTAAAATACTTTTTTCATCTAACATTGCAAAACCTAAATAAATTCAAATTACACTGATGGTGTAAATTTAAGAGAAGTAGCAATTACTCACATTTACAGAGGAAGCTTGCAGATGAATTTTATTATGTATTGATTAATCCATTAATGAACTATCCGACTCAGCACTACTGTTGACAGGGATGCAACTTCCAACTGAAAAATGGCATTGAAGACAACCCAAAATGAGTGTGCACATCTTGACAGTCACTCCAGATTTCTCTTATTTTGTGACCCTTTGATCCCTGAGTCTAACGTGTATTGTAACATATTATTTCATACAATGAATAGCCAATTAATCGATTAGTCAGTTAACAGTATACTATGTTGATAATCCATTAATTGTTGGTCATTTTTCAAGCAAAAATACCAAATATTTGATGGTTTTCAAACTTTTTTTTCATCATATTAAACTGAATACTTTTGGGATTTAGAAACGTTTTGGAAAAAGCAAACATTACACTGGGCTTTAGGAAGTTGTGATGAGGATTTGTCAGTTTTCTGATATCTTATAGAGCAAAAAAATTATCGATTAATTGAGGAAATTAGCAGCAGATTGATCTATAATGGAAATAATCGTTAGTTGTGTCACAGCCCTATCATTGATTAATGTCATATATATACACGTTCAAAATGTGGTTATTGATCATGGACTGAACGTACATATCCTAAAAACACATTTACCCATCTGTAGGACATCAAAGAGAAACAGAAGCCAATAAACAAATCACAGAATTCATACACACCTCCTGTGATACTCTGCTATGATACTTACATGTTTCCTCTCTGCCTCTCCTCATCCATCAGTGTGCTGTGTGGCAGTGAGGAACTGTCTGGAGTGCAGGCAGAGACAGAGAGATCGAAGCTGCAAGTCCTCTTTAACCAGCAGCAAGTCACAGGACAGCCTCCACAGTGCCTCCACCACCAGCAAGGTACCACACACACACACACACACACACACACACACACACACACACACACACACAGACAAATCAAATGCACATCCTGCGCACAACGCTTAAAACCTGGCACAAAAACATGCATATGTATGACAAACCACATTTGACATTCTGTCCTCCATATTTAGCAGGATCCAGACAGACTCCTGCAGGATGTAGACATTAATCGTCTCCGAGCTGTGGTGTTCAGAGATGTGGTAAGCGCGTGTGTGTTTGTGTATTTTTAGTGCATACAGTATTTGTGGTTATAAACATGAGAGGAAAAAAATGCCTGAATGGTGTTTTGTGTTTTCTGTAGGATGACAGTAAGCAGGCTCAGTTTCTGGCGCTGGCAGTCGTCTATTTTATCTCAGTTCTCATGGTATCTAAATACCGGGATATTTTGGAACCCCAGCGGGAGATTGGCAGGTCCACCAGCCTATCAGGGAGAAGCATCCGCCACGAGATCAACTCCCCAACCAGTACAGGTGATTGTCATTTTTCTTTTGCTGCAATATCCTCAATATTACAGGGTAATCTTGGATGAGCCGGTGGTGACTCATTGTTGTAGCGTTGGTGTAGAGAATACAGGCTTCAGGCGAACAACAATACCTTTATCAAGAATATGAGACAATTAGAGGAAGAAAGAATGGTATTACTTGGCAGGGAAATGAAAGCTTACAAGGAAGAGGAAAACAGCTGAGAATGAAAATTTAGAAACAGACAATATGTTGTGGAATCTCTTGACAATGCATTTTGTGTGTAATTATCAGACTTTTTTATCCTCTTTAAAATCACACTGCCATCTTTATTTCTTTCTCATCCATCCAGAGCACCCATCCACAGCCTTCTCTGACCGTGACAAACAGACCCCCACCCCTGTGGATGACTCTCCCCGGGCCGGCCTCCCCCACACAGACTCCGGCATCGGAGAGGAGGGCCATGTGGCCGGGTCCCTGAATGGCTCGGAGATGGGTCTTGGCCTTGGCCTCGGCCTGGTGGGGAGAGAGACAGACAGAGACCGAGACAGAGACATGGGAGGAGGTGGAGGTGGGGGAGGAGGCACAGATCTGTTGTGCAGCCTGTCGTCTGATGTTAGGAGGTCACAGGAGAGCCTTCTGGATTCTCCCCACAACCCCGGCTCCACCCCCAACTCCAGCCAAGCCCCGCCTTCATCCATCTCCAGCATTAGTCAAACAAACAAAGGCATCAATGTCAAGGTAGGTCTGTGGGACACCTGTTGAGACCGGGTTGCTCGCCTCCAAATATATCAAAATTATCTTGTCTGACTGTATGTCATTGCTGCATATATTATTAAATATATTTAATGTGTAAATGTTTATGTATTTATACTAGTAAAGATGATAAATGTGGTACGGGTGGTCAAGAAATGCATTTTCATTTACTCTACACTATTGAGATGATCACATGTACCTATGAGCACCTGTAAATGAGCTATTTGTAAGTTTAGATATTTCTACATATCCAGCATCAGCATTGACAGATGTTCAGATGACAGATCTAGAGGAAATGTGGCAACTTCATAATCAAAACTTCTTCTACTGAAGTAAGCATGCTAACCAGATAGCCCTGGCCTGTCTCGTCACTTTCCGATAGCGAGTCACTTTAGCCTCGACTCTAACCTGAAGAAGTAGCGCTGCTCAGAGGACGTATTGTAATCTCTTGTTTTGTAAAAACAATAATGGTTGAAGCTCTTGTCAAGTGAAAATCACCACCACTCACTCCCGGCACAGACCCCTTTCGGCATCAGAGAAAACGTACAAATAGCCCCTTTAAATGTGTTTTCAGTGATCAAGCTACATCAGTACTTTTAGCTGCACGGTTGCAGTTATATCACCTGAGATGGATTTTAATGGCAGGTCTGAATAGGGTAGAGATTTTTCCACATATGATCTTTAAAGTGGGGTTGGATAAGGTTATGTATCATTAAAACATGCCTATTTTTTGAATCATTCATAGTTGCTAGAAATAAAAGGGTTTTCAGTTTACTTTTGTCTGTGCTGGATTTTGTCAGAGGCAACAACAGAAATATAAAAAACTTACACTGAGAACAAAATCTCCAATGTCATGGTGCCCTTAAAGGAAAAACAAGCCATTAAACTCCTCACAGCTTCACCAGCCTGTGTCCTGCATTCACCAGAGTTGTTTTCTCTGAAACGCAGGAGATCCTGAAGAGCTTGGTGGCAGCTCCAGTTGATGGTGGAGAGCTCGGACAGGAGTCCGGGCCGACGCCCTATCACCCAGACCCTGCCCTGAAGACACACCCCATGCTGCCTATGCAGTTCCACTCCTTCGACAGGTTAGTGCCAGCTACTGACCTATAAAGACAGAAAGAGCAGACAGAGATATCAGAGTCAGTACAACCTGACACATCCATCAGTTAATTGATTTTTGCAGTCAATACTGGTCTTTTACAGATGTGTATTAGTATACCGCCATTTGTTAATGCTCTACATCAGCTTTGGTAAAACAGAGGACACAGAAATCAATAAAGTGATTATTATTTTGAAAAAAATGTTCTCCCATTTGGATGGTAACATTTACAAGCATACATAATGTGCTTTTTGTTAGCCAGCAGTCGCATCAATTTTTTTTTCATTGAATGAAACGCCAATATTGCACAGATAAGAGATACTTAAAAATGTGGACTACATACCTGAGAAAAACAGAGGCATTCAGTATAAAAACAGAATGACAGTAATTTCTATCCCGTCTCGCTGATACCATGATAATGAAACATGGCTGAGATGCAGTTGATTTAATTTTCTTCCCATTTTTGACATTGATTTTGGACAAAAAGATTATAGAAATACAGATACTCCTGCTGAATGATTACGTCATTGCACATCGAGGCGGATAAACAAAGTCTTCAAAGAGTTTTAAATTTTCCTTTCTTGTCCAAACTGTGAACATGTGACTTTCCACTGAGTGATGACCTGTTTATATCTCCTGTGAATCACTTAGTCTCCCTGATCCTGCTCTGTGGCAGACCTTGAGAGCTAAGTTATTGATTGAAGACATTGTGCATAATAGATCATGAATGGCTCCAAATCCATTTCCAAGATGTCTACCTGATGTATAAAGCCTGTCTGCATGGTCATGGTTCAGACAGGCACAGACACGTCTGATCCATCAGTCCATATAAATTAAAGGCAAAATGCATAGTTACAAACAACAAACAGTTATATAGTAGTGTATTTAAACAAAGATATGTCAGTCCTTCAAAAAAACTAAAACCCTGCTGTTATTTAAATGCTCATCATCCCTAAATTTTAGTTACAAGCTTGAAATGTTGGCATTTTAGGGAATGATTTTATTGTGCTACATATTAATGAATGCACATTTTGATTTAATTAACAAGCACTTAATAATATATTTCTGAAGTTAACATTAAAGTAGTTGATGTGCTGAAGCTCCCAATATTGCCTAAGTACCTACAAGTATTCTTTTAGCTCCCTGATGTTGTCAGGGTTGTATTTTAAAGGTCCCATATTTTATTAGGTAAGATTTCTTTCTTTGATCTTCTTTGATTATAAAGCAGGTTTAGCTTCTATATTAATATTGTGAAAGTTTCAAAGTGCTCAGTCCACAGAGAAATGCACACTGGCTGTATTCAGAAACTGAGCCTTGAAACCAGCCGTCAGGACTTCAGTTCCTTTTTGATGTCACAACAAAGCAGTCACGACCCTCAACAATTCCCCAAGCCCCGCCCACCTGGACCCACAATCCAACCTTGCAGGATTTGATTTCTCTGGGTGTTTAACTGAAATCTGCTATATTTTTATTCGAGCACTCAGAAAACAGTCAGCCAATCAGAAGAGAGGCTCAGAGCCTCTCTTCTGATTGGCTAAGAAAGAAGCCTGAGAGACAAGATCTTAAACGGCATTGAGATGGTTTTTGGTTCCGCAAACCACAAATATATCTTCTTGAGGATCAACACTTCAAATAAAATACAAGAAGAGTGTAAAATATGGAACCTTTAAAACATTAAAGATGATTTGAGCAAAGCTTGTGATTTGGGGACACACCTGGGTACCGTCACAACATGTATCTTAAAAAAGAAAAAAGAAGAGAATCACTGGGGAGCCTTCAATAAAGAATATTGTTCTTTGTTTGTCTCATGCCTGTGTTTTTTACACATTTTTTGAAGGAGTGTTGTGGTTCCAGTCAAAAAGCCACCACCTGGCAGCCTGTCAGTCAACACGGTGGGAACACCCACCACCAGTGGAGCAGCCACTGCCGGCAGCACACCTAACATTTTTGCCGCTGCGACAGCAACGCCTAAGAGCATGATCAACACTACAGGTGAGAGATAACACATAGCACTCATGCATGTATTTATGGGATATTATTACACGTAGAAATGTTTGCACTGCATCTGTTCAGTGCAACGTAAGGAGAAGCAGCAGACAGACACCTGCAGTATGACAGAGGTGTTTTGGAGAAAAGCCTCAAGCAATTTGAAGGCTGCTTGATGAAGCAGAATTTCTCCTCTTGATGTTTTTCTTTGCTGCGCTTTGACAGCCAGAACAAACTGGAATAGAGACAAACTGAACCAACAGTGGCAGCAGATCCTTTCATGATTAGTTAGCGTCCAAAGGAATGAAGTTGCAGGCAGCACAGCACAGTGTAAGATCTTTAAGTCATTAAAAAGTTAATGTACCCTGTACCTTTCACATGGCTCACATTTGATACTCCATGCAGGAAAAGAAACAGATGCAGAGAATATATGTATTAGATAATCTTTGACCCAGATATGATATTGAATAGGAAGGTATGTAGGAGAACAAGGTAAGAATCAAATACACTTCAGCTGACATGCAGATCAGTGCTGTTTCTATGCAGCATCATACTCAGCAGCAGAGTGGATTTGTATTCAAGGCTTTGTCAGCCTGTCGGACATATTGTACTGTATCATACATGCATAATGGACAAGGAAAGGATTTGTTCCCTGGAATGGATTCTGTATATTGATTGCAAAGCTATTTTCACAAACGGGGGGCCATTACCAGAAGACAAGCAGCTGCATGTCCGGTGAAATACTATCCAAATTGAATTTGGTCGCAGCTGATCAGGACATTAATACATTTCCTTTGTTATTATCATGCACGCTAATCTCTGTCCTGCTCGATTCATGTTACTGTAATGCCTGTCTTATTTCTCACCGCTCTCCCTGCCGTTTCTCCTTCCTGCCCCTAGGTGCCACAGACTCTGCCTCCTCCTCCTCCTCCTCCTCTTCGTCATTTGTCAATGGTGCAACTAGTAAGAATCTGCCAGCCGTGCAGACAGTGGCACCCATGCCAGAAGACACTATGGAGAATATGAGGTCAGCGCTCTCAGCATCACTAAGCTCTTAATCGCTTCAGCCATTCACTTTCCTCCCGCTCTTTCTTTTTTTTTTTTTCTTTTTTTTTTCTCCCTTACGTTGAATTTTCTGTTTTCTCGGGTGCCTGTCCCTTTTCCATTTTTATTCCTGTCCCTATTTCATTTCACACTTTGGTCTTCATCCCTTCCCAAAGAATTCCCGTCAGCAGTTCACACTCACAGTCATTACTGATATCATACAGCCAGGTTAGATAACAACCGGGGTGCACCTGCATCCTTTTTGAGGCCTACATAAGGTAACAATACCTGATATTAGTCATTTTAATTTTTTTAAGTATATCAGGAGTAATGTAGACCAAAAAATATTCAGATATGTTAAAGAAAGACAAAACTTTAGTTGCTAATTACTGCGTGACAAATGACTAGAAATCCAAGTCAGAGAAATTCCACTTCCACATTGACTCATCAGCTATAAAAAATGATATTGGAATGACTCAACATTGCTTTTTAAAGCTGATATCAACTAATGACAATAGTTTTTCGGAAAAGCTAGTAAAACTAAGTAAGTATTTATGTTCACATTCACATACACCGCTCACACATCTTACTCAGTCTACACAATGGAGCTCTTCATCCTTGACATGGCAACTGTGTTTTAATGTCACAATTAAGATATACTGTAGAGTATGAAAATATCAGCAATATTAATACAGTTTTAATATTTCCATAAGACCAAGAGTTTTAGTGGATTTCAAAGTACCTCTCATAAAAGTAAATCTGTGTTTTTTGTGTGTTTCCATATGTGTGAAGGCGTCTGACGCTCACTAGTAAGATATAAGATGATCTGCGATATGAGACTGGTAATAATGAGGAAATGGCTTTACAATATGAAATACTAGATCAGTCCTTTGAACATTGCAGCAGTTTGTACTGTAACATTTCTGTCCATGTCCTCTCTCCTCAGACGTGTTAGACAATCTGTTATGATGTGTGCAGTTAACGTGCGCGTCTAAAGGTGCACACGCACGTGAGTGGGCGGGCGGGTGCGTGCGTGCGTGCGCATGTGCTCCTTAATCAGTGTGCATGTCTGTACATGTGTGTTTGTGTGTGTGTGGTTTGTATTGCAGTGCCTATTGTGAGGTGGCGCAGTGTGCGCTGCGCAGCGGTCAGACGCCCCCTGAGCTCAAGTCTTTTAGCTCTCTGGCAGGCTTCCAGGCAGCCCCCCGAGATGCAGGACAGTGTTTTAGGCAAGGAGATACTCGTCCTGTCCCCCCCCTCCCCATGCCCCTTACACCCCCACCCC
>NW_019525120.1:797225-850854 GCF_002814215.2 Seriola lalandi dorsalis
ACACCCCCCCCCTTCCCTCTGCCCCACCTCCACCACACACCCTCTGCTACGTCCAGCCACTACTAAATGTTCCCAGAGTGCCATGCAAGAAAGGACGGACATCTTTGCTAACAGCTTTCAACACTTAGCAATCACTTTTGTTTTAGGCCCAGCAGCTCATGTTTTTATGTTTTTTTCTGCAACACAGTCAACTCTGTCACTTCTGGCATGGCCGACTTTCTCACACTAACTAACCCCAAACTCCAGATCAGACCTGAGTCAAACTGTGTTTGCAAATAACTTGTGGCGTGGGTTTGCTTCAACAGACTTGAGCGCTTGTTTTAACCTCCTGCTGCTCTGGGCAGGTTAAAACAAAATTAAAATTTGTAAACACCAGTGACCCGGGTCTGTTACAGAAACCACATGCTTACAAGGCTAAGAAGATGCACTTCACTGCCAACATGGCTGCTTTGCTGTATATTCGTCCTGCCTTACTCTCTCCATTTCTTAACTGAACATGTAACAGAAAAGTATTTTACTCTTCAACACAAAGGCACTAATATAAAGATTTGTAGTATCTACAGGACATGTCAATATATATAGTATTCTCTAACGCAGTTTAAAATAAGAGCCATTTTTTGGAGGCTTAGCTTTTTTTGCACGTCAAGGTTCACTCATCTCACGAAGCCAAGTTGATTAGCAGAGCGATTAGTCTTTGAACTGTCTCATCAATCAATACTAACCAAGGCAAAGTGCTTCCATACCAAACCATCATCACATACTCTTTGATTCTGTATGTTTTTTGAGTCTTCTGTGTCCATTTCAGACATTTTTCTATTTCCTTCTCTTTTACTGCTCTCAGCTTCTCTTTCCCTTTCCCATCTCTGCTTCTCTGTAATTTGCCCTCCCTTCTTCTCACCTGTCTATGCTCATTTCTTTCTTGCATGTTTTTCTTGCTCCCTTCCTCACCCACCGTATATACCCCTCCCTGAGTCCCCCCCCCTGCTTTTCTACTCTCATCTGTATGTTGCTTATTTTAATCTTCACTCCTATTCACTTCATCTTTCTCTCACTTATTTCCCTGCCACAGTATTACCACCAAGCTGGAGCGCGCTCTGGAGAAGGTGGCCCCCCTGCTGAGGGAGATTTTTGTGGACTTCGCCCCCTTCCTGTCCAGGACACTTCTTGGTAGCCATGGGCAGGAACTGCTCATAGAAGGTACAGGTGCTGTACACGGCTCCTTTTTCTCTAACTGGCGTCTCTCTGTGGAGTCTCCCCATTCACTGTCCCTCACCGCGATGTGTGTGTGTGTGTGTGTGTGTGTGTGTGTGTGTGTGCGAGAAAGAAAAAGCGTGTGTGAGAGAGGAGAAAAACAAAATGGAACGAGTGAGTGAACGAGTGTGTGATTAGTTGGCAGCGAATGAGTGAGTGAGTGTCTTTGAGCTGGCTGCTTCACTCATTCGTCAAGCAGGTATGAAGTCAGTATTTTGCACCATTTTCAATCAGCTAGCCAGGCAACGTCAACAGCTTTAGATCAGATTATGTTCAGTTTTAGCATTAATGCTGCTGCTATTATAGTACTGTTCTAAATGTGATGCATTCCTTCTCCCTCTGCCCACCTGCTTCCTGGCGTCCTGTTTTCGTGATCCACTGTCTCTATGTTGATCTCTCCCTCTCCTCACTTCCTGCTCCCTCTTCCCCCGCCTCTCTTTTTCTCTACTGTTTGTTCCTGTCTTCTCCGTGGCATGCTTTTTATAAACTTGACTACGATGACTGTAAACAACAGCAGAAAACCACTGACACTACAGTGTCGTCTTTGATGATATTTTTGTGTCTTGCAGTGGTGTGTGTGTGTGTGTGTGTGTGTGTGTGTGTGTGAGAGTGCGTGCGTGCGTGTGTGTGTCAGAGAGAAAGAAAGAGATGCTCCTGACTGTGCAGTGTGTCTTTGTGCTGCAGGTCTGGTGTGTATGAAGTCTAGCACGTCTGTGGTGGAGCTCGTAATGCTGCTGTGCTCTCAGGTTGGTAACTCCTCCTCACCTCTCTCCTCTCCGTCTCTCTCTGTACTGTCCTCACACATATGATCCATTTTGTCAAAGCCTGAAAAAGTTCTGCAAGTTTTTAAAAAAAAAAAATTATTTTAGACCCACAATAATAAATGGCTGAGTTGAATGCACACAGGAAGCTGTCGAGTTATTGATCTGCCCTCTGAGGCAGGGTCGACTATGCAATGAGCGCACTGCAGATGTAATATAATATCAGCTTATATGCATCATCACACTGTAGCGCCCCCTCATCAGTATCAAGGGCCGCAAACAGAATTTTCCACGTCAATCACACGCACATAAACTTTTCCTGTCCTGGATTTTACTTTTAGAAACTAAATTAAAGGCATCAAAGGCATCACAGCTTCACTCATTTCAAATGTTTTTGGAGTCATTTATCTAACTAGCATTCAAAGCCAGTATCTTTATTTTCCTGAATAACCCTTAAAAGAGAGGCACTTACCACTACAGAGCTTCGCCCTGATGGTGTCGGAGACCAGTTTTCTTTTTCTTATCTCATGAAGTTTGTCTCCCAACTCTTCTCTGTTTGGCTGGATTCTTGCTGCCTGTAAGAGCTCTTGTCTTCGGAGGAGCTCTTCAGTTCTTTCCTCTTCTTTTTCTTCAACCCTTCTTCCGCGGTCCTTGCCTTCGTCTCTCCCTTTTTTCCCTTCTCCATCCTTAGCCGCACCATCACCTCTCTGCTTTACTAGTCCATTTCAACTCAGTGTTTGAGGGGCTACTGCTTTCATCTTCTACCACTCTCTACTGCACGGCTGTTTCCTCTCACCACTCCCTTTTCCACTCTCCTCCACTCTCCTGGCTGGCTGCTCGTCAGCATGTATAGTATTACCCCCTGGCTCCGGCCTTGTCTGACATTAGAGGCTCAGGAGAGCAAACCCTAGCCCAGATATTGATCCTGTGGATGGGGGGGGGTGTAACAGGAGATGGTCCCATGTGTCCTTCACAGCCTTAAGAGCGAGTGGAGCTAATGGAGCTCTGATAGTTTTAGGCTTTCAGCAACACTCTTATCCTCAGCTCAGAAGGCTCCACTCTCATGCACAAGCACATAAAACACTTACGCACGGGTGCATTCTCATTGACACTCACAGAGCTCTTAAGATGTTTTTTCATCCTTATTTTGAGCAGTTTCATGCTAGTGTAACTTTGCACCGGAGATGGTAATTGATGAATTTATATTTCTTCATGCATAAAGCTAATTTTATCTCTGTATTTAGTGACACTTTTTACGTGTTGATCCCCTGATTAACCACAACAACCCACCTACCACTTTCAACCAGGAGTGGATGATGTGACAATATATGCAGTGAAGCAAGAGAATTTTTCGGAGGAATTTTACCGTGCAATATACCGACATGGCTCTGGTAACCATACACAATGTGCAATGCTGCAAATTGATGAGCAGGACAACTTTAAGACAATGTTGGATTTAAATGTTTTTTTGTTAGTAATATTTAATTCACAAGATTCAAATCTGGTCATTTGACTGACAAGTAACTTTCCAGAAAATGTACGACATCAGTATAAAATGACATATGATGACACATCGAACACCCCTACTCCCTATCATATTAACTCTGATCTGTCCTCTACACTTAGGAGTGGCAAAACTCCATTCAGAAGAACGCCGGACTGGCCTTCATTGAGCTCATCAATGAGGGAAGGTAATCTATCACACTGACTGATTATCACCCCGCGTAACTCCCCGTGATTCACACATTAACGCCAATACTGTTATCAGTGCTTCACAACTAATGGGTATGATACAGTCCTAATGAGAACCTTGCCAGGATAAGTGCACAGTGCCACGTGTGTTCAGTAGGAAGTCAAATCATTAGAGTGCAATTAAGTTTACTGCTGATTTGTGCTGCTCTATTTTCAGAGCCTGTAATCTTGTTTTTTTTTTTTTCAGTCCAAAGTATTTATTGGAGGATTGCTGCAAAACTTAAGAAGATAAATACACACCAAAAGTCTACTTTTTAAATATACTGTTTATTGACACACATTCAGCGAGCTTCAGCAGAAAATCATGTCTTATTGATATAATTCAGAAAAGCTTGAAATACTGAGGAGAACTTGCTTTAATTGCCTCCTGTTGAGAGTTGAATTTTTTCTAAATGGAGGTGTTGCTAATGCCTGTAATCTTTGTCACTCCCCCGTGTTTCTCACTCCATCACCAGACTCCTGTGCCACGCCATGAAGGATCATATTGTGCGCGTTGCCAACGAAGCAGAGTTCATCCTGAACAGACAGAGAGCAGAGGATGTGCACAAACACGCTGAATTTGAGGTAAACCTACAGAACGCCGCTGCTGTTTTAAATCACACGTGACAGGGGAAAGCCATGTGAAGTGGCCAGTATGTTCACGCGCATTGTTTTTCAGGATTGTCACCAACACATAGCTGGGCTTTGAGTAAATTACTGCCTGCAGTTAGTACATTTAAATTAATTTCCACTCAGGATTTTATGATGTCATGCAGCGATAAGTGATGACGGAGGACACTGTTCAGGCTCGTCTTGTGCTTTGCGAAAAACACAATTAACCTACTGAGTATATCTGCTCTTATTTTCAGAGTAGTAATTATTGTATCACTTTTGGCCAGTAAATTAGCAATTGGCCCTTTTAAATAAAACATAAAAACTGGTTAAAAGCTATAAATTAATTTGACCAGTGCTTGATTTTTCATGCCAATACCAATATTAATATTTGAGAGTTAACGTCATAGTGATTATCAGCTAATATTCATTATTTACATACAGTAAATGCAGAAGAAAAATAACAAAGATCCCTTAAACTTGCTTTTTCAAGAATGTGACCAGGATCAATACTGAGCTTTCTGGTGAACAAACTATGTAACAATGACGCTGCTTTTAAATTACTTCAAACAAATCTTGACGGTAATGCTCTCCGGTTTTAACTCTTCTACCGACCGCTCTCCCCCCCTTAGTCTAACTGCGCCCAGTACGCCGCGGACCGGAGAGAGGAGGAGAAAATGTGCGATCACCTCATCAGCGCCGCTAAGCACAGAGATCATGTGACAGCCAACCAGCTGAAACAGAAGATCCTCAACATCCTGACCAATAAGCATGGAGCGTGGGGGACGATGTCACAGAGGTGAGAGGAGCGACGTATCAAATTATAACTCTGGGACATTTTTAGATCACCATTACACAGGATGTCATTTAATAGGAGACATTACGCCGGTTGAGTGCTTCTTGTATTTAATGGTATAATTGGTATGTGTAGTGATTATTAAGTCAGCACTGTCCATCATGCATGGACCATATCATTGTAACATATCACCATTGTATATTGTTGCTATGTAACTATAGTAAAAGTAGATTGTACATAAATTCATAAAGCCAGTAGAGTGTCAGACTCATTGCTGAAATACAGAACAATTCAGCAAACACATTTATAAAACATATTACGGTCTGTGTAAAGCAGTTACAGCACACGCAGACAGCTGCCTGGTAGCTGTGTGAGACTGATCTACTTATTTAGCACACTGGCATACACTCACATTACCTCAATGATGGCTTGTTATGCAGATCTGCCTCCAGGCTGGCAGCCAGTCGAAGGACATGGGATTTAATTTGAGGACATGTGACATGGACCATCTGACGCCTGTCTTCCTCATGTCACTGTCGATGAAGTAAATTGTATACCACAACGTGCAGGCTGTTCATAAGCACCTCCTGCACCCAGATACAAAAAAAAAAAACTAATCAAAGTGAAATTGCATCTGAAATTGATGATATTTTTAATATTTGTTCACATTAGGCAAAATTTAAATCACACCTATGGTAAACCTTACTATTCATCTGTTTTCTTCATACAACCCCTTTGGCTCTACTTTTCTCTCACCTTAAAACCAGTTACTGGTGTTTCCAGATGCGGAAAGGTTGTTTAAATACACATATGGTCAAATAATGCCCCTTATCCAAATATAGAAGAGCCTTTCTCTGTAGAAAATGAGTTTTACAAGTTACAAGCATACAGTAAATGTCAACTTTGACTTCAGTTATCTTTACGTTCCTAAAATGCACACCTCGTTTGCTTCCCAACACTGCAATGACTCATCTTTGCTCCTCCCCTTTTATGTCTTCAGCCAATTACATGACTTCTGGCGTCTAGACTACTGGGAGGACGACCTGAGGAGGAGACGGAGATTTGTGAGAAACGCCTTCGGATCCACCCACGCCGACGTGTCCCTCAAAGCTCTGGAGGATTACGGTTTGTGATGTGTATTAATGTGAACGTATTGTACTTGGTCGATACCTCCTTTTTGCATAAGATAAGATAAGAAAAGATAAGATAAGATGAGATGTACGTTTATCAATTCCCCCGTAGAGGCAATTCAAATTTGACACAGCAGCAGAAAAGAGTAGCAGCGTAAGGGGGAAAATGTAATAAGATAAGAAAATAAAAATAGAAACAGAATCTAAAATAAATAAGATAAATTAGAAATACTATATACAGTAACAATATAGAATGCAACATAGGCTGTTCTGTACATGTGCAATATAAAAATAGAAAATTAAGTGGTTGCTTCATGCACACAACTTTTACACGCACACTTAAAAACACACAGGTACGGAAGAGGAAGAGGAGGGGCTTAAGTCGAAAAAGAATTTCCGCAGCCAGTCAGTGGTCACCCAGAATCCAGAGGCGGAGTTAATGCTAGAGGGAGACGATGATGCTGTCAGTCTGCTGCAGGAAAAAGAGATTGATAACCTCGCAGGTAAGTTGCACACACAGTTACGCACACACACGGACAGTATGCTACAGTTCGACTAAACCGAAAACTGTCTATGACTCTTGTTTTTAGTACGTTTCCGTCCACGACTTTTTACCTCCAAAGGCAAGTTGGACATTTGAAAGTTCTGCAGCTCCTCTAACCAACCTGACGATTAAAGACGATTAAGTCATGATTTACTAAAAACCGATGCTGATGCAAATCAGACCAAAGACCTCATGTAATCCAGTGGTTCCTCTCTGACTTACACACATGATTGGGTTGTTTACAACTGTAGGAAAGTAGAAGACGCGAATAAACGATCAATCTTAACTAACACAAAATGAGTCTATTACAGTATGTATGCCATTTAATTATCTGTTGTGTGTGATCATTGCTTATTACTATTATATATTATGAACCTGTCAGTGCTATGTCTACGAAGCTATCTACCTTTGACTACCTAAAGAAGTAGTAACACTACTGTCACCCCCAGGGCCTGTGGTTCTGAGTACTCCAGCTCAATTGGTCGCTCCAGTGGTGGTGGCTCGAGGCACTCTGTCCATCACTACTACTGAGATCTACTTTGAGGTGGACGAAGAGGATTCTGCATTCAAGAAGACTGATGCTAAAGTGAGGGCAAGCTGTCTTTCTGTATTGTTGTTCAGTGCAGAGGGGGGAAAGAGTTAGACCATATTCTCTGGGAGATTGGTCTTTCTTCATGTTATAATGTTTCACCGGATGTCCTTTCTCAACAGGTGCTGGCCTACTCAGAGGGTCTGCACGGCAAATGGATGTTCAGCGAGATCCGAGCTGTGTTTTCCAGACGCTACCTGCTGCAGAATACCGGACTAGAGGTCTTCATGGCCAACAGAAGTAAGTCAGCAAATGTCTTGTTACTTACATTAACCTACTCACATCTATTGATTTCTCAACACTCTATCAGAGAGGTTATAAGAACTATAGGGATTTTGACTGCATGCATCTGATAACTCAAGCCCCAAGGCATCAATCCGAGCCACTGACAGTATTTATTGATTATTTACCATCACTATGACCAGCTTTTCAAACCTATAAATAATTTATGGGTTGCACTGTCTGCAAGCAGTTTATCTGCTTTTTGCCTTTTTGCCATCATTTATTATTGAGTTTCTGTAAAAAAACAAAAAAAATGTTTTGCTACATATAAAAAAAAAAGGACTAGACACCAATATGTATGATGAACTAACACCAAAGGTTGACTGAATTAATGACTTCAGTGTGAAACAGCTGGGGCAACAATGCCAATAATAGTAAAGCGCAGCTGGTTCCAGCTACTGAATTTCTTTGGTTTGTGAAGAATTAGAAATAAATATCAAAATGGTGTTTAAAAATGTTTAAAATTACACCGTGTTAGCAATAAGTACCAAGCAAAACAATGAATTAAAGGAGCTATTTGTAAGTTTTGCTATTGCTACATAGCTAACTATAGCATTAGCAGCTGTTTACTTATCAGTCTAGAAGAAACATTGTTCATCATCAAACTTCATTCTTTTACTGACCAAGAGCTGTCTCCAGGGGTGGAAAGCAACGCCAATGGTAACTCTTATCTCTATCACGTCTTTTCTTCTACTGAAATTAGCACGTTAACTAGCTATCCCCGGTCCGTCTCGTCACTTTCCGATAGCGACTCACTGTAGCCTCCCATCTGCCCCGAGGACGTAGCTCTGCTCAAAGGGCCTATTATAAGATCTTGTCTTGTAAACGCAACAATGACTGAAGCTCTTTTCAAGCGACAATCACAACCACCGGCTCCCAGCAAGAAACCATGTTTGGCGGCAGAGAAAACTTACAAATAGCCTCTTGAAAACAATGTTAGGGTTAAACATTAGAATAGCACTCAGATTTAGTAAGTGCAGAGTGAAGTGCATATTAATCGAGTATAGCCTCTTTATGTAAGTGTGTTTTCTCTCTTCTCACTTCCCTACACTATCATTGTCATTATCATTCCCGGTATGATGGCACTCACTTTTTCCCTCTACAGTACGGAGAATACTACCATTCCCTGCACTCTACACAACCACTCAAAAGAATGTTCCACTATAAGGTGTAAACCCAATTTATTTTATTGTTCGGCACACGTTGACTATATGTTGTCTCTTCCTCTCCAGCATCTGTGATGTTTAACTTCCCTGACCAGGCCACAGTCAAGAGGGTGGTTTACAGTCTCCCACGGGTGGGTGTAGGAACGAGTTACGGCCTCCCGCAGGCCAGGTAGGTGCAAGGTGTAGTCAGCTGTGGTCCGCAGGTGTTCTGTGGTGGAATGGCAGTTTTCTGGTTTGATTAAAAAGGAGATGAATTTCAATGTGTGTGTCTATGCTTGTGTGTGTGTTGGTCTCCCAGACGGATTTCCTTGGCCACCCCTCGTCAGCTCTTCAAGTCGTCCAACATGACACAGCGCTGGCAGAGGAGAGAGATCTCCAACTTTGAGTACCTCATGTTCCTCAACACTATTGCAGGTAGAGTCCACTTTCAGTCATATTTCATGAGTTGTCATTCTGCCAAGTCTGTTTTTGTGAATCATAGCGTTTAAATAATATATGAAGCGGCTAGCAGCCAAACACACATCCCTGTCTAATGTGGTCTCTCTTTTTCTCAGACCAAACATTTGAATTATTTGAAAGAATACGTCCTCGTTTTCTCACTCTCTGCTGTGTGATATTGACATTGACAACGACTTTAATAATACAACCTTATTTTGTTGCTCTGACTGTTCCTGTTGCGCTGTGTTGTTCGAATATAACTGCACTGCCAGACACTGCAGAATTGCCTTGTTGGTATTTATATATTTACAAAAATATATGAACACATACAGCCATGATGACAAAGTGATATAAGTAATGAATTGAAAATAATGACTGCAGCCATTTGCTATTTTATTTTGTTTATAACCCCTTTGTATACTGGAATATTTCAATTTATTTATAGATGTTCTAAAAAATATCAACAAAAAAAAAACACGTTAGATATATGTATGTGATAGAAATGCAGAATGAGTGATGATGATGTCTAATACACATCGAGATTAATGATGCCTAGTGAAAATTTGTATAAAAGCCTTTGCACATGTTGGCATGTTGCAGTTTGTCAACAGCTTGTGCTTTTATGCCTCTCTCTGTTGCATCTTTTATCACACTAACATACGACCTTGGTTGGCGTAATTGGCACTTAATCTTTGCTCAGAAGTTAGCCTCACTAATTAAAGGTTTGAGCATGAGCCTGACTTATTAGGTGCGGAGGTTTTTCAAGCCTGGAAATTAGTAGCAATGATGCTATCAATCACATGTTCTTTACAGTTTGCATAATCATATTCTAGTGTGTATTCATCTGATGTCAGACTCAGATTGATTAAAGTAAACATGCCATAACAAGGCTAACACAGCATGGTGTCACAGTATGGGGCCATCTTGTGACACAACAAAAAAAAAAACGGAATGATGTCGTGTCTATATTTCCACTTAGTCAGGTTTTGCTCTCCTGTGAATCTTTATCCCTGCAGGGAGGACCTATAATGACCTGAACCAGTACCCTATCTTCCCCTGGGTCTTGACCAACTATGATTCAGAGGAGCTCGATCTCACTCTGCCTGGCAACTTCAGAGACCTCTCCAAGGTTAGAGCACTCAGACGCACAACACTCACTGCACTTTTTCCATAAAATAGTTTATGTGCTACGAATATTGTAAAACCAAAATGAGAAATACATATCATATGCTGTCATATATTGTACTGAGGTTTAGTAGGAAAATACATTTGCTCTTTTTACACCGGATCAAAAAGGACACAACTTGTTAATTTTATTGTCCAGCCATTAACCACTGACTTAAGTTTATTATTTCTCTCCGGTTTCCTCCAGCCAATCGGTGCACTGAATCCCAAGCGAGCAGCGTTTTACGCAGAGCGCTACGAGACGTGGGACGACGACAGCACGCCTCCTCACCACTATACAACCCTGTACTCCACCGCTCATTCAACACTGATGTGGATGCTCAGAATAGTGAGTACCTACTTAAGACACTTACAAACCATCAGCCCTATCAACCCCTCAACAGCTGTTTGAAAACACCCCGGACACACAAGGCTTCTTTTCAAATGAATTCGTCTCTTCTTGTGCCTGTAGGAACCCTTCACCACATTTTTCCTCAACGCCAACGATAGCAAGTTTGACCATCCAGAGAGATCCTTCTCTGGCATCGGCCGCTCGTGGAGGAACTGTCAGAGGGACACGGCTGATGTCAAGGTATTCCTGACGGGCTGAAGGAACAACGTACTGAAGTGACGGGTTAAGATTATCGAAAATCAGCCTGTAAAGAGGCAGTGCTGAGATGATAACTGAAAACACAAAAACACAGAGAGTAGCGTGATTTTAAGCTAAATATGTTAAATGTTTTTGTGTTTGAAGTGCTGTTAAACTATTCTAGTTTTAATTTAAAGGTCTTTAAATGTATGAGGAGTGTCAGTAACTGTACTTGTAGATGCACACATTGTCTGTGTGTCAGAATTGCACACAAGGCCACGATATACATTATTTTTCCTATGGTCCTACAGTTGGTATAAAATATTTGCTTTCTGTTCTCTTCAGTACGTATTTACTTGTAGTATTTTTTATAAGTCCTGGAGGGTATAATTTAAATATTGGTGAAAACAGCTTGTGCGTGTCAGCTTTGAAAGACTGCTAAGTATAGTTGATATCTTTAACATTACATTTAATAGCAGATTTCGGGAAGAAATAATTTTGTTGTGAATCCGTTGTATCCTTCAGGAGCTGATCCCAGAGTTCTACTATTTGCCGGAGATGTTTGTCAACAGTAATGAGTATGAGCTCGGGGTGCGTGAAGATGGAGTCCCTGTGTGTGACATAGAGCTTCCTGCCTGGGCCAAGAAACCTGAAGACTTTGTCCGCATTAACCGGATGGTGAGAGGCACCCGAAAATAAAAAGCTAAAAGAAAAATCTTTCGCCTCTGCCTTTAAATCCACTGGAGAGACATTGAACATATTCTTGACCTCTTTCTCTCTCTCTCTGCACATGACCAGGCGTTGGAGAGCGAGTTTGTGTCGTGCCAGCTTCACCAGTGGATTGATCTAATATTTGGCTACAAGCAGCGAGGGCCAGAGGCGGTCCGAGCCCTCAACGTGTTCAACTTCCTGTCCTACGAGGGAGCGGTCACCCTCGACAATTTAGATGCTGCGCAACGCGAGGTTGGTCTCCCAACACATCGCTCTTGTTTGAGTCAGAAACGGATTATTACAGTGCAGTAATCTCCCTCTCATTCTCATGATGCATCTGCGAGATTTCTTCATGCAGTCGCGTCACATTGATGTAATGTTTAAAGTGAGATAATTAGTTATTAGATAATTATTCTTTGTGGCTGAGAATTTTAGGGAAAGTAAAAGAAATAAAAAAGTTGAGGGGAACGTGTGGCTTTGCACATCATCTTTTTTAATGTTTTTTTTTTTTTAAGTGTGTGACCTTCCTCTTCCTCTCCCATGCTACCATCATCTCTGTCTCTCCGCCTGCAGGTCATTGAGATGCAGATTCAGCTCTGCGGTCAGATCCCCTCCCAGCTGCTGATAGAGCCGCACCCACCTCGCTCCTCTGCCATGCACCTGGTGAGAAAACCTTGGTCTCACCCGAGCAAATTTTTCTCTCTTTAAATGCTGTGCACACATCGCCAACCTCAGCTGCAGAGATATACTTGCTCATTTCTTTTCAAGGTTGTTGTTAAGATAAGGTTAAGAAAAGGAAGTGTTTTTTTAAATTTATTTTTTTATTACAGGTTTAAAGGTTTGTATGTGCAAATACTGAACTTTCATATTTTTGTAACACATTTTAGCTCTATACAGCTGTTAACATTAGACACAATCCACTGATATGAACGGCTTCCGTTACAAAAGTGAATGGATTTGTGAAATGATATTACATACACGTGTATGTAATGATGTTTTTTCAAAGCCAGTCCTGCCCTGGTATCAGCCTCTCTGTCCTCCCTGCTACCCTCAGCAGCACGAGGCCTCAGTGTCTCCACATTAGAGCCATCCATGTCCCAACCCAAACCTGTCAGTCCTGAACCCAGACCAACCAGTGCCTCCATCTCCTCTCCTGAGCCCAGAGCCACCCTCAGTGTGTGTACCTGCTCTGACCCTGTGCTCCCACTAATATACCTTTTCCCTTCCCTCCCTCTGTCCCATCTGTTCTGTCTCTTCCTCTTCCTACGTCTCCATTCCCCCCTCCCCCTCCCCTCCCCTCCTCCTCCTCCTGACCTTCCCTCCTCGCTCTGCCCTTCTCTCTTCCTCCCCCTCTCTGTCCCTCTCTCTTTCTCTGTCTGTCTCACCAGTGTTTCCTTCCCCAGAGCCCTCTGATGTTTAAGGATCAGATGCAGCAGGACGTCATCATGGTGCTCAAGTTCCCCTCCAACTCCCCTGTCACACATGTCGCAGCCAACACGCTTCCCCACCTCAGCATACCGGCAGCCGTCACCGTCACGTGTAGCCGGCTGTTTGCCGTCAACCGCTGGCACAACACAGTCGGTGAGTGCTGGTGTGGAGGGGAACTGGTCTGTAGAATGCAGTTTGATACTGTTATTGTCAGCTGGTTTCTATGGCAATACAAATGAAACGACATTTCATCTATTGCCATTGAGTAATGATAACCAAATTCATTCATTCATAGTTTCAAGCATGGAACTATGAAGAATGAAGCATGACTTTACATTATCTTAACAAATATACAGTTTCGTTATTTTGGCTACACATTCAAACTTTACACCAGTGGTTTCACCTATTCAGGACGTGATGTGACTACATTTCTGAAACATCACTACAACAATCCCTCTGACAATACAGTAACATACAGAGTTCATGTGCTGAATAATGCTGAAATAATTGGTCTATTAATCAATAAGTCAAAAAAACAACAGCTGCTGGTTCCAGCTTTAAAAAAAAGAAAAAGAATAACTTTTGTTTTTTTAGATGACAAGTTGGACAAATGCAATTTAAAGACATGACTTTGGGATTTGGGAAATTATAATAGCATATAGTTAAAACTAATTTATGGAAACCTGCAAGGCGTATACACTCAGTGAGATGTTAGTTCATGTCAGTGGTAGTTACTGAGCCCATTGTTTTTGGTTTTGTTGTACTGGATTGTATCATATTAGAGCTGTTAGCTCACACCCTGTATGTTGACATAGAAATACTTTTTGATTAAAGCCATCATTAACCTCATTAATTGCCTCATTAGCACAGCAGGCTAGGTGTAATTAACTATGGTAAAGTGATTATGAAGGGTCATGAGGCGGTTCAAGTGAGTTTTGTTATTGATTGCTTATTTTTAGAAGCTGTGACAGCGTGACTGGTATTGTTTTTGTGAATTTGTGTGTGCACACAATAAGGAATGCATTATGCCAATGAATGTCCTTGACATCACGGCAAAATGTGGTTCTTGTGGTTCTTGCAAAATGTGGTTCTACTGCAGCAGGAACTATCACAGAGGGGGATTTGATATCTTCGCAGGTGTTTATGTGTCTGTGGACAGATTCTGTTACTGCAATAGTGTCACAAGATTCATCAAAATGAAAGTCCAGTTTGAAGATGGGTGTGGTCTGACCCATGAGTCCTGAGTAGTCATGTAAATAACGTACTGATGTGTGATCCCATCACAAGATGGTCTCTAGTTCAACATAAGCCTGTATCAGCCTGTATCAACAGAGAGCGCTTTACCAGTTGATTATATGAGAGGATGCAGTGCAGCATTTACCCTTCACTGTTTTATTATGTGTGTATGTGGGTTTGTATGACTGTCGTAACATTTGATCCCCCCCACCCTTCAGGCCTCCGTGGAGCTCCAGGATACTCCCTGGAACAGGCTCATCACCTGCCCATTGAGATGGACCCTCTCATAGGTCAGTGCACAAACATCTCCACAGCAGATTTCACTTCCATTTTGGCATTTGAGATAATATTGACAACTTCCACCCAGATCCATTAATAAAATATACTGAGGGATGATCTTTACAATGTCTACAACATTACTAGAAGGAGACAGTTTTCTATAAGCAGACTGCAGAGTTGCTGACACTTAAATCACTGACCTGAGTGATGAACTATCCCGAGAGGTTAGAGGAGTTCATTACATTAGCTTGTTAGCGGTATTGCATCTGTACGCCCTCATTAACCTGCAGCATCCCTGTTCATCCGTGCAGCAAACAACTCAGGCGTGAACAAGCGTCAGATCACTGACCTGGTGGACCAGAGCATCCAAATCAACACACACTGTTTTGTGGTTACTGCCGACAACCGCTACATCCTGGTCTGCGGCTTCTGGGACAAGAGCTTCCGTGTTTACTCCACTGAAACTGGTAGGGGTTTTGTATTATTCATTTCAAGACATGTTGGGTATTTCACACAGTAGAAATGTACTCTCAGCTGCAATTTGTTTCTGAACCAGAGGTCCTAGTTTAAATGTGGATCCTGTTGAATTTTTATTTAGATTAATGGATCGAGGGGAGATTCGGAGAGCTCTTTTTTTTTAGATGAGCTTTGCTGTATATATTAGTCCAGGGGTTCAAACATGTCACACACTAGTCACTAATCTGCTTGTTTAACCTGCCATCTCCAAGTGTATTTTTAAAGTATAACAGTCGTGGCCCTCAGAAGTATGAGTAGAGGGCACACACAGACTGAGCCGTCCTCCTCCTTCCTTCCTCTCCGCAGGAAAGCTGACCCAGATAGTTTTTGGCCACTGGGATGTGGTGACGTGTCTGGCGAGGTCAGAGTCCTACATCGGAGGAGACTGCTACATCGTTTCAGGCTCCAGAGACGCCACTCTTCTTCTGTGGTACTGGAGCGGACGACACCACATTATAGGGGACAACCCTAATAACAGTGAGTGGTGGCACGTGTGAATGTTTGCCGAGCTCTGTGTGTTCACTTCCTGCTGGTGCAGGAATGGTGTGGTGTGATGTGTCTCTCACTGTGTTTTCTCCTCCAGGTGACTATCCTGCCCCCCGGGCAGTACTGACAGGACATGACCACGAGGTGGTGTGTGTGTCTGTCTGTGCAGAGCTGGGATTGGTCATCAGTGGAGCTAAAGGTTTGTGTGTCTTCATATGTCTGTCTCTGTCCTAGAGCTATTTTAATTTTACATTTAGATTTATAATTTTTTTTAGTGAATATTAAATATCAGTTAAAAAAATATATAAAAGAATATATATATATATATATATATATATATATATATATTCAAATATTTAAACCCTCCTCAGCTGACACACATCAGCATAAAACATTATGAGGAGATCATCCTGGAGATATTCAATTTATTCTACATTCTTCCCAAAGTTTGATTTCTAAGTAAATTTTAGAGGTTGGGCTGATACTTAAAAAAAAAAAAGTTTTTACTTTCTACACTAACTTGCTTTGGTGTTGCTCCTCAGAGGGCCCGTGTCTGGTCCACACTATTACAGGGGACCTGCTTAGGGCCCTGGAGGGGCCTGAGCTGTGCCAGAGGCCCCGTCTCATCTCAGTGTCCAGCGAAGGCCACTGCATCATCTACTACGAGAGAGGCCGCTTCTGCAACTTCAGCATAAATGGAAAACTGCTGGCGCAAATGGAGGTTAACGATTCCACACGGGTAAGGCTGTCGGAGTTGATGCTGTTTATGTCACTATAATGTAATATTATTTTACTCATAAAAATATATTTACTATAATATACTGTCTCTTTCAACTGCTCTGTCTTCTCTTCTTCTTCCCTCCAGGCGATCCTGTTGAGCAGTGACGGACAGAACTTGGTGACCGGAGGTGATAATGGGGTTGTGGAGGTGTGGCAGGCGTGCGACTTCAAACAGCTTTACATCTACCCAGGCTGTGATGCCGGCATCCGTGCCATGGACCTGTCACATGACCAGAGGTAAAAACAGACAGGGTGTCACTGTGACCGTTTGTGTGACCGTTTGTGTGACCGTTTGTAAGAAGGCAGCCAAATTCAGGGCTGTGTTTTCTTAAGGACGGCTGTTGTTGGGAAAACTGGGTCACCTCCGAGGGGACAGCAGAGAATACTAAATGATCAGACATGCGGCGGTTATTTTACCCAAACCTCACATGATTTCTCAGGCCCAGGGAAATGAGTGAATGAGTATTTTGTGGATAACGTGTATAGTTTGGTTTACAGCTGTGACTTTGTGTGTGCCCTCCTCTCAGGACTCTGATCACTGGCATGGCGTCCGGCAGCATTGTGGCGTTCAACATAGACTTCAACCGCTGGCACTACGAACACCAGAACAGGTACTGAGGTGGACAGCTTGAGGAAGAGGAGGGTGGAGAGGAAAGATAGAACAAGAGGGAAAGGAGATGATGCATTCTGCTGTGTATCTGCAACGTGGGGAAACTACAGGTACTGAGAGGAAGGAAAAACAAGTACCGGACCTTAGGCTCTATTCCGTTGAAGAAGTTTACTTGATTTGAGGATGCGGCAGCGCTGCTGGAAATAACTTCCTCTGTGCATACGTGTAAGTACACGCACGTGTGTAACCACAGACACATAACACCCCGAAGATACACACCAAAACCTGCTAATAAAATAGACAGACTGCAGAATGGAGAGAAAAAGAGCAAGTCAAGCAGACCTTGTAGAGGTCGATCATATCCGTACCACTCACAGGACTGGTGCAGTTGCTGTTGCTGGTACGCTTAATGCTTCACAGACAATGAACCTAAGTTTTGTTTTCTCCTTTCTTTTTCTCGTTTTCAAATTTTTGTTCCATACTTTTCATTTGAGGGGAGTTGCATCTGGGAATTATTTGGGTGGACTATGAATTAAGACTCCTTCAATGTGTCTAAACTGATTAGAAATGGTCAGAAATGAACCAGCCCCACCCACTATTCAGATACCGGTGCTATTGGCTTGATCTTAAATTCACCCTTGAAAAAATTGCCTGGGGTATGATTTTATTTGATTTTACCTTATTTGATTTTATCAGGTTTTATTTTATTTTCTAATATTAATTTTATTTTATTTTTCTTTTACCCACAGCAGGGTTAAGTCTGATTTTTATGTAAATAAGGCTCTGCTTCCTTCAGAGTCTACACTTGTTCTTTCACTACACAAACTGCGCTTATCACCTTTAATTTATTAATGACTTGCTGTATGTAAAATATTGTGTAATAATTATTATAATGTTGACAAGACTGATGGTAATAACGGCAGTGTCAAGGATGATGATGGGTTTTGCCGGAGATGGTGATGATAAAGAGGTCTTGCCAGTGCCACCACAGATGACAACCACAAGACTGACATGATTTCCTTTGTATATTTGGTGATTGTTTTGTCAAATATGTACATATAGTCTTGGTTCAGGCTTGGTGGGAGACTTAATCAGCTGAATAAGACTGAAACTGCAAAGGAAACCTTCACTTACCCACATTTGTTGATTATTTAAAAAAAGAGAATCAAATCAATGTAAAAGTTTGTTTTGTATTTGCACTTTGCACCAATCACATATCATTATTTATTAGCTTGGTTCTTTCTGGTCGGCTGCCATTTTGTTTCGGTCCATTTTCCTGACGGGATTATTTGTGCATTGATGTTTGTATTTAAAAACGTTGAGCTCATGTGTGATTATTAAGTTTTACAACCTCACAGTTGTAAGCAATATCATGATTCTGTAGCTGATAGAGGTGGGAAGGAGGGCGGAGAGGGGATGATGAAAATGTGAGATGTACTGTATGTGTGAAGCCATCTTGATCAAATGCGCACATGCACATACTCTATCGACAGGTTCAACTTACGTATCCAAAAAAAGGTTAAATATTTTTGGATCTATGAAACCCTAAAAACTATTGTATTCATGTTTTATTGCAAAGATGTAAAATATGACATGTGTGAGTTGAAAAAAAAAATCATGATAAGAAAAATAAAATATGCAAAGAATTTGATGACTTGACTTTTCATTGGGCATTTCATTCTTTTTTTTTTTACAAACAATATTGAGACATCAAGCACGTTTTATTGTAGCATTTATCAGACACCAGTCTAAAAGGAATTTTCCTTCCTTAAATGATTTCAGAAGACTTTTCAGATAATATCTTGAACTCTAAACTCACTTGACTACATTGCTGAACTACCATTGCCGTGGTTTTCATCTCAGTTGTCTGTTGATATCAGTCATTTTCTGCAACACTTAGAAAGAACACAGACGCCTCTTAACACATACAGAGAAATGCCTTCCAGTTCCCATTTGCGGCTCTTCAGCCTCATCTGGTCTGATCCTGCATTGTAGCCTGCTGAATACATTCTTTAAGTAAAAAGGTGCTTGAACTAGGCCTTTTCCAGTTCTGTTCATGCACTTTATGCAGCAGACCCAGTAATAATAATCAGATATAAATAATAAAAAGAATAAAAAACAGAAATACACCAATTAAAAGTGTTTTTTTAAAAAAAAGAGACACAGCAGGTTCAGTGTGGCAGAGAGGAAGAAATTAATGGTGTTCATTAGCCAGTGAAGCAAAGATAGATTTACAGTCACAAGGTATACAGCACAGTAAATCAAATTTCAGTGTTTTATTTGTTCTAATATCCATAAGAAGATATATTTGTGATTTTAAGAACCAAAAACCATCTCAATGTAGTTTTACATCTCCTCTCTCAGGCTTCTCTCTGGAGCTCTAGTAACAACAGGCCAGTCAGAGTCTCTCTTCTGATTGGCTGACTGTTTTTAGAGTCATCTAAAAACAAATATAGCAGCATTCAGGTAAACACTCAGAGAAAACAAATCCTGCAAGGTTGGATGGTGGGTCCGGGTGGGCGGGGCTTGGGGCATGGCTGAGAGCAATGACTGCTTTGTTGTGACATCACAAAGTTACAGTGGTCCTGACGGCTCGTTTTAAGGCTCAGTTTCTGAATACAGGCTGTGTGCATTTCTTTGTGGACTGAGCACTTTGGTACTTTCACAGTATTAATATAGAACCTAGACCTGCTTTATAATAAAAAAAAAAAACACATGGAAATGTCACTTTATACAATATGGGGCCTTTAATCTTCAGTATTTTATTAAACATCGACAGACTAAAACAATGATTTTACTACATGGTTAACTTGAAAACAAATGTTTTAGCGATTATTTCAAACTTTCATTTTTTACACTACCTTCAACAAAAAGGCTCTGGATCACCTTTCGACTGGTTTGCACAGATTCACCCGCAGCTGAAATAATGAACTGAATTGTTGGCGATAGCACCGCAAACATGATGTCTAGCTGAAGGGATGTCATCATGAAACAAACATTTTATTGTGTGCTTTTATTTTTTGGGTCAATATAGATGGGGTAACTGATAAGATAAAAGGATTTTTTTTTTAAATTCAATTGAGCGTATTTACAATCTAGTGAATATACTACATTAATCCTCCTAAATTTACAAGACAAACACAGCCATGAAAGATCTCATTTATAATCCATATTATAAACAAAGGTGTTGCACTTGCTGCTCTCAAAGCATGAGCCAGAGAGAGTGTTTTTTAATTAATATAATTTGTTAGTCCATGTGTCAGTTCCTTTAAAGAAGAAAAAGGCTTTTGTGACAAAACCCTTCCAGCAGATATACAAGAGTTTGGCTGATGCATCGCCGTCATCTGACAAACAGATTAATGTGAGAACAATGAGGATCTGTGAAGAAGAGCACTGACAGATCTGACTCATTCTCTTGTTTGTGGCCACCATCACTGCCATCGGAGCCTTCAGTGTTTCTTGATTGTTACTGACTTTGGTGAAAAAAGGTGTGGCAAGGACGAATTAAACCAGTGTGCTGGATTTTTGTTTCCACGTCAAAGAAACTAGAGCTCATTATTTAAAAAAAAAAAGAAAGATGTATTTTAGGCAGAAACAACCATTACTGTAGCTTAAGCCTGACAGCTACACAGACCTCTCATGCTTCAGTCACTATGGAGACTGCGATCCGACGCCACATGAGCTGACAGGCAGGAGAGGGTAATCCGTTACGCTGGTAGACCTCGTCTTTCAGGACCAGAATTTCATCTTGTACTTTCTGTCACTTTTGACCTGGTCTGTCTGTAGCTGCAGTCAGAGGCTGCATGGATGTCAGCAGTCTACAACCTCCATTTCTTTCTCACCTTCACATCCACTCCACCACGTCTGTCTTCTCCTTTTCACCCAACCGGGGGGAATCATGAACCAGTTTGGCATGTACACACTTTTCAAGGTATTTTACCCTTTGTTTGGTAAAAAAAAAAAAAAGAAAAAAAAAGTGGAGATACAGCATCCCAAAGATTTACTGAGCAACTGAGACAGAAGCATGCATTTCTGTACAAAGCAATGGTCTTTAATATTATTTCATTACTGATTTTTGCAGTGTACTCTACAGACATTATGAGGCATGCTGTACAAAGCTTCACTTGAAAACAATGAAGTTTGTTCTACAGTAAATATGACAGGTACAGTACAAGAAATAACTTTTACAAAAAAGGAGGAAAGACAATAGTTCATCCATATCCCTTTTCCTGCAGAGAGGAGGCAATTTTCCTGGTTCATTTCTTTTAATCATTGAAATAAGGCTCAGAAGGGTTCAGTCACACTCACCCCTGAAGACCTCTTCATCACATTGTGAGTCATATTTCCCCTGTGCCTGGGCAAATTGCTTGGACACACCTGAATCAGTGGACCGTTGGGAGTAGAATATGCATGCAGAGAGAGTAAAGCCACGCTGTCAGCTCTTTTGTAGCTGGTGGTGTGTGTTTGTTTTTGTATGTCACAGTGAGGAGGAGCAAGAGCTGTATGTCTTTATGCGTGTGCATGCATGCCTGTTTTTTGCATGTAAGCATGCATGCTGGAGTGAATGCACACGGGCATATATGTCTGTGTGCACTCCCTCCCATCTCCCTCCCTCTCGTCCTCAGGTGGACAGTGAGGAGATGGTGGACCTCTGAGACGAGATGCTGCAGATCTCCATGTTGGTGAAGGAGCTCCCTCCTTCGCTGCTGCAGTCGGGGACGGAGGAGGAGGAGGAGATGATGTTCTTCAGCCTGTGGAGGGAGATGATGAGCAGCGTGAGCAGGAACACCAGCAGGCCGAGGAAGAGCCACACGTAAACATAAACGTTGCCTTGACGTCCCGGCGATGAGGCGGCCGCTGACGTGGAGGCAGAGGTTGGAGAGAAGCGGAGGAAGGTCCCATTGTCTATTGGAGAGATTCCAGTCTCATTGTGGTCCACCAGCGGGACATCCATCCCAGACATCCTTGCTGATTTGGTGGCACATTAAAAAAGAAGGGTCAGATTTATCATGAAACAACAAAAACACAGTTAACTACAACATTCATTATTTAAATGACCTGTAGGAGAAATTCTCCTTTGTCTGCTGGAGCTGCCAGGGATTTAATTTCTCCCTCCAGGACACTTCAGCATGGCAGATGCTTGCTGACACAAGAGCTTTCAACCACATCCTTAGATAACCTCCAAACAGCCTTGGCTGAGGTTAAAAGGAAGACAGAGAGCACTTCAGCGATTCAGATTCAAGGCCAACAATTTACTGCAAGAGCCCCAGATACAGAAAAGACTTCCATCTAATAACATTTGAAAATAATAATGATTCCCTCTATCCCTCTTGGAGCACCATTGGAGAGTTCAGGAAACAAGCAAATTAACTTCAAAATACTCTTTACTTTACAAAATATACAAAGGCTGAAATATGACTTTGCTAAGGCTGTTATTAGGAGTAGTGTACTTTGGAAAGTCAGTGAGCTTGTTCAACTGAAGGGACTGTACTGACCAGACTGTAATGAACAGTAACAGCAGGGGGAGTGCTTGTCTCACTGAATGCCCGCCAGGCTTGGTGCCGGGAGCTGCGACTGCTCATAAAGGAAGGCATCCTTATCTGATGAAATTAAACTCCTTATAATCAGCTTTCATAAAGACAGCTGAGAGCCAACCCTCCTCCACTGTGTATTAATGTTGCTAATAATGTTCCACCGCAAATCGCTGCATGGCACACAAACCAAACCTGAAGAGAAGATGTGCCTGAGCATTGCAGTGCAGAAACATTCACACAAGTCTTTGTGTTGGTGGGAAACAGGAGGAAAGGGAGAGAGAGGCTGTTTTGTATTTCTGTTAGACCAGCCTTGTGTCTTGACTTGATCTATGACAGCAGAGAAAGACACTTCAAAGGGAGAAATAATTGACCATGACCAGAATGAAAGCAAGAGGTCAGCAAACACACACATGCACACACTCACACTCACACTCTTGGTGTCCCAGTGGTGTGTGCTCGCTTCTTTCTTACCTGCCAGCTCCTTCCTCTCCACTTCATGGTTATGCATTTCACAATGCACCATATACATGTGCCTGGCCACTTGCATTATATTCAGGGTAGTGGAGTAAGCTGTACCTTCTCCAGAAGCCTTGAGGCTGCAATAGCTGCATGTGTGGCCCCCGGGGAATTTCTAATACATTTATGAGGGAGAGGACGGTGCAGTGAAGGTGCAGAGAAAATGTTAAATAGATATAAGAAGAAGTTTGGACATTAAGTTTTACTGTATTTTGTGCCAGTGACAGTAGAAAGTGTAAAGTGTTAAGCGTATGTGTGTCTGTGCTACTAATATAAAGCTCAAGAGGGTGTTCTGAGCTTAGTTATTGGGTGGACATTGGGGTATGTTTTCCTTTAAATGGGCGTATAAACTTGATTTGTGCGGTTTGTTATAATTTGAGCTGATAGGGAGGCGCGAAAAGAGTAACATGGGGCAAAAACATTGCTTTTGGTTAAAAGGACACGTGCTTCCAGGTGTTCTGCAAACTACAGGAAGTTAGTTAATGTTGTTTTCCCCATTTGATCAACCCCACCACCAGCAGCTGCAGCAGCAGCCATGCGCAGCCCCTGGAGGAAATGAAGGTAGGTTATACTTTTTAGCGCCAGATTTCCGGAATCAGTGTAAAAAATCTGAGTCAAATCTGGAAGCACAGACACGACACACGTATTTTAGGATTCGGTGTGACTTACACTTTCCGAGGATATCATTAAATCCGAAAAAAGATGTCCCTTGTACTTCCAGAACTTGCCTGAGAATAATCATATTTTTATGTTTTCTTCAGTATCAAGGTGATTCATTAATAGTTCTCAGTACGTTTAATGGTTAGTAAACCGGGACAGCCAACAGTGAATTCGGCGTAATTAGTTTTCCCGAAATGTAAACAAACAGGCTAAAAAAAAAACGGGACTCATTAAATCCATTGCAACACTCCTGTTCCCGTAAAAGTTCACGTCTTACAGCTAATTATAAGGCCAGACAATAAACACTGTTGCTGACTGCAGCTACTATATTGGTACTTTTATCCTGAGAAAATACACCATAAACTCTTGTACACTATAAACATTTGCATAGGTCGGAAATAACGCTGCGAGTCAACTGTTAACATGCAAGGCCTGGATATGTGCTGGAGGTGTTGCCGACTGGTATTAGACCAATCCCATTTGGTCGTTTGGTGTTATTTTATAGATTTTTTTTCTTTTTTTCTTTACTGTGACCTGTCAACAGTGTAGTCAGTGAGTCCAGTTGAAGTCCATTGCTAGTAGACAGGCTTCTAGCTGTCTACATTTGCACAGGTGACTCCTGTTTTAAAAGTGTGGCATCAACGTTTTCATTCATTCAGTCTGTAACACTTATCAATGCTGTTACCAAACTCCCATTGTGTCATATTGCTTTTGAAGTTGAAGCCAGCCACCCTGTCCCCTAACTCTTTTCTTCTTCATTTGTTCGCTCCCTTTTATTTTCTTCCCGCTTCCCTCCATTTGTCTCTCTGTGGATGGTACAGTTGACAAGATCTCTGCTTTCTTTAATTTACAGCCCGCTGTACCTTCGGGGGGGGGGGGGGGGGGGGGGGGGGGGGTGTTACACAGCATAATGAGGATGGATGAGTTAGGCTGTACTCTTTTTTAGTGATTGCATGCTCCCTTTGCCCCAGCTCTGTTTTCTTTATCAAACACTCCCAGTGGCTTTCCCAGCCCAATGAAAAACTTTTCTTTATTGTCTGTTTCTGTCCTGCAACTTTTCAGAGTCGTATTGATATTTCATTGCACAGACATTGCCCTTCCCTCCTTCTGCCTCCTTTTTTTCAACATACTTCTATTCATTTCATTCCTGAAATCACTCTCACTAATCGTTGATAGTGAAAAAAGGATCACGTTATTTCAATAATTATTTCAAATTCCACATCAGTTTTACTCTTGTAAGCTCAACATATGTCAATCATGTCATGTGCATGTCAGAAATGGAACTGAACCCCCGCCCTCTAGCTTCGTCTTCATCTCTCCGCTTTAATTTCTTCTTCTCCTCATCTCTGCCACCTTTTCCACCGCCCTTCTCTTTGTCTTTCCCCTCCTACTCTCCTCTTCTCCGTACAGATTGCTGCCGTTAATGATATGTTGTTTTGAAATCTGTGATGAAGCTTGTTCATTGTGAGCTGAAGTGGCTGATAATTGTGCTTAATGATGCTTTTTGTATCCAGGCAACACGGTGCCTTCAGTTCTTTTTTTCAAGCTAATCTACTTTAACAGGGCAGGCCATGCAGTCCCACTGAGGCTGGGGAGGTCACACACTCGCCTACATATAATAAATACCAGTACATATTTTTCCTTAGCAATAGCTGCAAGCCTATTACAGAGAGCACTGAGGGCTAATTTGGAAAATGATTTGTCTTTATTGAGGAAAATTACATAAATGCCTAAACTTTTTGGTTTAGCCAGTGTGAAATGTTAGTATTTTATTCTTGTCTATAAAACATCAGCAATCTACTGCTTTCTATGTTTTCCTGCCAAGTAACAGAGCCACATGTCTGCTCTCTAAGGGCTGGATAAAAAAAAAAAAGAGACTTTTCTGATTAGGTGTAATTTTTATTTTAACGATCTAATACCAATATTTTTAATCCTGAGACCGATCATGGCATTTGCGCCTTTTCTCTGTAAACGCACATCTGCACTAAACGTTCTATGTATGCAGGGGTTGGTTCAGTTAGGGCTGCATGATTTGTAAGATGTCTGTTCTGAGGAAACTGAGCTATTGCAATGTGAATAGGTTATTTCAAGTTAAAAAATAGCACAGATCAGTGGTTCCCAGCCTGTGACCCATTGGTGAACCGTGAAGGTATTGCAAGTAGGCTGACAAATCCTTTGCATAAAGTACAATTTTGGTGAAAAAATTTTATTGTAAAAAATATAAATACAAACAATGGTTTAAATATTTTAAAACAAAATGATCTTTAAAAGATTTTGAAAAACTCCTTTAATTTTTTTCTTCTCCTTGTATTAAAGTCTATCAGTGTGATTAGCCAGTAATAGGAAATTGTATGTTGTCCCGCCGGACCGCATCGTATACCTGTTTGCTATTATAGTTTGATTGTACGCTACACGATAACCGCTGCCCTAGATGATAGCTGGCTATATGAGCCGCCTCGAGCCCATGACTTGTCTTGTAAACTGGTGTGAACCGCCACAGTTCACATCACCGTGGTGACTCAGGATGTGGTTAGCTCACTCCGGCTATCTCATTTCATCTATGAGAGGGATGGACTGAAAAAAAGGCTTCACACTGATCTGAGCTCTCAGTTTGTGTTTGTTGAAAAGATAGTATCTCCAGCTATGAGATGTGACGCAGTGAAAGTCGACTGAGCAGTATGTGGACTTCATTCGGTCTGTCCCTGCCGGGTAGCTGACACTGTCTAACCGGCTTGTTAACACAAACAGTGCAGATGAATTAGTGAGCGGACCTTCACTCTCTGCCCCATCTGCGCTCAAAGAGCTGTACTTAGTTGAAGCATCTGCCAGTGACAGTCCATGCATAGCTGTATGTGATAGCATTTATGTTTTAAAATATGCAAAATGCTGACGCTGTTGTAAGTGTTGAAGGTTCTTTTTCATTAGTACTTAAATCCATGGTCCACAGGGGGCGATGTGTTTACAGTTTGGCCTGTAATGTGCACTTTTCATAATTTTATACACAACACTGCAGCTCACATGTTGAATGTAAAAGAAATGAAAGATCTTAAGCTCTTGAGTAACATTAGTATTTATCTGATGTAACTGAATCATGAAAAATCAAATCAAATGAAAATGGACTGATTTTGGCCTGCGTGAGTAGAAACCTAATCCAATTGGGAGATCAGAGCCGATACCCGGCCGCGCCCCTCTCTCTTATTTGCTTCCATATTAATGTGTAACTTAACACCAGGCACCAGGTAAAAGTGTTTCACTTTCCTCTCCATGGTTGAAAGGTCCAAATCTGTTTCACCTGTGGCCGCATTGGACATCAGTGGTGGAGGACTGGTCAAAAGTTGTCTTTGTTGCATCACTCAACAGTGATGCCAGGACGTACTGACACACCAGGGAGTACGGTTCTACATCACTTTACCAAGGTGATTTTCAGAGTTAACTTATTCTCTGGATGATCTTTGTCCGGTTGTTTTTTTTGTTTTTTTTGTCTTCTGAATTTGCGTGTCCTGGATTTTATTTTTGTCCAAGATGTCATTTTTGGCAGTTTGTTCTTGGGGTGTTCAACCCTGCTAAGTGCTCATCCAGCTGATCCTCCACATCCCTGAGACTGGCCTGACTTTGTTCAGTTCTTTGGTCAGCTGAGCTCGAGTTTAACAGCATTTCTTTTCTGAGACTTCCATTTTTTTTTTTAATCTCTCTCCCACTGAGCTGTAATCTCACTTGTTCTCGAGTCTCTGTAACAACAGCCTGGCTTCATTTCAGCATTTTCTTAACTCTACTTAACTCTATCTCCTGTTTTGGGTCTCGGAGACCTCAGGTCCTCCTTAACATCTCAAGGAAATCATAATTTTATCAGCTTGATACTTAATGACTTTTGTGACTTATTTTTTTATATATAGATATTGCTTATAAACATAAACAGTCATCAAATGTGGAAGGCCAGTTTGTGACAAAAGGAAGGAAGGGTTACCACTTCGATACTTATCGATACCTATTGGGTTTTGCTGAGGTCAGATGAAAAGAATTTAGGCTTATTCTTATTGTTTTTTCAAAAAGAGCAGTGGAGTCGTCAACAGAACACACAGGTGCTGTGGTGGCTCTAAAGCTCTGTCATGGTTCCTCTTTCAGACATCAGCAGATACTGGAAATTGAGCTCGCCACAGTTTTTAAGGTTAAATTGAGACAATCTACAGCTGCCGCTTGTTTTGTTTGCTCTCATTCTCAACCTCACAGAGGAAAGGTCTTGCTGCTCCTACACTTCCCTCTGAGAAGGTAAAGGTCTTTTGGAGACATGAATGGCCTCTCTGTTGGACTGCTGGACCAGTATAATGGAAGCTGGCAGCAGCTGCTCCTGTCAGAAGCAAAGTGCAGTGGCCTGACCGGACGACAAGAGCTGGTGACATTCCCTGAGACTGGGCATCACCAGGGCCTGAGGTTCTTGTGACTTGACACATCTCATTTCCTCTTAAACTACTTAACAAGGAAGAAGTCGGTGCTCCTCACTCCCCGCCAGGTCCGTGTATAGTTCAGGCACTTTGAGGCTGTTCTGCCATTCAGACCTCCTTATTTTCCTGCTTCCTCCTGAGTCTCTCCGCCTTGAGCTCATCAGTGGCTTCTCATAGGAGTGCTTTTCCTTTTCATTCCCATTTATGACTTTTTTTTCTGATTGATGTATTTCAGCATTTTCAAAGTCAACATTGCCCTCTCGGCTCTGTCAAGAGCTTTTAATATATTCTGCATAGCCTCGGTTATCTCTACTGCACACTCTTCAAACCAGCTTTCTTCTGTCTCTGCTCCACTGTAGCTTGCTCAGTCTTGGCTTGAGCATATTTTGCCCACCGCTAGTCTGTATCTGCTGGACTCCCAAAGGCTTCCCTTTGTCCTGATCAAACTCCTCCTTGAGCTGTGCAATCTCTGAAAGTCACCCCTCAAACAATCTCATCCTCTGCCGGTGGAGTATGTTCAGCCAAACTCCTCCTGAGACTTTGTGCCGTGTCGCTTCCTCTGCTCCACTTTCTCAATCTGCTCCTCACCCTCCTTCATTCTCCCATCGTCTCTTCCTAATCTTTTCACTGTCACTGTTCTGTGTGTATTCTGCACAGTGTGTCCTGTCTACATGAATATCCAGTCTGCATATATTGATAAAATAGACGCAGATTCATGTGAGTGTGATTTTATTTTCTATTGATAAAATATGTAACTTTTGCACAAGCCTTTTTTATATTCACAACAGTTTGTCCATGCATGGCTGAACATACTCATTCAAATTCAACCTTGAGCTCTCTTTTGATGACAGAAAAATAGCCTTGGCCATTACTGGAATTTTTGTAGTTCACGCATGAAGCCGATGCAAATATTTACTAAAACCCAAAGTTCCAAGAGAGAGACGTTCTGTTGTCTGTGCAGTTCTGGTGTTCGCTTTTCACCTCATGAATAATGGACGAGATCCATGTGTGGCAAAATGTCATGGCATTTGAGCCATATTCTGTGTGTGTGTGTGTGTGTGTGTGTGTGTGTGTGTGTGTGTGTGTGTGTGCGTGTGCGCGCATTCGTTCTCATGCTGTATTCATAACCACATGCCTGAACGAACAAAGTCAGATACCAGGTATAGTCTTTCACATGCAGCCTATATGTAAAAATACCAGAGGATTTGCACACATACTTTCTACGCACACGCAGATTGCCAGGAGATAAGAAGAGCCTGAATTTCAAACATGTTAAATATCTCATATTCTGAGCCAGATCAGCTCAAAACAGACCCGAGGCTTAACCGCATGAATTCCAAATCGCCCCTGCAGACCCAAATACCACAGATAACCCAAGTAGGGGTCAGAGATATGCCGGGGTGATGAAAGTAAAGGGAAGTTTCAGTAAGTTCTCAAACATTTTCATATTTTTTTTTTCTACCTATTTCTCTGCAGTTTGGATTGTTTCTTTAAAATTTACTTTAAAATAATATCCATGTAGAAATATAAATACAAGTAACGTGTGCTGATAAATGACAAGTCTCCAGATTTTAGAAAGAGAGGTGGAATTTGAATGAATCAACAAAACAATGAACTAATGTTTTTATTCATTGCCTTTACATTTGAATGACACGATCTCATGGCACACCTGAATGCACTCGACGCCACGCCAGGGGTCGAGCACCACTGCTCAACTGTTATCTGAGTCTCTCAGATATTCAGGGTATGAAAGTAAGGATTTCAAAAGGCCAAAATTTGAATGAGATCTCGGAGATACTGTGAAAAGCTTATTATAACCGACAGAAAGATAACATGGGTTAAAACCTGAGCAGACAGTGATCATTACCAATAGGAAGTATTGGAAGGTTTTCTTTTTTTTTTTTCGGCCAGTGGCCAGTGTAGATAATGAGCTCTATTGCTTTGATGTTTGAGTGTGTGTGTGTGTGTGTGTGTGTGTGTGTGTGTGTGTATTTGTGGTCCACTTCACCATATCCCTGTGGTGAAGTGTATTTTTACACCTCATATCTCATATCTGTTAATTACTCCAGATACTTCTGAGTGCAGTTGCCAATAAATCTGATCTGGACTGTTTTCACGCTGAGTTTATGATGATGAAGCGGGTGAGTCACACATCGTGTCGAGCACAAACAAACCCAGCTTCTGTTCTCGTTGCCCTGAAAGGAGACTTTTATGCCCTCTTCTTTTTTCTCTCAGCACAAATACTCCACTCATCCCTCACTCCATCCCTCTTTTTCTCAACTGCCACACTGGAAGCTCGCTCATTTCCGTCAGTTGCTGAATGAAAGTGTACATGAATCCCCCCCCCACCCACCCACCGTTAACCTTGTTTACTGGATGCTGCAACTCGGCTGCTGACGAATCTCCTGCAAGCATTCATTTTACTTTAGTTCATCTTCCCTTTTTACTCTATGTCTTCCTCTCCGGCGCTCTCCCTCCTTTGTTTTCTCACTGCAGCTCTGCACAAAGTGATAAATCACTGAACAAAGTTTCTGGCAACTGAAGAGAGCTGAATAATGCCTTTTTTATATTCATCAGGAATCTGCTCTTAATGATCAGTTTAACACCGTCCGCGCTCTGTCTCCCTCTCAAAAACAATTTGGAAACATTTCATACAAAAAAAAAAATAAAAAGAAGAAGCTGCCTGAAGCATCAGCAACATACATGACAATATTGGGGAAACAAAAGGAGCAGTTACAGACCTTTTTCAGTTTGAGGGAGCTGTCCCCCCGCTCCTGTTCACGTCGTGCAGAAATCCATCCCGTTGTGTTTGGTCTTTCAGGCGAGCAAACCAGATCTGTTGCCCCTGAGATCTCGTCTTCTCTCTCTCTCTCTCTCTCTCTCTCTCTCTCTCTCTCTCTCTCTCTCTCTCTCCTGTCATTCAGCGTGACCCACACACACACACGCACGCACGCACGCACGCCTACACTACAACTGGAGTAGACAGTGTCAGACGCGGAGCCTCTCTGTGAATGGACTCACGCTCAAAAAGGGAACATGCATACACGAGGCCTGTAAGTGAGACGCTGTAACTAATGAATGGTACTGATGGTTTTTTTATACTGGAGAAGTGGTGAAAAGGAAAGAAGAGAGGGAGTAGTGCTCACTCTAATCCCATCCTCTCTCTCTGTGACTCCCTCTGTCTCCACCCCCCCACCCCTCACTTTTCTCTCTGCTGCTCGTCACCTTTCAACAGTGATCACATCAACTGTCACAGCCTCTCTGTCTTTTTGTTCTCATTGAGCATTGAGCAAATATTCCTCACAGGTCGACAGACAGACAGACAGACAGTCAGATAAACTGTTTGATAAATTGACAAATAAATCAGCGTTTTCTTTACAGGCACACCCAAACCCGCAAACACAATCGAAGCCTTCGTTTCTGTGTGTTTTGTGTGAGGGATGCAGCCTCGATCTCTGCTCTCAGCAAACTGCGTCAGTAGACAGTATCCAGTGGTGAGCAATAACCTGGCTGACGAAGTGCTGGCAGACTGAGCGGCTCGGATGAGACCCCAAACCGGCAGATGAATGAGAAAAGGGGAAGAAACAGCCTTTAACACCTCTCAATCTCCCTGCACCGTTCTCTACGCCTCTCTTCATCTTAAAGCTCTTATCTTTTCTTTTATCTCCCTCTCTCTCCCACTGATCCCCCCCCACCTGTCTCAACACTATTTCTGTTGTTAACAGCAGTTGAGCACATCTGTTATCTGTGTAAAAAAATGCCCAGTAAGATTTGAAAATGAACACATGCTGAAACAAATTACATATGAAACAAGATCATTTTTTTCGAAAACACTTTCCATATTTTTTTGGGGGGGAATTAAAGATCTGAAAATCGCCAATCAACAAACTAAAGAGGATCCTATCCTCATAGTGTTTGGTCAATAAAAAAGGGGTCTTTATTAAAGGGTCAGTTCATCCAAATTATTAAACTACTAATTACTTACCAGTCTGGAAGAAATGTGCTGAAGTTATGAGAATGTGGAGTTTTTCAGGTATTTGGTCATTAACCAAAGTAAATTTAAAATTTGACCTGATGCAGGTCTGGGATCACCACATTTATTACAATTAATACCAATCCATCGAGTAGACGTTGAGATATTTCACTGAAGAAGCGAAACATTTGACCTGCTGATGGCTGTCTGAAGTCAGAGGATCACCCAAAGTCACTGAATTCATCCTCTGGAGTTCATGAGTGTGTGTGTAAAATTTCATGACAGTCCATCCTGTGATTGTTCTGTCTGGACCAAAGTAACAACAGAACAACATCCCTTGTGTCGCTATGTCTTTCCAGTAAAAGTAATCATGTCACTGTAAGCAAGCGTCTTGGGTTCACCTCACTCGGCAGCTTTAATAGGAAAACATTAGACGGGACATGGAGACGTATTGCAGTGTCCATGAGCAACAGTTTCCTCTGTGTCAAAAGCAGAAGGAGGACACATCCAGTCAAATACAGAAACACATGAATAGACATACTTCAGTCTGTTCCCTTACTTTAAATAATCCACAAGCTGTCAACAGTTTTCATAATGATTTTTTTTTTTTTTTTTTTTGATAGTGTGTTGTTTCAGTTGAGAAAATATCTTTGGCCATTCGGGTGAACTGACGCTTTAAAGTGTTTTACTTTGATGGTAAAAATGATTTTGAGAGTAGACAACTAATTTTGGAATGAAGCTCTCCAAATAAGGATCAGTTTCCTCTGATCTAAAATAAATGTTGTGCGTGACTCTGAATCTTATGCATGAGCTTGTTAGCACCTTAATGGTATTCATGGAAGTGTTAATTGTGCGGCAGATGACACCTGTCCCTGCTCTGCGAAGGGGAAAAGGCACCTTCTCCGCCTCTGCAGATGCCCCCTGTCTTTTGCCATCTGCCCGCTGACACAGGCACCAGAGGGGAATAGCAGCAGTGTAGAACAGAGAGAGAGAGAGGAGAGATAAGACGAGGATTACTTTATTTCACATCCAAATCCGGCGTTCGCTAACATCACATGGCTGGTTTTCATGTGCACTTCAGACAGGGATTTGACAGGTATTTGAAGAGGTCTTGGAGTCATCTGATGAGCATATATCTGTTTGTGAATATTTTCTTTATATGAACCACCCAAAAAAAAATGTTAATAAATATTTTAATGAGACGCTGTAGGCAGTTTCACTGGTGTTGACGGTGCTGAGGGGGAGAGGACAGAGGAAAGGAACATTGCACATCATTTAATTATTTGAATAATTATTTTCCATGACCTCCATTCTACTAATCACACCCCACAAGACCTTTTCTAAACCAATGACAGGGAATCTGTACACACACTCGATTCCTCATTTTCCTAAAGAGGGAATGTGTTTGGCAAAGCTAATTAAGTCTTTGTGAGTACATGAGCTTGTGTCTGTGCAAACTCAAGTGTTCTTGTGTGTCTTTTTTTTTTGTGTGTGTTGCATGTGTTCGTGTATGTACGCGAGAGAGGACTGAGGGATGGAGATAAGAGCTTTGGCCTCGGCTGGCTTTTGTCACTAATCCCGGAAGGCGAAGAAGTGGCCGCCGATTCCGTGTCATTCCCTGATATCCCAGCCAGTTCTGACTCCGTGCCATCCTGGCGCTGCCCTTGTGAGGACACCAGTCTCTGCACTGCATGTTAATGAGGCAGAGACATGCAGCGACGAGGGGTGTGCATCTGCATTTGGGGACTATTTTGGGCAGTGTGTGTTTGGGGATTTTGACAAGCTCATTCCACTAAGCTCGTGGGAACATCTTTAAACTCTGAGATAACAGACAGGAAAGCGTTGCGATATTAGCTGCAAATAGGTTAGAAGTTCAGTGTATTTTAGATGGAGTACCAGATATGCTTTACATCTCTCTGGTAATCTGAACCAATTTGCAAAGCACCCCGCTGAGAGAGAAGCTAGCAAAAGCTAAATTTAAGACTTTGATGAGCACAGCTAAGCTGTTTCACTTGTCTTCTCCGTATTGTGAGATAAAGCGTTTTTGCATCTGTAATCTTGAAGACATTTAGAATGTGATATAGGTATTGTGCAGAACTATTTGTGATCCTCAGCTACATATTCAAAAATGTTCAACATCAGACATCAGCCAATAAATATGCACTAAGCTCCAGCTTTTCGTCTCGTTGCAGTGTCATGCCAATCTAAATGATCTCCACAGATCTGAGGGCATGGAGCAGAGACAACATACTGAGGCATATGTATCACATTGACACAGGACAGCAGCCTGACAGGCGAGCGCTCGTCCAGAATAACAATGAGAGAGACGGCGATGCAATATCGGCACCGTCTCAAAGATACTCTCCCCCTGAGTAGAGAAACAGAAACAGACAGGACCCAATGTACAAAAACATCATGTCTGAGCAAGAAACAACAGAAAATATTGTTCTGCTAAAACCTTTACCACTAACAGTCTCGGCAATTTTGCCCTATTCCACTGAAGGGTACACTCTAAATTCATGAAAGAGGAGAAGAAAGGGAAAATGTCCTCAAAGTCAGATTCATTTGAATATATGAATAATTTAGTGCACCAAAAGATTTGGGGCCCTTAAATTGCAAATAAAAAAAAGCCCTTACTCTTCAGACATTCATAATTCATAAGCTCCATGGCTCAGGCAGAGAGAGACAGGAGGATGTGTGATGCACAACTTCGCCAATAGCAGGTATAGAGGAGACAAGAACAAAAGCTACAACGCAACACTTTGTCTTTTAGTGTAATTAATGAATCAGTTTACGTCTTTTTAGATTTCAGTCAGTCAGTGAATGTGAAATAGTGGTTGACTTTACTCTCGCTCCCTGTCTTCGTCTCTGAATCACTCTGAATAGTTAATTACAGGGAAAGAAAATCCCAGCAGATCCCAAAATGTAAACAATTAAACTTTCATCAAAGGTTCGTAGCATTGTTGTGACATACTCTGATACTCCATAAAATGTTGCCCTCTGGTTACAGATTGGTTAAACAGTCCCTGTGTGTGTGTTATAGTTTACTTTTGGGGACAAATTTCAGACTAAGGACCAGTTCATTGGGGACGGCTTGTCCATAGATAGATAGGTGGATGACTTTATTAATCCCTGGAGGGAAATTAAAATATCATAGCAGCTAGTATACAATAAAAATGACAAGTAGATAAATGAAAATAAATAAGTATATGTATATGGACTAATGTGCAAGGGTGTGAGTACAGGAGTGTTTAGGTGCATCATAGAGATGCATTATAGAGTCTGATTGCCTTAGACAGGAATGACTTTCTATAACGTTCCAATTGAGAAAAACCAGATTATTGGGTTAGTGGTTAAAGTTAGGGTTGGGCAAGTGAATGTAAATCTATGTAATGTCTATGAAAATGTGTGTGTGTGTGTTGTGGTAAATCCTCCCCACTTAATAATTCAAATAAAAATGATTAATTAGAAATTATAATATAATTAAAAAATGATAAGCGTACTTATTGTGCCATCATAAGAAAGACACAGTAAGAGCTCTCAGTCTTGACATAACACTCCTCCGCCTCTTTCAGAGCTCATTTGCTTTTCAGGCCCCTGGCTCATTATAGTTGATGGGCCTTTTAATGGAAGAGATTGGCACTACATTTCAACATCATACTGCTCAACAAAAGATCCTTTGATCCTCATGAGGATCATTAAATAAAGCATTATTCGACTACAAAGACTGCGAAACATTTGACCTTCAGACCAGAAACAAAGAAATGTAGGTCAATTCACTGATAGATGAACCGCCTGTAACTTGTGATCACTTCTACTCATATTTGATGCAGTTTGTTGTTTTTCGTTGTGGGTTTTGAGACTCTTCTCCTCCACATATTAAATAATTTTTGCAGTACACTGATGCCCCTCTGCAGTTTGGCACAGATGATTTGGCCTCTTTGGAGTTCTGTTAGCTGTCTCATGTTGCTTTGAAAACTTTGATATAGAAGTGCTGACTGCCAGCCATCTTTTAGAGCAAATAAACGCTGCTAATTGGCATTCAACCTAAGATGACCCATCTTTTATAACTGTAACTGAGTTTAAAGGAACTATTTGGAAGTTTTTACTATTGCCATACAGCCAAGGTTGGAATTAACAGCTATTTACTTACCAGTCTAGAAGAAACATTGCGAGTTCAGCATCAAACCTCAGTCCTTTACTCACTAAGAGCTGTCTCCAGCAGTGAAAAGCAACCTTTTTATTCTGCTTCTATGTCTATCACTTCTTTTCTTCTACTGAAGTTAGCATGCTAACCAGTTAGCCCTGTCCTGTTTAGACTGTCTCGTCACTGTCCGATACCGAGTCACTATAGCGTCCAGTCTGCCCTGAAGTAGCAGTGCTGCTCAGAGGTAGTATTATAACCTTTTGTCTTGTAAATGCAACGATGGTGGAGGCTCTCGGCAAGACGTTTAAGTAAACAGCTGTTTATGCTAATGCTGGCTATGTAGCAGTAGCAAAACTTACAAATAGCTCCTTTAAGCCCTTTTCTGTGGCGTGTTTGCATTATTATGTCGGACACACACACACACACACACACACACAGACAGGACATAAGTGGTTGAGAATAACAGCAGACTACATCAAAAGAACAAGAGACTCCTCATGGGAACAGAATGTTCCTGGGCTGTCAATAAAAGTTGCAATCACCCATTCATCTAACAGTGTTCTGATGCAGGGTGAAAGCTCTCATGATGGTGTGTTTTCCTAAATCATTTACTAACCCGGCTGCACGATTACTCACCCCATCTAATGATGGGGAGGATTTGGGGTAAAAATGGCTAAAAATTAGACTGAAAAGACAAAGGACCTCACAATGGCATCTAAAGTAACCAAATATCACTAGCTGCAACTACTAACTAGCTGCATTTAACACACAGATTTCACTCTAACATATGGATCCAGTCATGATCAGTCAGTCTACTTCTCTTTCTGCAAGCGATGGTGGGAAAAATGGTTAAATCTCAGCAGATCAAGTTGCCTTTTCATCCCTTTCATCCTCCAGGTTAGTAGGCTGTTCCACCTTTTTTTTTTTTTTTTTAAACTTACTCTGATGAAACGTTTTTTGAGCTCAGGGTGTGAGGCAATCTCAGCTGTGATCTCTTCCAACAGGGGTAACACTAGTAGATGAAGGTGCTGCCGAGAGATGAGACATGTCCATCTTCAGTTGGGAGGATACTCCTTGATGGCACAGTATCATAGAGGTAACGCTCAAACCCGCAGCCCATCTGGCCTCAGCCTGTCACCAGCAATACATCACGCTAATGAAATGGCACCAGCCCAATGCTATCTGTCATAAGCAATCTGCATCTGCTTATGGACTGAACGGAAATGAGGAAGAGGGATAAAAAGACAGAGGAAGACAGAGAGACTCTGTGTCCCCTGAGCAGGTGCCATGTTTATGTTTTTGTGTGGAAGTACGAATGTGTGTGTGTGTGTGCATGACTCAGTCTCTCCTCTTGGCACAATGCGAACAGATATCGATTTTATTCTGAGAGGAGAAAATAGCCACAGCGGGTCGCCTCATCCCCCATCTCTGCTGGACCAGATAGGTGAGGATGTTTCATCAGTTGTGCGGTAGAACAAAGTTCCATTGCATCTTATCTGTCACAGAGAAAATTACACACTGAGACTTCTCTTTTTTTTCGAGTTTGCCTCTCCCAGCCTTGGCACTTGGGGCAACTGGTATTGATATCTATTTCAGCTTCACAAACTGTGAAATTTCACACAAATGATTAAGGTGGAAAACTGCACGGGGTTGTGAGAATGTGCTTTACACACCTGTAGAAGAGCAACGGGCATAAGAAAAAGGTTGAGTAGGGATGAGAAAAATGACTTCATCACCTTTGACTTTATGATCTCTATCCAGATAATAGCACATGTAATCTTGTAAAGTTTTAATTTAGTTCAAATAAAACAGGCTACTGAGTCATGGTTCTGAGCAATATTGTCCTGGGTGTTATTACAAATACATTTTACAATTGCAGTTTCAGTACTGGCCCTAAGAGATGCGTTATTGAAATGGCCTTTTGTATTCTAGAGAATTTTGTTTTATTTTAATTTCACGAGGTAGCGACTATGCAGCATCTGATTCTCTATCCCAAAGTTTTACCATACAGTCATACTCTCATTATCATTATTATTATTATTACACTGTTGATATTTTAATGCAAACAAAATCGTAGTGTCCAAATGCATGACTACACTATTCCCTGTGCTGTGACGTGAAAGTTAACATGCAAATCATCAAACACTCTGAAAATATTCGTATTATGTTTAAGTCTTATGAACCTGGCTAATTAAGGATTTATTCCCATCAGCCAACCCTCCTCTAGGGAGTAATTTATGGATTACTGCATGATCATAAGCTCTCTGGGGGGAAATGGACCTCTTAATGTAGACAGCGCTTTATATTTGCTTTCCTAATTGTATAGTGTTTGGACTAAAACACACAATCCAACCAGATTAGGCAAAGAAAAAAAAAAAAGATGTGATTTTTGTTTCTATTCTGGTTAAAGGAGGAGCAGAAAAATGGTAAATACACCAAAACAAGTGAAGGAGCCTTCCATCAAATTTAGCTGTCGGGGAAAGTATTAGGAGTGATGGTTGGCAGAAGGTTCAAGAAGCAGCCTTGTGACCAAAAGGTTGCAAATTGGAATCCGTAATCCCCCGTCGCTCCACTGGAGCTGCTCAGCAGAGGCAGCACCATGACAAGACTGTAGTTAATGCCCCTGGGTCCTCCCAAGTTCCTATACCTGCCTCTCTGCTATACCGCCTGTAGTTCCTCTGTGACTTAATAATAATAATAATGATAAATTATAACACTAATAATACTAATAATGATAAATTCAGAGAATAGGAATATGACATCTACATGGTTTGAAGTCAAAGAGAGATCCACAGTTAAGTTGGAGTAAGAGTCAGTATTTTAATCAGCAGAATATTTCACCACTTTGCACCATCTCCTTCCCTGAGGAGTTCGGCTGAGAAAAGGTTCTGTGATAATTTGTAAAATTAGACATAACAGGGTCACATAGTCACATGATCAGTTCATACAGACTTTGTCCTGTTATTTTACCTACTGGGGCGGCAGCCTCAAGGTTAGACTCTGCGTGTTAATATTTGCATAATGTGACAATCTCTGAAAAAAATAACTATTTGACATAAAAAGTCTGCTCGACTTCACTGCTGATGAAAAACATCAGGCTGTCAGCACTGAAGAGAGAGCCTGCCATCTGATGGACAATGGAGAGCTTGCAGGCTGTTAGCAGGTTATTCTTCACTCAGACAAAAACCAACTATATACTATACTGACTTTTTTATTTGCTATTATTATCAATATTACTATCGTTCTTTATGTCTTGTCTATTTTGCAATTATTTTTATCGGGCTGTGTAAATCTCGTTTCTAACTACTTTCAATTGTAATTAATGATGGACCAGTTGTGACTCTGTACTCTGCTATATATTGTCCATTAAGAGGAGATTAGAGTCATTCTGTTCCATCATATATTCTCCCCCCAGTGAGTAACACACACAGACACACACACAGTCTGACAGGACCCATATGTTGATATTACAAGTGAGGTCAAAACCACTGTGCCATCTCTGCACCTCTGTAGTGATAATTCTTACAAATATTACACTGGTGTGTAAGCAGGTCCACAGGAGGAGGTGTCTGTGTTATCTGCTGGGGCGATCTTTGCTGTGGACTGTGTTCCTGTGTTGTCCGAACCTATTTTTGGATCATTGCCACTCCTCTGTCGTGGGATTGAACCAAATCGCCTCCACAACAACAAAGGCAACGGTATTGACAAGCAGAGTAAATAATGCAGCTCCCAGTTTAACCCCAGCTGAGGACAAAACTGACAGGAAGGCATTTATTCAGAAGAAACATCGCTTTCATCCCTGCTCACCCTCAATTTATTTATTTTTTAATAGGGGGAGAAGGAACTGCAGTCGAGCGCAAGTTACCGGCTTAAGAGAAAATTCATCTTTGAGAACAGACCACTACCAGTATGATAAACATGAGTCAGCACTGCTTTGATAATGACATCAAGTATAAATCTCATACAGATCCTGGAGCAGCTTTCAGTGATGGAAGCAGGAAGAGAAATAGTGGCTGTGGGTCTGTGAGACAGACAGGACACAGATACTGTATAAATATCTAACACTCAGCTAAAATGTAGATGTTTTGCTTGTGCTTTATTGTTCTATCACCTGTCTCCACATGTTTTTTAGGCAACAAGCCATGGGCAGTTGACTCAGTACTATCACCCCTGTCGTCGCCAACGCTGGACCTGCCCGTGACTTTATAGTCTACTCAGCACTTCTACTTTCTGTCGAACTGAAGCCCATCCTGTCAGCACCTACTCTAAGTGTGATACTGCACTTCCTGCCCAATTTACCAGCAGCCCATACATCATTTCATGACATGCAGACAAAAGCTATCTTCAGATCAGTGTCTCTAAAGGGACATTCTGTCCAGCGCCACACCTAAAAAAAATTAAAAAAATCTTCGGGTTTTTCTCTGCTGTTCAACCACAGCAGAGTGAATATATCCTATAGGAATCACATGGGCACTACAAACCATAGCCGAGGTATTCCCAATATGCAGAGAATATCACTTGTGCTTGAGGTAGTTGTGCAAAAAAACACTCAAAATGAAGTCTTATTAATTTAAAAGTTCATTGGAGCTCAGGTACTATTTTTATTTTTAATTACAAAAAAGTATGACCAGAGAACAGCGAGGGGACTAAAAAAAAGAAGAAAAAGAAAACAAGTGAAGGAGAAAAATTTTCCTGATTATATATATTTATATATTTTTTTATAGCTTTTGGTTATCTACTCTGATCCCTACAGACAGCACAGCTTGCATCAGTGTCTTTCTTAAGTTTCTGTAAATATGAAAAAAAACTTCTGAGGCAACAACCAAACTCTGTCCCAGCAAACATCTCCAAAACAAAACTGGACCAGTGTGATAGGGTAGAAAAGTGTGGGCTACTTGCCTTGAAAAAGTGGATGGGTTGTCTTTCTTTTTTTTTATCTCAGTATGTCCTGAAATAGTTTTCCAGCTGTCTCTGTTGCAGAGGGTGAGGCTATTTTCTTTAAAACATTTGAAAAGTGAAACCTGAGGGGACAGTATCAAAGACAAGTGAGATCAGTGATCCTATAGAGCTGAATTAATTCAACATAATTGTAGAGTTGACCTTCTCAGGGCTGCCTTGCTAATGAAATATTATTACTAATCCACTGTTTGAAGAGGATATTTTTTTTATACAGAATATATACATATATTGTGCCAGATAAAAAGTAAAGTTATGCTTGACCAGGCCAGTAGCATACAAAATGAGGAAAGTTTTAGGGTATATTTTTTAATAGTTTAACAGGCAACCATAAACAGATCAGACCAGCAACAGAAGAAAAGACATGCTGGGGGAGGAGTTCCATAATTAGATAAGGTCTAATCCAATTTATTATAAAGTGGAGCTAAGGTAAATCCAATCAGGGATTTCTGACGTATCACGTCGTCCGTCATCTCTTGCGTTCGGGCACGTGATTGGTAGAAACCGCTCGGAGGAAACAGCTGATTAGTTTACAAGGCAACCTGTAGAAAACCTCGCCGCTGGACAAACCTCGGATATCTAGTAAGCCGCTGTAAGTCGCTTGAACGCAGCCAGAGGTCGCTGTTTGTCTCCAATTTGGTTACAAACAAGAAAGTAAGCGGTCATTGCTCCGCTCGGGTCGTTAGTGAGTGTTTCCACCTTGTAGCGTTAAGCTGTGAAGTAACTACGCTGATCCTGGTTATGGTGAGTTTGCAGTGAAGAACAGGCGAGAGACTGTTTTATACTTGAAACCGACAGGTCGCTGGGCTGTTGCTCTGTGCTACACTGAAGTGAGACACTGAGTGTACAGCCATGTTTTCTAACTGTTTGTGTCTCTTATTCCCGGCCTTTGATAAATCCTTGTAACCATGGTAATGATGCTTCTGACACCTTCAGCGAATCTGCGCCCGGGAGAATTTATAGATTAGAGTCTAAGTATAGAGTTTCACAGACCACTTCACTGAATCTGAATGCTTACAGCTGGACTTAATTTGAATACATACACAACACATACACAACATATTCCTGTAGATTTCAGTACTGCTTTACTGTAGTCAGGGAAACCATAAACTTACCACCTAAACAATATTACTAGCATCCCTGCTGCTGCTGCTGCTGCAGCAGTCTCCAACCTTTTTTCTTGTAACCCTTTAAAGTAAAGCAGTGTCTTCTGGATTATGTGCTTGAATTGCTATGAGTCATGTTTCTTTCCCAGATTGTTTAATTTAAATGATTTTTGTAGGCCTAAAGTCTTAAAACAATTCGTTTGTTTCACAATAAAAACCAATCTATTGCTTTTTTCAGTTTACAGATATACATTAAAGACAATGAACAGAATACTTCACACATATAGGATATAAGGTAACAAAAAAAAAAACCCTAAAAACAAATAAGAATTAAATAAATGAATTTCCCTGTTTCCTTTTTTAAAGATGAACTTCAGCACAAATGCCCATTACGGCAGTCACACTAGCAAAGAAAATGTTCCACCGTCAAGCAAAATGGATGCATCACAGGTCCAGAAAGCCAGGCAGCGGACAGTGCTTGGTGTTTTGTCAGAAAATGAGCAGCGTGGTCGATCCCTCAGCAAGGTAAGGGAGAATGACACATAGGAGGGCATAAAATGTTAGTAATTTTCAATTCACTTTCCCCTCACAGAACTGTCACATTTTGACTTCATGTTGCAGTCATGCTTCCTCATTTTTCACCACAGGGAAGCCAATTTTCCAAACACAGCTCGATCTCAGACAGCTCTCAGCACACCTTTCTCGGCTGTACCTCCAGTTCCAGCTATGATGTTTACGTTGAAGAGGCTTGTGAAGTTGTTCTTGCGGCTTCTGGTCAAGAAGTTGTGTCTGACAACTATTACCGAGATACTGAAACCGCTGCCCTGCAAAACGAAGGGCTGAGACTCCTGCTGGAGCTTAGTTCAAGTGAGTTTGCCCTATACAAAAACATCTATCAAGACCACCAAGTGAGACTTTCTTCTTGGTATGCCTTTTATTTTTATCACCCAGCTGCTGTTCACCCTTGCAGGTTCATGCCTGGATGCTTCTATGCAGTCTGAAAAAGATGAATCCCTGATGTCAGAGGAGGTGCTGTGTGTGTCTGAGTATGCAGAGGACATTTACCGACACTTGAGGGAGAGTGAAGTGCGAAATTATCTGAACTATGAGCACTGAATCATTTCTACCATGTTACTGTGTATGGTTATCATTAAATACACTGTGACTGTGGTTCACTGCAAATACCTCATGAGAACTGCTTTTCTTTCTAAATGCCAGTTGAAGTTGAAGCCTCTTCCAGGCTACTTGGAGAAACATCCGGAGATCACCAGTGGCATGCGGCTCATCCTGGTGGACTGGCTGGTGGAAGTCGTCCAGGAGTACAAGCTCCGTTCTGAAACTCTGCATCTTGCTGTCAACTATTTGGACCGCTTTCTGTCCTGCACGGCGTATGTAAAACGGGGCAAGCTGCAGCTGGTTGGCACAGCTGCATTACTGATCGCTTCGTAAGTACATGTTTAAGTTTCTTATGTTTCTAACTGATACTTTTCCTGTCCAGTTCGGGCACTGATTTGTGAAAAACACTTGTACTCTTGGTAAAACTCTTCCTTATGGAAAAGTGTCAACTCGATGACTGATGGTAACTTACAGTCTGATGTCTTCTGATCTTTCACCCTGTAGAAAATATGAGGAGATCTTCCCTCCCGAGCTGAATGACTTTGTGTACATCACAGACAGCACCTACACCAAGAAGCAGTTGGTTCGAATGGAGCATGTTTTCCTAAGAGTGCTGGCCTTCAAGATGGCCGCACCAACTACAAACCAGTTCCTTCGCCTTTTCATGTCCATCCACTCTGTCTGTGCCACCACAGAGAACCTGGCCCTGGTCAGTGAAATCAATCACTCTAATGTCAGCCACACTTTTTGGGTTTATGCCCACTGCCTTTGAAGATACAGTTTTCCATTTCCCTTGATCATATTTTGGTTCGTTTTTTTTTTTTGCTGCCTCTAGTATGTAGCAGAGTTAAGCCTGCTGGAAATTGAACCATTCCTACAGTACAGCCCATCTATAGTGGCAGCTGGAGCCTACTGCCTGGCCTCCTATACTGTAAACAAATCTCACTGGGTAAGTTTGTTCAGATCATTGTTTTGAGTGCTAAAAGTCCCTTTTATGAGAATCTCTTAAGGACTTTTTTTTAAGTCTTTCTTTTCATATCTTAGCCTGAATCCTTATGTGTGTTTACTGGCTATACCATGGCTGAAATTGAGCCCTGCGTGACTGACCTCCACAAGCTACACATCAGTGCAGAGAGTCACCCACAACAGGCCGTCAGAGAAAAATTTAAGAATTCAAAGTAAGGTGTGGCTTGTAGGTTTTGTCTGGGTTGTTATTGCATCCCAGGGCATAATTTTACCTTTATGAATGGATGTCTTTTTTTCTCTCCCTTTACAGGTATTGTCGTGTTTCGTGGATCACTCCACCTGCCGTTCTGCCTTTCCTATGAATCACTGCTCCACCCTTCTTCTGACGCTTCTGACAGAACAAAACAAACCCAACTGATTCTTTGTCAGTCCCATACATGCCACACCCCTCTGGACACTTTCTTGCTTTAATTAATTAATTTTTTTGTAGTTTATGCAAATACAAAAAAATATATATAAAGAAACTACTTCTGATACTTGCAGATATCCATGCAAAAGGTTTTTAAAACTCGTAAGTCATTAGTTGTAACACATGCTTATATTTTGAATGATACAAAATTCATGTTCAATCATGAATTATTGTAACCTTTATTTTCCATATGTCATGTCTCAGTGTAATGCTACGTGTCTTTCAAAATAAAGTTTTTATGAAAATTATTATTATTTTAACGTGCAGCTATCCGTTTTATTTTGAAAGTTTTGTCCGGAAGCCGTTTTTGTCTTCTGGTTGCTTTTGACGTTTGAGTTTTGCTGTGGGGGTGCGTCAAGTTAAATCAGTGAGAGAAGTGAAAGCATAATGATGTGAGTAGGAGCATTTTCAAGTGAAGTTACAGAAGAACTGACGAAAACTGAAATTAAGGAATCTGAACACATTTATTTATTGTTTGTTTTTTTTTCTTTCCCGGTATATTAAAGTTTGGCTGAAAGGTAAGTCTGACCTAAGTTATAACTATCATCTCTGCCCAGTGGTCAGGTGTGACGTATGAATAGGTAACAGTTGTTGTTGTTGTTGTTGTTTGATACATTTAATACTAACATGAAGACTACATGTGTAAACGCTGGCATTTTTTTTCAAATGGAAATCCCATGTCAAGTGAAATCTCTCATGCAAGTTCACGGTCTTGTTGATCAGGTAAAACCTGATGTGTGTGTCAGCTAGCTCCGGGCATTTACAGCCATTGCTAGCCGCCAGCAACATTTACATTACATAGATTTTTCTCACATTAACTCATCTCCCTGCCCGTGATGCGGTCAGTGTTGAAAATCCATTCAAGTTTTTCTCTAACATGCAGCCTAAAGCAACAACTTGTCCTGTTCACACCTGATTTCGGTGGGTTTCTTGGTGACAGGTACTAGTCACCATCATCCTGTACTAATACTTTTATGTTTTTAATCTTATAATCCCAACTGTTTCCCATCCAAACTGTTAATTTTCAAAACAGAAACTACAGTCCCTCAATAACTCAATAATTAACATTTGTGTGTTTTAGAAAATAAAAACAACAAATAAATGACTAATGTTAGTTATCTTCATGTGATTGGTTATTACTATAAAAATCTTTGGAGATAACTATCTCCATTCTTCTCTTTCTAGTCACTGTATCCCATCTTTTTCTCAGTATGGCAGAGCCTGCTGAGCTGCTGCTCATCAAGGACCAGTATGAGTTGGCGTTTCACTCCCTGAGTCGTGGGCTAACAGCTGAAGAGGCCGGGAAAAGAGAGGAGGCCCTGGAGTATTACAGAAAGGGCCGACAGCACCTTACCCAAGGAGTGGAAGTTCCCACTGGGGGGGAGAGGCACCAGGGAGTGGCCTGGGACACGGCCAGGCAGCTTCAACAGAGAATGAGGGACACTCTGAGTACTGTAAACACCCACCTCTCTGACCTGGAGACCTCTCAGCTGACAACAGGAGGCCAGAGGGACCGACTGTTGATGGATCTTCCTCCTAATCTTTATCCAGACCTGGCACCTAACAGTCACCCTCCCCACAGCTCTCTCCACCATCTATACCCCACCATACCCCCTACCAACCAGAACACTACCCCAACCCCAAATACAGCCCCTGTCAGACCTGCTTCCCCTGCTCTACCACCCAGACGTATGCACCCTGCAGTGGCCCCAGAAACTATAGCCATGGCTCACCCAGGGGACCAGCCTCCAGCTTACACACCAGTGCCGACAGACGGGCACCGTAGCCTGGCTTATGGTACTGCTGGAGGTGGCCTTGAGTCAGGAAAGCAGACTGGAGCAGCAGCAAGACGAGATGGAAACGAGCTGCTTTACATTCCCTCTGGGGTGCAGATGTTTTTCGTGGCACCAGATGGACAGGTCAGCTCCCTGTCTAATCCAGGGTACCTTCGCATCATCGCATTTGATAGTGAGAGCAAGGTTTCAACTGCAGGAAGACCCTCAGCATTTCTACATGTAAGTACAGTATGCTATAATAAAGATTTACTATCATTCGTATCTGCTACTTGAGCAAAGCCTTTTCCCTGGGCATGTATCCTGGAGGTGTGTAGATGTGAACACCACTTGAACCACTTGATCACTATTAGTCCAGTTTTATAACTATGAGTCATTATGTTGGTCTGTATATGAGTTGTAGTCACAAAGAAATTTTCTGCTTATAAATGATGATTTTTTTTTCTACTTCATAACCTAAGAGGTTTTTTCATGATTTGCACTTATTTATACTGAATTTGTTGACTGAATAAGCACATTACGATTAGTGCTGCAACTACTAATTATGTACATCAAGGATTAATCTGATGATTAGTTTCTGAATTTATCAGTTTGGTTTATAAACCTAAGAAAACAGTGAAACACACCTCATACAGTTTCCTAGAGCCGAAGCTGATGTTCTCTGTCAACCAATGGTCTGAAACACAAAGATAGATATTACAGTCATATGAATACATCACATTTGAGGAAAAATAATCAGTGAATTTTTGGCATTTTTGCTTGATCAGTTATCAATTTTTAATCAAAGTTACAGATTCATTTGGGCTCCAGTTATAGTGTATTAAATGCTTTACACTTGATCTGTTGAAGATAAAATTGGTCGTCCAGATGTTAAAACATTATATATTTTTTTTATAATTTATTTCAGTGTTTAGAATATATTTGAGTGATGTATAATGTAACATATTTGCAGATTAAATGAGCTGTCCCATTGCACATCTGATGTATTTATGTTTGAGCAGCATTATTTTCCATTATGTTGTAACATAATCTCTGTAGGTTGTAGCCTGTTAGCAGAAAATAGATATTGAAGTTTTTAAGTGTCTACAACTATTATGGCAAAAGCCCCCATCACAAAGTATGACTTTATCAGCTCTGATCTTAATCATATGAAGCCGTCTGCCAACCTGCTACTTCTCTGTGATGATTTTTGTATTGAGTCAATATAAAACTCGTAAACAACAATAATGTATTCTGGCACCTCCACAAAGAGCGTATTATGTCATGTTGTATACTGGAGTCTACCCCATGACTCTGTTTCCTATCACACCAGGCCGATGGGCCGCTCTCCTGTATTCTGGCCCTGCTTTGTTTCCCAGCAAGACAATGGTCCCATTAACAGATGACTCTGCGCTTCTGTTGTGCTGCCGGTCAGTGCACTGCGCCCTCACAGGGGTCACACTGTCGGGCAGCATACCAGTGGCACGATGCAGCAGCAAGTCTGTATTGATATTATCTTTGTATGGATGACTGACATAAGTCCTGATGGGGCTTAAACCCTGTAATGCATCTTTGAGTCTAGGTGACACTTTGCCTGCTGGGAGATGATAATCTTACTAGAAAAACAACATGTTAACTTAACCCTAAACTGCCCATTCAAATATGTAAGTGGGAAAATACTGCTGGACAAGGTATGATTTTCAATTCTCAGCTTATGAATTTCCCCATGGAGAATAATAAGGATAAATAACAAATGAGGACTCAACAGAAGCCATCATATCCTGCTTTCCTGTCTAAATTCTGAAATCTGAGAATAGTGGATGTGAGGTGAATCTCACTAGTTTTCATTAAAATCAGCTACAACCGATGATCAGTGGAATGAATACAACCTCTTTGGTTATGATGGTACATGGGTGATGACTCCTGACCTAGAGGCCTTCATCTTTCCCAACCTCTTACTCTTGTTTTTGTGTTTTCAAGGTGTGTGACTGGCTGTACCCACTGTCAGCAGACACTCCAGTGCTGTTGGCTAACTCCGGGATCTTCATGTTCCCTGACTCTTTGGCGGAGACTCCGGGGTCCTATGTGGGCATAGTGTTGTCATCTGAACTGCCTGCTGCCGACCGAGAGATGTTTCAGGACCTCCTGTCACAGCTGGCTGAACTCAGGGTCCAGGTCAGTCTTTACTGTCAGGATTGAGCAGATCTAAGGATGCGTATTCTTGTGGGTGGAGCAAATACTTTAGAACTGGTATGTTAAGGGTGTTTTCTGTGTTTAAAGAATGTGTCATAGTGTAAAAATGTGGTCCTTCTTTTTTTAAAGATCTTGACCGTTATAAATACCCATCCATTTGCGATGTCACCCGGTAACAAAAATAAACAATGTCCTGTAAAACTGAAACCTCAATTTTTGATGTGATCAGGCTGTTACACCGCATGCACTACTGTTTTTAGATATACAGGGTGTGCCACTTTTATTTCTCAGGTCCTCTGGAGATACAAAACAGTTTTCATGTTGTGGGTAAAAACAAACATGTCCTGGGACAGGAATGTACTGTATGTTATCCGTTTGGGTGTACGCATATATTAAAAGCAATATATGATGGGCCCTCTCATGACAACCATTTAGCATATGGCTTAATGTATTCCCTGACAGGGTCCAGAGGGGGCAGGATCAGAGGTCGTCAACCTGAGTATGAAAGTCCCCCTTGGTCCCCCAGAAGAGCAAAAAAAACTGTCAGTGCCAACTGGGGAGAAGGACAAACTACCACTTCCTGGATGGAGTGAGAAGATGGCACAAGGAATCTTGTCAGGTGTGTTTAAGTCCTGACAGAGGAAAAAAAAATCTAAGCAAAATATCTCTACTCAAGTTGTACACAGACTAAATACACAGTAGTTGTTCCCGTGTCTACAAAAATGACCACTAGATGGTGTTGTTTACTAATGCAACAAGCTTTCCTGAAGGCAAAGGGTGTTCAACCACCTCTTGCTTTGACTGCAATTGACATCTTGACAAAACAACAATTGATGATATTTCCAATGTACATTTGTCAACCAAAATGTTTAGGAGCTACAAAGTTGAGTGAAGGGTTTGCAAAAGGAGCAGAGGCCACAGGTAGAGCCATTCAAAAAGGAGCAGCCAAGATCCGGGACCACATCACACCTGAGGAAACTCCTTCAGAGGTCAGCCCCCGGGTCACCAAAAGTCTGCAGGTGGCTAAACAGGCCACCGGAGGTGCTGTGCGAGTCAGCCAGTTTTTGGGTAAGGACTTAAACTAATATATAAAGGACTAGAAATCATCCCACAGAGAATATAACCATCCATACAATAAGTACAAGGTCCAGAATTTTGTTTCAGAGAACTTGACCAAAATAATGGTAAAGATATAAACTGCTTGTTTGCATGACGGAAAAAACCCTCATAAATGCTTGATTTTCTTTTTTCTTTCTTTCTTTTTCTTTCAGTGCATGCCATTAGTTTCTTGTGCTGCACATTAATATGCTGTGTACTTATGTGTGCCTCTCCTTGTGTAACTGTGTATATCTACAGTTAATGGAGTGAGCACTGTGGCAGGACATGTGGCAGAGAAGATGGCGCCCCATGTGAAGAAACAAGGCGCCAAGCTGGTCCCAGAGTCTATGAGGAAGAGCAAAGAGGGCCAGGCGTCCAATTTTGATGGAGCCAAATTTGTGGCAGCCAGCAGTATACAAGGTATATACCAGCAGAAAAGAACATTTCAGGATTAAGCATGAAGTAGTAGTAATATTGTACAACGTCTTACACTGTTCTCATATCATTAGCTCTGTCTAACACAAAAATATCATGCTTTGGCATTTTAAATGTTTGATTAAAGGCGGCTAATCAAAGTCTTTTTTAGAAAACTCAATATTTTTTCGTTTATATCCAAACCAGGTTTCTCTACTATTTGGTCCAGTCTGGAGACCGGAGCAAAGCTTGTTGGCAAAAGTGTTGCAGCAGAGACTGTCACAACTGTGAAGTACAAGTAAGCATGAAGTTATTTTATCACATATATATTTGAACATGAGGTTTTCCAATTTCTATTGACATTTCCAACTTCCGCTTCTTTATTGATAGAAATAATATCATTAATCTTTAATTAATTATTATGGATCTTGTCTTCAGCCTGTTTCTGAATCTATTTGGTCACTGAGCAACAGCAGAACACTGGAGCAGAAACCAGTCTTACAGTGGCCTACTGTGTTGCTTCTTCTTGGTACGTTGGGTAACTGACCTGCTTTCACACCTATTTCTTTTCAGATTCAAGGGCTTAGGGAATCTAATAAACATGTCCAGCAACATATGACTGCACGGGGGAGTAAAGGCAAAGACTTGTGAACTAACTGCTGACCTTGCTCAACCTTTTCGTGCACACTCTTTTCACTAGCTCAGATCAAGTCAGAAAATAACCCGAAATAAAATGTAATCAAAATCTACAAAATCTAACAACTAACACAGAAACTGACTTTTGTTGATTCGTCTATATCTGGACAAAGTATGTATTTTGGGTTCTTTTTTGACTTGGTGTAGTGTCTTTCCAGTTAAATGTCTGCTTGTGTTGGGTGGTAATGCTCTTGCTGTTCATGCTATCTGTAGCCTTTTCTCCTTTTGTTACTAATAAAACTGCTACACAGTATGATATGACTATGTTTTTCTTGAACTACGATTTGTTGGCGTGAATGACAACAGAACAAACATTACATACTCGCTCCAGCGTTTCAAGTCCGTACACATCCTCATTTATTTTCTTACACCAAACCACTCTTTTCCTAACGCCACCATTATTTGTGGTGAAGGTACGGTGATGACGCAAGCCAAGCCACAGACACAGCTCTCCGGTCAGTGGCAAATGTTGGTGTGACTGCACACAACATTGACAATCTGGGCATCAAAGCCTTCCTGAAGACAACAGGCAAGGCGACAGCGAAGGCCATGGTCAAAGGCTCGGGAGGACAGTCAGCAGAAACTGAGGGGAAAGAGGCGCAGAGACAAGAACATCAAGCAGAGACTGAGGGAGAAGGAAAAGCAGAAGAGGAGAAAGAGTTGAAAAAATAGATTCCCACAGGACTTTAATGCTTTACTGGAAGGTTTCAGATGGGTGGGTCACTACCTCATTTGCAGTTTTATAAAAGTAAATATAGGCCATTAGTGTTTTTGGAATAGACACTGTCTTGTATTAATTATGGCTGTAAACTAAACAAGACAAAACCAATTATGTTTTTGTGGTAGTATAATAGGCTTGTGATTGTATATTTATATATAGTTGGCTATGTATTTTCTCTGTGTTGTATGTGACAAAATATTCACTATGTATACCAGTTAACATGTTGCTTTACCAGTAGAGTTATAGCTATAGCCTGATATGACCTCATCTATATTAAAATCTGTATGAAAGTTGCCTTAATAATTTTAAGAAATACACACAAACTTTGTATATAGAAATATAAATTAATATAAATTTCATATTTAACCTATTTTTGTATATGAGATGTCCAAGGTGTTGTAACAGAGAAAAAAATGTATGGAAAATGTTGCTGTCTCTCTCTCTCTTGCTTGCGCGCGGGCATACTCACACCAGGCACACACACACACACACACACACACACACACACACACGTCTGCTGAACTCTGCTTGTTTTGGTATTGTAATTAGATCCTCTGCAAGATAAATGGCCTTTATAGACCATTAATGTAGGATGTTGAATTAAGAGCTCGGTATACTGTATGGAGGAAGTTAATTTTCAGACCCAATTAAGCGCGAAATGAACTGTATATACTGAATATAAAGAAAAGTAATGCACCGATTCATTAATGTGCTGTCATTTTTAAACCTCCCGCTCAACGTGCTCTATCATTTCCGACGCCACATGAACTAGCCGGAAACAGCGATCTCCATGGAAACTGCGAGTCACAAACTTTTCTTCAGTCGATGTAAGTTTTTCAGAAACATGGCTGGAGAGAGCGACTACAGCAAATACGATCTGGCACGCCTACAGGCAGAGCTCAAGCAAGAAAGGGAAATTAAGTAAGTTTTTTTTTCAGAAACCTTACGATGTTTTCAAGGCAGGGAAGTAGGTTTGGTCTCAACATTGGTAGGGACGCAATAACCCCACCACTCCAAAACAAAGTGATTCGCTTTTTAATGCAGTCAACCAAACGCTTTATTAAAATATTAGATCTGAATTTGCATTCAGAATTGCCCATACCGAAATGCAATAGCTGTAGTACATGTGTTGAATTTCCATATATGAAATATATGTACATATGAAGTAAAATCATGTATGTATATACAGTATAGCCTATATGTGAAAATTACATATGAAACCTGTTAGAAATTGGGACAATATCATATATTGACATATACTGTATGTCTAGCTACATGTATTGTAGTATGTTTATATTATAAGTTTATAAAACGTCATAGTATAGTATGGCAAAAAATTAAAAAAAAACATAAGGTCATAAAAACATCATAGTATAGTATGGCAAAAAATAAAAAAAAACATCATAATATATTAAGGCATAGAAGGTCATAAAAAGGTCATAGTATAGCAAGGCATGAAACTACACAGTATAGTAAGGCATAAAAATTAATAAAAATGACATAGTATAGTAAGGCATTTAAGGTCATAAAAACAACATGACCATGCAGGTACTGAGCAATCATGCAAATTTTGCACAGGATGGTCCCAACTTGGATTTGAACTCACAACCTATGGAATGAGAGGTGATACTTCAAACCACTATACTTACCTGCCCACTTAACAGTAGCTGGTAAGTTAGTAACCCTTAAAGACGTCATAGCATAATCAGGAATAAAACGTGATGGTATAGTTAGGAACAAAAACTTCAAAAAAC
>NW_019525120.1:850916-852661 GCF_002814215.2 Seriola lalandi dorsalis
ATCATAGTATATTAAAGCATAAAAGGTCATAAAAACGTCATATTATGGTGAGACATAAGACGACATAATATAATAAGGCATAAAAGGTCATAAAAACGTCATATTATGGCGAGGCATAAGATGACATAATATAATAAGGCATAAAAATGCCAAAAAACATAATTTTATAGGATGGCATAAAAATGTCAAAAAAGGTCATAGTATAGTAAGGCAAAAAATTCAAAAAAACAACCTGGTATATTAAGGCACAAAAGGTCATAATAACATCATATTATGGCGAGGCATAAGACGACGTAATATAATAAGGCATAAAAAATTTCAAAAAAACATCATAATATATTAAGGCATAAAAGGTCATAAAAACGTCATAGTATAGTATGGCAAAAAATTCAAAAAAACATCATAATATATTAAGGCATAAAAGGTCATAAAAACGTCATAGGATGGCGAGGCATAAGACGACAAAATATAGTAAGGCATAAAAATGCCAAAAAACATCATTTTATAGGATGGCATAAAAATGTCAAAAAAAGTCATAGTATAGTAAGGCAAAAAATTCAAAAAAACATCCTGGTATATTAAGGCACAAAAGGTCATAATAACATCATATTATGGCGAGGCATAAGACGACATAATATGATAAGGCATAAAAAAATTCAAAAAAACATCATAATATATTATGGCATAAAAGGTCATAAAAACGTCATAGTATAGTATGGCAAAAACTAAAAAAAAACATAATAATATATTTAGGCATAAAAGGTCATAAAAACTTCATAATATGGCAAGGCATCAAACTATATAGGATAGTAAGGCATAAAAATGCCAAAAAACATCATTTTATAGGCTGGCGTAAAAATGTCAAAAAAGGTCATAGTATAGTATGGCATAAAATGTAAAAAAAACATTGTGGTATATTAAGGCACAAAAGGTCATAATAACATCATATTATGGCGAGGCATAAGACGACATAATATGATAAGGCATAAAAAAATTCAAAAAAACATCATAATATATTATGGCATAAAAGGTCATAAAAAGGTCATAGTATAGTATGGCAAGAAATTTAAAAAAGACATCATAATATATTAAGGCATAAAAGGTCATAAAAACGTCATATTATGGCAAGGCATAAGATGACATAATATAATAAGGCATAAAAATGCCGAAAAACATCATAGTATAGTATGGCATAAAATGGCAAAAAATCATCATAGTATATTAAGTCAGAAAAGGTCATAAAAACGTCATAGGATGGCAAGGCATAAGACGACAAAATATAGTAAGGCATAAAAATGCCAAAAAACATAATTTTATAGGATGGCATCAAAAATGTCAAAAAAGGTCATAGTATAGTAAGGCAAAAAATTCAAAAAAACATCCTGGTATATTAAGGCACAAAAGGTCATAATAACATCATATTATGGCGAGGCATAAGACGACATAATATAATAAGGCATAAAAAATTTCAAAAAAACATCATAATATATTAAGGCATAAAAGGTCATAAAAACTTCATAGTATAGTATGGCAAAAAATTCAAAAAAACATCATAATATATTAAGGCATAAAAGGTCATAAAAACGTCATAGGATGGCAAGGCATAAGACGACAAAATATAGTAAGGCATAAAAATGCCAAAAAACATAATTTTATAGGATGGCATAAAAAAGTCAAAAAAAGTCATAGTATAGTAAGGCAAAAAATTCAAAAAAACATCCTGGTATATTAAGGCACAAAAGGTC
>NW_019525120.1:852711-856463 GCF_002814215.2 Seriola lalandi dorsalis
ATAGGATAGTAAGGCATAAAAATGCCAAAAAACATCATTTTATAGGCTGGCGTAAAAATGTCAAAAAAGGTCATAGTATAGTATGGCAAAAACTAAAAAAAAACATAATAATATATTTAGGCATAAAAGGTCATAAAAACTTCATATTATGGCAAGGCATAAGACTATATAGGATAGTAAGGCATAAAAATGCCAAAAAACATCATTTTATATTAAGGCATAAAAGGTCATAAAAACGTCATAGTATAGTATGGCAAAAAATAAAAAAAAAACATAAGGTCATAAAAACATCATAGTATAGCAAGGCATGAAACTACACAGTATAGTAATGCATAAAAATTAATAAAATTGACATAGTATAGTGAGGCATTTAAGGTCATAAAAACAACATGACCAAGCAGGCACTGAACAATCATGCAAATTTTTGTACAGGTTGGTCCCAACCTGGATTTGAACTCACAACCTATGGAATGAGAGGTGACACTTCAAACCACTATACTAACCTGCCCACCTAACAGTTGCTGGTATGACAGTAACGATTAAAGACGTCATAGCATAATCAGGAATAAAATGTGATAGTATAGGTAGGAACAAAAACCTCAAAAACGGTCATAAAATGTAAAAAAAAACATCATAGTATATTAAAGCATAAAAGGTCATAAAAACGTCATATTATGGTGACACATAAGACGACATAATATAATAAGGCATAAAAATGTCAAAAAACGTCATAGTATAGTATGGCAAAAAATTAAAAAAAGACATCATAATATATTAAGGTATAAAAGGTTATAAAAATGTCATAGTATGGCAAGGTATGAAACTTCATAGTATAGTAAGGCATAAAAATGCCAAAAAACACCATTTTATAGGATGGCATCAAAATGTCAAAAAAGGTCATAGTATAGTAAGGCAAAAAATTCGAAAAAAACGTCATAATATATTAAGGCATAAAAGATCATAATAACATCATATTATGGCGAGGCATAAGACGACATAGTATAATAAGGCATCAAAAATTCAAAAAAACATCATAATATATTAAGGCATAAAAGGTCATAAAAACGTCATAGTATAGTATGGCAAAAACTAAAAAAAAACATAATAATATATTTAGGCATAAAAGGTCATAAAAACTTCATAATATGGCAAGGCATGAAACTATATAGGATAGTAAGGCATAAAAATGCCAAAAAACATCATTTTATAGGCTGGCGTAAAAATGTCAAAAAAGGTCATAGTATAGTATGGCATAAAATGTAAAAAAAAACATCCTGGTATATTAAGGCACAAAAGGTCATAATAACATCATATTATGGCAAGGCATAAGACGACATAATATAATAAGGCATAAAAAATAAAAAAAAACATCATAATATATTAAGGCATAAAAGGTCATAAAAACGTCATAGTATAGTATGGCAAAAAATTAAAAAAAAAACATCATAATATATTAGGCATAGAAGGTCATAAAAACGTCATAGTATAGCAAGGCATGAAACTACACAGTATAGTAAGGCATAAAAATTAATAAAAATGACATAGTATAGTAAGGCATTTAAGGTCATAAAAACAACATGACCATACAGGTACTGAGCAATCATGCAAATTTTGCACAGGATGGTCCCAACTTGAATTTGAACTCACAACCTATGGAATGAGAGGTGACACTTCAAACCACTATACTTACCTGCCCACTTAACAGTAGCTGGTAAGTTAGTAACCCTTAAAGACGTCATAGCATAATCAGGAATAAAACGTGATGGTATAGTTAGGAACAAAAACTTCAAAAAACAGTCACAGTTTAGTATGGCATAAAATGTCAAAAAAAAAACATCATAGTATATTAAAGCCTAAAAGGTCATAAAAACGTCATATTATGGTGAAACATAAGACGACATAATATAATAAGGCATAAAAGGTCATAAAAACGTCATAGTATAGTATGGCAAAAAAAAAAAAAAATCATAATATATTAAGGCATAAAAGGTCATAAAAAAGTCAAGGCATGAAACGACATAGTATAGTAAGGCATAAAAATGCCCAAAAAACATCCTGGTATATAAAGGCACAAAAGGTCATAATAACATCATATTATGGCGAGGCATAAGACGACATAATATAGTAAGGCATAAAAATGCCAAAAAACGTCATAGTATATTTAGGCATAAAATGTCATAAAAAGGTCATAGTATAGTATGGCAAGAAATTCAAAAAAGACATCATAATATATTAAGGCATAAAAGGTCATAAAAACGTCATATTATGGCAAGGCATAAGATGACATAATATAATAAGGCATAAAAATGCCGAAAAACATCATAGTATAGTATGGCATAAAATGGCAAAAAATCATCATAGTATATTAAGTCAGAAAAGTTCATAAAAACGTCATAGGATGGCAAGGCATAAGACGACAAAATATAGTAAGGCATAAAAATGCCAAAAAACATCATTTTATAGGATGGCATAAAAATGTCAAAAAAGGTCATAGTATAGTAAGGCAAAAAATTCAAAAAAACATCCTGGTATATTAAGGCACAAAAGGTCATAATAACATCATATTATGGTGAGGCATACGACGACATAATATAATAAGGCATAAAAAAATTCAAAAAAATATCATAATATATTAAGGCATAAAAGGTCATAAAAACGTCATAGTATAGTATGGCAAAAAATTCAAAAAAACATCATAATATATTAAGGCATAAAAGGTCATAAAAACGTCATTGGATGGCAAGGCATAAGACGACAAAATATAGTAAGGCATAAAAATGCCAAAAAACATCATTTTATAGGATGGCATAAAAATGTCAAAAAAAAGTCATAGTATAGTAAGGCCAAAAATTAAAAAAAACATCCTGGTATATTAAGGCACAAAAGGTCATAATAACATCATATTATGGCGAGGCATAAGACGACATAATATAATAAGGCATAAAAAATTCAAAAAAACATTATAATATATTAAGGCATAAAAGGTCATAAAAACATCATAGTATAGTATGGCAAAAAATTCAAAAAAACATCATAATATATTAAGGCATAGAAGGTCATAAAAAGGTCATAGTATAGCAAGGCATGAAACTACACAGTATAGTAAGGCATAAAAATGAATAAAAATGACATAGTATAGTAAGGCATTTAAGGTCATAAAAACAACATGACCATGCAGGTACTGAGCAATCATGCAAATTTTGCACAGGATGGTCCCAACTTGGATTTGAACTCACAACCTCTGGAATGAGAGGTGACACTTCAAACCACTATACTAACCTGCCCACTTAAGAGCAGCTGGTATGTTAGTAACGATTAAAGACGTCATAGCATAATCAGGAATAAAACGTGATGGTATAGTTAGGAACAAAAACTTCAAAAAACGGTCATAGTATAGTATGGCATAAAATGTCAAAAAAAAAAATCATAGTATATTAAAGCATAAAAGGTCATAAAAACGTCATATTATGGTGAGACATAAGACGACATAATATAATAAGGCATAAAGGGTCATAAAAACGTCATAGTTATGGCGAGGCATAAGATGACATAATATAATAAGGCATAAAAATGCCGAAAAACATCATAGTATAGTATGGCATAAAATGGCAAAAAATCATCATAGTATATTAAGTCAGAAAAGGTCATAAAAACGTCATAGGATGGCAAGGCATAAGACGACAAAATATAGTAAGGCATAAAAATGCCAAAAGGTCATAATAACATCATATTATGGCGAGGCATAAGACGAC
>NW_019525120.1:856483-857453 GCF_002814215.2 Seriola lalandi dorsalis
GACGACATAATATAATAAGGCATAAAGGGTCATAAGAACGTCATAGTATAGTATGGCAAAAAAAAAAAAAAATCATAATATATTAAGGCATAAAAACGTCATAAAAAAGTCAAGGCATGAAACGACATAGTATAGTAAGGCATAAAAATGCCAAAAAACGTCATAGTATATTTAGGCATAAAATGTCATAAAAAGGTCATAGTATAGTATGGCATAAAATGGAAAAAAATCATCATAATATATTAAGGCACAAAAGGTCATAATAACATCATATTATGGCGAGGCATAAGACGACATAATATAATAAGGCATAAAAATTAAAAAAAACATCCTGGTATGTTAACGCACAAAAGGTCATAATAACATCATATTATGGCGTCATAGTATAGTAAGGCATAAAAAAATAAAAAAAAACGTCATAATATATTAAGGCATAAAAGGTCATAAAAACGTCATAGGATGGCAAGGCATAAGACGACAAAATATAGTAAGGCATAAAAATGCCAAAAAACATAATTTTATAGGCTGGCGTAAAAATGTCAAAAAAGGTCATAGTATAGTATGGCATAAAATGTAAAAAAAACATCCTGGTATATTAAGGCACAAAAGGTCATAATAACATCATATTATGGCGAGGCATACGACGACATAATATAATAAGGCATAAAAAATTCAAAAGAACATCATAATATATTAAGGCATAAAAGGTCATAAAAACGTCATAGTATAGTATGGCAAAAAATTAAAAAAAACATCATAATATATTAAGGCATAGAAGGTCATAAAAAGGTCATAGTATAGCAAGGCATGAAACTACACAGTATAGTAAGGCATAAAAATTAATAAAAATGACATAGTATAGTAAGGTATTTAAGGTCATAAAAACAACATGACCAAGCAGGTACTGAGCAATCATGCAAATTTTGCACAGGATGGTCCCAACTTGGATTTGAACTCACAACCTATGGAA
>NW_019525120.1:857505-859033 GCF_002814215.2 Seriola lalandi dorsalis
GGTCATAGTATAGTAAGGCAAAAAATCGAAAAAAACGTCATAATATATTAAGGCATAAAAGATCATAATAACATCATATTATGGCGAGGCATAAGACGACATAGTATAATAAGGCATCAAAAATTCAAAAAAACATCATAATATATTTAGGCATAGAAGGTCATAAAAACGTCATAATATGGCAAGGCATCAAACTATATAGGATAGTAAGGCATAAAAATGCCAAAAAACATCATTTTATAGGCTGGCGTAAAAATGTCAAAAAAGGTCATAGTATAGTATGGCATAAAATGTAAAAAAAACATTGTGGTATATTAAGGCACAAAAGGTCATAATAACATCATATTATGGCGAGGCATACAACGACATAATATAATAAGGCATAAAAAATTCAAAAGAACATCATAATATATTAAGGCATAAAAGGTCATAAAAACGTCATAGTATAGTATGGCAAAAAATTTAAAAAAACATAAGGTAATAAAAACATCATAGTATAGCAAGGCATGAAACTACACAGTATAGTAATGCATAAAAATTAATAAAATTGACATAGTATAGTGAGGCATTTAAGGTCATAAAAACAACATGACCATGCAGGCACTGAACAATCATGCAAATTTGTGTACAGGATGGTCCCAACCTGGATTTGAACTCACAACCTATGGAATGAGAGGTGACACTTCAAACCACTATACTAACCTGCCCACCTAACAGTTGCTGGTATGACAGTAACGATTAAAGACGTCATAGCATAATCAGGAATAAAACTTGATAGTATAGGTAGGAACAAAAACCTCAAAAACGGTCATAAAATGTAAAAAAAACCATCATAGTATATTAAAGCATAAAAGGTCATAAAAACGTCATATTATAGTGAGACATAAGACGACATAATATAATAAGGCATAAAAATGTCAAAAAACGTCATAGTATAGTATGGCAAAAAATTAAAAAAAGACATCATAATATATTAAGTTATAAAAGGTTATAAAAATGTCATAGTATGGCAAGGTATGAAACTTCATAGTATAGTAAGGCATAAAAATGCCAAAAACACCATTTTATAGGATGGCATCAAAATGTCAAAAACGGTCATAGTATAGTAAGGCATAAAATGTAAAAAAACGTCCTGGTATATTAAGGCACAAAAGGTCATAATAACATCATATTATGGCGAGGCATAAGACGACATAATATAATAAGGCATAAAAAATACAAAAAAACATCATAATATATTAAGGCATAAAAGGTCATAAAAACGTCATAATATGGCAAGGCATGAAAATTAATAAAAATGACATAGTATAGTAGGGCATTTAAGGTCATAAAAACAACATGACCATGCAGTTACTGAGCAATCATGCAAATTTTGCACAGGATGGTCCCAACTTGGATTTGAACTCACAACCTATGGAATGAGAGGTGACACTTCAAACCACTATACTTACCTGCCCACTTAACAGTAGCTGGTAAGTTAGTAACCCTTAAAGATGTCATAGCATAATCAGGAATAAAACGTGATGGT
>NW_019525120.1:859083-1078425 GCF_002814215.2 Seriola lalandi dorsalis
ACATCATAATATATTAAGGCATAAAAGGTCATAAAAACGTCATAGTATAGTATGGCAAAAAATTAAAAAAAAAACATCATAATATATTTAGGCATAGAAGGTCATAAAAACGTCATAATATAGCAAGGCATGAAAATTAATAAAAATGACATAGTATAGTAGGGCATTTAAGGTCATAAAAACAACATGACCATGCAGGTACTGAGCAATCATGCAAATTTTGCACAGGATGGTCCCAACTTGGATTTGAACTCACAACCTATGGAATGAGAGGTGACACTTCAAACCACTATACTTACCTGTCCACTTAACAGTAGCTGGTAAGTTAGTAACCCTTAAAGATGTCATAGCATAATCAGGAATAAAACGTGATGGTATAGTTAGGAACAAAAACTTCAAAAAACGGTCACAGTATAGTATGGCATAAAAGGTCATAAAAACTTCATAATATGGCAAGGCATGAAACTACATAGGATAGTAAGGCATAAAAATGCCAAAAAACATCATTTTATAGGCTGGCGTAAAAATGTCAAAAAAGGTCATAGTATAGTATGGCATAAAATGTAAAAAAAAACATCCTGGTATATTAAGGCACAAAAGGTCATAATAACATCATATTATGGTGAGGCATAAGACGACATAATATAATAAGGCATAAAAAATTCAAAAAAACATCATAATATATTAAGGCATAAAAGGTCATAAAAACATCATAATATGGCAAAGCATGAAACTACATAGGATAGTAAGGCATAAAAATGGAAACAAACATCATTTTATAGGATGGCATAAAAATGTCAAAAAAGGTCATAGTATAGTAAGGCAAAAAAAAAAAAAAAAAACCATCATAATATATTAAGGCATAAAAGGTCATAAAAACTTCATAATATGGCAAGGCATGAAACTACATAGGATAGTAAGGCATAAAAATGCCAACAAACATCATTTTATAGGCTGGCATAAAAATGTCAAAAAAGATCATAGTATAGTTTGGCATAAAATGTAAAAAAAAACATCCTGGTATATTAAGGCACAAAAGGTCATAATAATATCATATTATGGCGAGGCATAAGATGACCTAATATAATAAGGCATAAAAAATTCAAAAAAACATCATAATATATTAAGGCATAAAAGGTCATAAAAACGTCATAGTATAGTATGGCAAAAAATTCAAAAAAACATCATGATATATTAAGGTATAGAAGGTCATAAAAACGTCATAGTATAGCAAGGCATGTAAGGCATAAAAATTAATAAAAATGACATAGTATAGTAAGGCATAAAAATGCCAAAAAACACCATTTTATAGGATGGCATCAAAATGTCAAAAAAGGTTGTAGTATAGTATGGCAAAAAATCCAAAAAAACGTCATAATATATTAAGGCATAAAAGGTCATAATAACATCATATTATGGTGAGGCATAAGATGACATAATATAATAAGGCATAAAATTGCTGAAAAACATCATAGTATAGTATGGCATAAAATGGCAAAAAATCATCATAATATATTAAGTCAGAAAAGGTCATAAAAACGTCATAGGATGGCAAGGCATAAGGCGACAAAATATAGTAAGGCATAAAAATGCCAAAAAAAACATTTTATAAGATGGCATAAAATGTCAAAAAAGGTCATAGTATATTAAGTCATAAAAGGTAATAATAATGTCATAGTATAGCAAGGCATAAGATGACAAAATATAGTAAGGCATAAAAATGCCAAAAAAGGTCATAGTATAGTATGGCATAAAATGGCAAAAAATGATCATAGTATATTAAGGCATAAAAGGTCATAAAAACGTCATAGTATGGCCAGGCATAAGACGGCATAATATAGTAAGGCATAAAAATGGCAATAAGCGTCATAGTATAGTATAGCAACCAATTCAAAAAAACATCATAATACATTAAGGCATAAAAGGTCATAAAAACATCATAGTATGGCAAGGCATGAAAAAGACATAGTATATTAACGCATAAAATGTCAAAAAAACGACATAGTATAGTAAGACAATAAAAGTCATAAAAATGACAGTATAGCCAGGCATAAAAAATGTTATAGTGTAGTAAGTCATGAAATGTCATAAAAACGTCACAGTATAGTAAGGCATAAAAAAGTCATAGTATAGTAAGACATAAAAAGTCATGAAAACCACATAGTATCATAAGGCATAAAAAGTCAAGAAAACGTTATAGTATAGTAAAGGGACATGTCCCCACCATCCATATGCAGACCTACACCCAAGGATATAAAATGTTGTTTTCCACCTCAAACGTAGCATTGTCTGCCTATTGATTGTAGAGAGATGCTGGAAGAATCAGTGTCTGACTTGCGTAGTACTATGCGTGAACTGCAAGACAGACTACACAGTGTTGATGGAGAAGGTGAGTTATAATTAAGTGATTTTTAATAGCATATCTATTTTTATACAGTGGCTAGAAAATATAACGTAGGTAAGTAAGTGAAACCATTGGAATTATCTTTGTATAACCTTTACATTTCTCTTAAGATGTTGTCAGATCTTCATCTAAGTTACAATATTGAACAAACATAATCTATTTCAACTACTTGTGTATTTCTTGTCTATATTGTAAACATCATTCAAATATTCACAGTGCAGGCTGGAAAAAGGATGTGAATCCATACAGGGTAATGACAACAAAACCTGATTGGAGCCAGGAGTTATCAAACCTGGAGTCCAATCAATGAAACAAGATTGGAGATTAGAGCTATTTTGACTTATAAAAACATTTTGAGTATCTGCTAATGTGAACCATGCTTCACAAAAAATAGCCTTTACAAGATTTACAATCAAAATTATTGATTTACATAAAGATGAAAAGGTTACATAGTCATCTCAAAGAGTTTAGATATTCATCAGTCCACAAACTGTCTGTAAATGGAGACTATTTAACTTTTTGTGTCTTACTAGACACTGTGTTTGTCCACCCTTGTGACTTAGATGAAGATCAGACCACATTTATGACCAATTAATGCAGAAAACCAGGTAATTCCTAAGTTCAGCTTCACTGGTATCCACTGGTTTCTATCAGCTTAGCTACTCCTCAGTGTTGTTTGTAATATAATTTGACAATTTCCTCTGTCTATTCTGATGTATCAGGGAATGAGTGGAAGACCAGGTATGAGACACAGATAGAGCTAAACGGACAGTTGGAAAGACAGATCTCACTCATTCATGAGAGACTGGAGGACCTACGAGGCAACCCCATGGGTAAGTTCACAGGCTGGTGTCAGCTTTTAAAGGAGTTTATGCTGCAAGGACATTTGTTGTTTTTATTGCCATTCATCAGAGTACAGGATGGTTTACTTTCTCCACACCAAGAGCTGTATCATTGCAATACACCTATAGTAACACACCAAAACCACTTTGGGGCAAGCTCTAGATCCATAGTACATGATGCATCTGTCTGCTCTGAAAGAAGAAAGAAGAGGGGTGTTGAGAAGAGTTCTTAAAATATTATATATAGTATATAATATACAATATGAACAGTTAAGTGCAGCAGGACACATCAGGCCATTTAATTCACAATGTCCCCATTTGGAAACTATAGTATAAATTGTGTGAATATATTTGAATGCACTTTCCCATATTAAAGTATTGGATGTAAGAATTTCCCAAAATCATGAAGGCACCACCCTGAATACTCTTCAAATCCATCTACACTCTTACCTGTATTAGTGTATAACAACAACTTAATCTTTAAGAATTAAGAAGACATATATATTCACGCATCTCAAGCAAGTTTATATTTTAATGCTCACACACTCTTGTTTTTCACAGATCGACTGGCCTCCATCCGATCTTACGATGACATGACAGTAGTGAGTGATCTGTTTTGTTGTATTTGTGTTTATGGGTTTTTTTTCCAAGTCTGAGACCACGTTCCTATTCAAGTGAATGGGAACGTGGTCTCAGACTTTTGGACCCCACTGTGTGTAAGATAGAAGCACCTACCAGTAGAGAGAGCCAGAGACACAGAATGAGGGGAGAAGGCGGGCGGGACAGAGAGGATTGTAATGCCAGCTGCCCTCCATCCTCCCGCTGATGCTGGCTGAATAAACCAGAGTTTAATCACAGCACTGTAATCACAGGATTACAAACCATGGGAGAGTAATGCACGCTAATTACAATGCTTTAACACACACACACACATACTCATTCACACACACACACATACACACACACACACACGAATGCACACCACACACTGAAAGGTTGCACAGTCCAGTCTAAATATGTGTGTGTCTGTGTGCCTTAAGGCAGAACTAACAGATGCTCATTAGTGTGGCCATGGAGTGACCACAAGATTGTGGACTGAAGATCTGTAGTCAAACTGTGAGCATGACACTAAGACAGACTGACTATGTGAGAAGAATATAGATTATTTTTGATTAGTGCAGTGAATAAATGTTAGGGCCACAGTGTTGGGTATAAATAAACAATAAAAGATAATCCCAGTGTCTTGCGTGAACATTTGTAGCACTGATGCTGTGTCCTGTAGCATCATTGCTCATACAGCTCCTGAATACTTGTGCTGTGCATCAGCAAATTAACTTATTGTGTTAGATACAATAATGGATACTTTTAATGACCTGTACTTTAGAATAGTAAAGAAATGTCTAAAAAATTTGGAAAAATGTCTCGTGTTGTGGAGGTGCTTCATTCACCAATTAGGATGATTAACAGTAGCATCATACAATATATAAACAGAATTAATGCATACACGCATGTTTTTACACACATTAAAATGCACGTGTAAATTTAACTCCATGATTCATTAAAACCGGTAATACATTTCAAACGTTGCATCTTTAAACACACTGCCTACAGTGGAAATCTTTACAGCTGACTACAGGTGCTTATTTTGGGGCACAGAACAAGGAAGAGACTGTTCCAAACCTCTGCACAGTGCTATAAATCTCATGTAGCCTCACTGTGTCTGAGCTTTAATGTGTTTTTTAAATAATGTATGAGCCTAATCCATTCTTGTACTCATGTTTTCTGCATTAACTTATTCTGTTATTGTTTGATCCTAGTGGATAGCACAGTGTAATTCTAGTGCAAACTGATTTGTAATCAGACATCAGCAGTACAACAACCTTTATACTTTGTGGTCTCTGTGAATTTTGCTCATTAATGGAAACACTTTGCCGCAGGAAACACTGAGCCAGCGTCTGAAGCTACTGACTGAGGAAAAGTGTGACCTCCAGAGTCAGCTGATGGACTGTCATCTCAGAACTGAGCAGGAGGGAAAGGTGTTGGTCTCAGCTGTTCCGGTTGTTAGAGGGATTTTGTGCTGAGTATTGTTGAAGGTCACAATGTCTCCTGGTCCAGTTTTAATATTTTTTTTATACAAGCAGCTTTACATTTTTTTTCCAGGTAATAAATATTTTAGTTATAAATGACCATCATTAGCAAAGGATTGGAAAGGATTTGGCAGATTTTTGTTTTGCGTTCTTTATTTTTATAAAAACCATTGATGCTAAATGGAACCTCAACCTTTGTCCCTGTGCTGCTACGACTGGGTCAATATGCTCTTAGTTCAGCGATTTGGTTCTTTGTTTATTGTTCTGCTCAACAAACAGCAAGATATTAGTTGAATGAAGGTTCAGCACGCAGCATGTGCAGGCAGTAATCCCTTGTTGTAATCTGTTGCTCATTAACATTGGAGACTTACTGATGCCTTCCCTGTTTCTTTCAAATATCAGGCATTTCATAAAACCAATGATGAGAGACGGGCATATCTTTCAGAGATTGCTAAGGTAAGCATTCCCTTCCATCCATGTTAACAGTGGTGTTCATCACTCCTGTAGTAGCTCTCAAACCAGATATGTTTACTACGAGTCACTGAATATTCAACTGCTGCCATGGTAAAGTGCTACAAGAGGACAGTACATAGAGCTGACTGAGTTGCTCTCTATAGCTCTTCTCTTTCATGTCTAGTTAGGCTCTCATTCACCCTCTAGATCTGTTTTCTCCTTTTATGTAATAGGTGAGTGTTCAATAACTTAAAAAAACAAACAACTTAGGCAAGGACTTTCTGCTTTCTGCTGCAACAGCACTGGTTCCCGCAGGGCTGACACTAATGCAACTGCAAGGACACTGAAGTAGCATTTTACTGGCTCATGCCTGCTTACAGTACATTTACAAACATAAGCTAAATGTGATTTATCTGTGTCTGGAGTTCACTAATTACTCATGAACTGTCTGCTGCCACAGCTGTCCTCCACCCTTGAAGCCCAAAGACGACAGTTCTCCACTCAGCCACAGAGGGCACTAAGCAAAGTGAGGAGCTCAGTGAGGCACAGCAGTTACAGGTGATACAATATGAACAGTTCAATGAACAAACTATGGCCTCAAAAATGAGGAATATGATAAGCGTCACATATGTGACATTAGTTTGAAGGTGCCTCAATGCTTTAGAGACTAGCTTGTTTTTATTTTAACATTCTTTATTGATTTATTCATAAAGGGACTATGTGCAATATTAAATACAAAATAAATGCTGCTGTTTGATGCATTTTATCTGAGTTAGCAGAGAGATAATTTTCATCCACAGTCTGGCAGATCACTGAGCTAAAACAAGATACAAGGAAGTAATTTAGAGGAAATATTGACCAAAATATGGAGTCATTACATACAGGATAGAGTTATTGCTTTTAACCAAATTAATAAATCAGCTTTAAAGTTACTGTTAGTTACTACAGCTATTTAGAGAGCTGCATTGAGTGATGAGTTTAATGCTAACTTGCTAAATGTAATGAAACAAAGGAGAACAGTTGGTATGGAAGATTTTCTAGCGTGCCCTAAGAAATGGAGACAAAGTCATACCAGAAAAGAAACCAAAATATTGGTAATCTCTTTAACCACATTAACTGTGTGAGATACTGTGAGTAAATATTGTGTCAAGTAGGAGGTTCAGAATTGATTCACTATCACCATGGGCATCGGGTCAGGATGCAGGATGAAAGAACGAAGGCCATTAAACATATCCAATCCAACAAAGGTTTTATTCACAATTATTTCAAACATGAAAGGAGAAGACACACATTGGCTGCGGGTTCTGAAAGGACAATAAAGATTTATTTTATTAAATTTTAACACAACAAACCAAAATATTCTCATTATATACTTATTAAAGAAATAAGGATAAAGAAGGTTCTCTGAACTAACATACAAACTATAAGAACTAAAGAGTAACAAACTTCTCTTACCAGAAACTGCTGCCCCATGTGAAGGTGAAAAAGAGTGAATGAGTGGAGTGAAGCCCTTAAATAATCTTCTAGTGCCCAGGTGAACTCTATCAGGTAAATGAGGGGTGGAGTGCGAAAACAAGAGCCAATCGGTGATAAGGAAAGGAAAGGAAGTGAGGTAGGTGAAGAAAGGAAGAGGAAAATGAAAGAAAATAGGGATCTTTACTACATATTGTATTGTAATTTCTGTGTAAACTGACATGTTTTGGGATTAGACTTAATATTGCAGTTAAACAAATCGCGCTGGGGCATGAACTCAGCATTCATTCACATACTGTGCGTCTCTCCCTTTTATCTCTCGGTGCATAGAGGGAAGCAGACCAGCAGGAAGGCAGAGGCTGCCTCTAAGAAAGGAAAAGAAAGAGAGGAAGATGGAGGAGAAGTGCTTGGAAAAGGAGAAGGTGGTTGTGAAGCAACAGCAGAGAGAAGAGAAGAGAAGAAATCCCAAAGGGAAAGCAGGCTACCCACCTTAAAGCACTACCTGAAACACAATCCCTAACCTAAGTCTGGCATTATAGCCCTTTTCTTTTTTTTTCTTACAAAAAACCAGGTCTTCAGGGTATGCCAGAATTATTGCAGGAGACATTTTCCATATACTTATATTTTCATTGTATGTTTCATTGTGTCCTTCAGCTTCTTATGGCTTTGTTCACATTTCTCAAAGGCTGATTGTGAGGAAACAATGCAGTTCCTTTGTAGGTTTTCTACCCATGTGCCACAGTGTCATAATTGTTTTTTTTACAGTTGATGGCAAATACAGTGTTACATTAAACTCATGGTATAAAATGTCATATTCATAACAAAGTCTGGCATTATTGTTTCCTTACGTTTCTTTGTAAGGAGAGATATTATATATTACAGGCTCTGATGGAGGTCATCTCCTAATGTGCCAGAGACCTGCTGAGTCTGACATTTCTAGTGTCACTGCAGTTTTTTTTTTTTCTTTACACACCACCTCCTACGACTTTCATTACGTAAGCAGCACCACATCCACAGCTCACTCTGTATGTAATTCATCTACAGCGCAACCGGTCAGCTCCATCTCACCCACTGACCACCTTTACAAATGTGGGTGTGAGAAATCTGTATCCATATAAGACGCTGTAGTGAATATGAAAAGTGCCAGACGCTGTTTCACTCGTGATAGTGAAGGAGTGTGGAGGATGGGTGCAGCTCTTGTCAGCCTTGACACTGAATTGAAACAATATCTCCTAACAAAGGACGTGGTCTCACAGGCAAAACTAGCAAGAATTCATCACTCTGTCATTTATCTTTATCTTGAATATAACAGTTTTCTTCTTCACTGATTGGTCTTTAAGGTGACGTATTGATTAGCTCATGTATTCTGATCTAAAATTGGCTTTTGAGACAAAAAGGATCACAGGCAAATATGAATTCATAATGATGATTTATGTATTATCTATTCTACGACTTCATATCCAAGACTGGCATGGCGGGAACAAGGGAACTGACCTTTAGTTAGAGGGTCAAAGATCAAGTACTGAGCATCAGACCAGCTCAACTGTCCTTCAGCGTGACCCTGAAAGCCCCACCTTCAACACTTCCCTTACATGAATTAATAAAATCTCATATTTTTAGTGACAAAATTAAACTTGATACTACTTAAAGGAAAAGCTCTATATACAGATGTTGGCATTTTGCAACTCATTTGGATGTAGTACCTAAAATATGGTACAATTAAAAAATAATATATCAGCTCATTCATTCAATAAAACAACTCCACAAATCATCACCCAACCTAACGCTCTCATTTCCAGCGTTGTGTTTGCTGGTATTGACTGTCCCGCCTAAAATCACTACAACAGCACAGTGTGAGTTCTGTATTAGGGTGTTTTTTTTCCTTTACAGGTCCTTCTATTTCTGAAACCATGTGACTGGCTGAGCTGGTGTATAATCCTAAATGTGCTGCAGTGACAGGTTGTTTGTCTTAGATTAATGACTTAATTTAAAGATAGCTGGTCCATGTTGCCCTTATGAAAGAGTGAGCACATTTGCAGCGCGCCATCTCTCTCTCCGTCTTTATCCTCTCCTCTCTTCTGCTTTTCTCTCTGTTTCATGCTCAGGCTCACTCTCATACAACTCGCTGCATCCTGACCCCCCCTTCTGCCGACAGGTGAAACATGGTGACAAATCACTACAGTGTGTCAAAACACCATGAATCACACCTCTGCTGCCATGCTAATTCAGTTAGCTGTTCTCTCTTTACTCAGCATGCGTGCAAGTGCATGTGTGTGCTCATAGAAAACTCATTTGCAAGTGTGCATGTGTGCATTGACAGGCATGCACGTGAACAAATATATGCATGGGGATTGACTTGATTTAGACTCTGACTTTTACGACCATCCCCATGCTCACACTCCAAACTGTGTTGTGCAAAATTGTCAAGAAATTATTGTAGCATAAAGATGCAATGATTAGTAAGAGAGTGGAAAGAGTATCTTTGTAGCATCTGTCTACAGTCTGAGTGGGTGGGCTTTCAAGTTTCTCTTCATGGGCTGTGAAATTAAGACAGATTTAATTTTCATAATTATTCTAAATGGGATTCGATCATCATTGAACCATGACCTCACATAAATGCATTGGCAGAAATGTGCAAAACCCTAGTTTTTTTTGTCACTGAAACAACTATTAAAATCAAAAAAGTGGAAGTCATGAGTCACTGAGAGAAGGTCTTGGCATAAAAAAGTAATCATCTCTCCCTTTTTTTCATGATGGATATCAGATCATAAAATTGTCTGATCCACATTAAATGTGCTCTGTGTAGTCTCCAAAGAGACTCTGATAGTCTTACTCACAATTGCCAAAATCCTGCATCTTTTTATATACAAGTCAATTGAATCTCAGGAAATTGCCCTGTCATGCTTCAGGAGCAAAGATGGCCCCTATGAAGAATTGCACCCATTTTATTACTTGTGAGGATGCGATATTACCAAGCCGATATCCTTATGATTTTATTTTGGCGAGTCAGTCATTGATCAGCTGCAAAAATGAGGACGCAAATAGGTCGCTATATTCTGTATGTTTGATTAGTTTGAAAGGTGTGATAGCTCCTGAGAATATGTAAACTGAAAGTCTGGCTTTTAAAATGCAACAAATGTATGACTTCACAGCAATACTAAAATCCATTTCTCATTTTTATGTGTTCGCTTGTTACTTGAATACATGAGGACACAGATATCAGCGTCGACTTGCAAATTCCTTTGGAAATGAGACCACGGCCTTGACTGTGTCCTGTCCTTGTCCTCCATCTGTCTTGCACTGGTCTAAAGACAGTCTCCCCCACATGTGCCCTGATTCCCCAGGATTAATTTAGACAGGGACACTTTCTCAGCCCCCAGTTTGTGACGCACACTGGGTCCCTGTGTGTGTGTGTGTGTGTGTGTGTGTGTGTGTGTGTGTGTGTGTTTGTGTGTGTGGGGAAAAGCAAAGTCTTTTTCTGTCACTGTCACACACTTGGATGCATTCGTATGCATGTTCACGCAAGCAGGTCTGCTCACGGAAGCAGTAATAAAAGATGCAATCACATACTGTGTTTGTCCATTAAAAATGTCTGGTATAGTTTGGTTTTTGGATTAGACGAATTAGATGATATGTGACCTTTTAAAAACAAGCATTAAACACGTCACAAACATTACATAACTGCAAATAAAGTGAAACGAAAAGCTGTGATGTGTTCAGCATGTAAAGAAGTGTCTTTCACGTGTTAAACCACTGCAAATACAGTGAGAGAAGGACTGTGTTCCACCAGACTGGAGCTGAAACTTTCACCACCACTGGCACAGATAAATGCTGGGTAACACGCACTCCCTCCGATGGTTCATCAGGGAGTGGTGATGGAGTGGAATTAGGTGGTCTCCGGGGGCCAGGATGTAGGTCAGTGGTCTTTATCTCCTCCATCGCTCGGAGAGACTATTTCCTGCTGCCACATGCAAACAAACTTCAGACCTTATAGGAAGAAAAAAGAAAAGAGCTTATGATAATAAAAAAGACAGCAGCATCCTCTTGCCCTTCATGTTGCTTTATGGAGTCATTTGTAAGTCGACCTGACGTGTGAGACGTGTGATCCCAACTGAGTCTTCATACAAGAAATGAAAAATCATACACTGCATTCGGATCACTGTGAAAGCTGCTCTGTATAGCCGGAGTCTTATGGTTTAGGTTTTAGCTGCCTTGAGACCCCTAGTGTATACAGTGGAGTAAGAGTGTTACATAACATCTCACTGCAAAGATTCTAGTGGGTTAAACATAATGCTGCTCTGTGCTTATAGTCTCAAGGTTTTAATGAGATGTGGTTCTCCCCTTTAGACACCAAACTACATATAGACTAAAGCTTATATTTCTTACTTTGATTCAAATTAATCACATTCACAAGCATGTAGCCCATATGTGGAATGAAAATGAAATGAATACAGTATGAGTGATGGTTAAGACAACTTCTGTGACCAGGGAATTTAACGGAAATGTGTTTTTTTTTTGTCATTGAAAGGTTCAGAAAATGGAAGAAAAAATAAGCCTCATAATTGGGATTTAAACTGATGAAGTTTAAAAGGAAAAGCTCTCAAACTGACATCAAGGAGGAAAGATCGACCCCCCCCCCACCTATCCGCCCCCCGTACCCCGACTCCACGCGTGTCTTCAGGGCTGGGAGGGGGTTGTTGTTGGACCGGCAGCATCCCCAGCGCGGGTGGTGGGGAGGGCAGCGTGGGTTTGCATCCTAATGAGGGGTGGGGGCGCTGAATGAAAATCACGACAGAGTGACGTGGAGGAGGAGAGAGGAGGTGGGTGAAAAGAGAATGGGAGGGGAAGCAGCTGCTACCTAGTTCATTTCCAGTCCAGCCTCTGCTTCTTGCTCACTACGAACACTCATACACACACACACATGCACACACGCACACACACACAAACACACACACTTACACACAAGCAGCGGTGGTTGGTGGTGGTGGTGGTGGAGCACATCAACCGGACAACAAAGGGACACAGAGGGGGCTCAGTCACTGCAGCCAGGACGGGATCCCACTTCACCACCGTCCAGTGTCAGCGACCAGCTCACTGAACTCTTTCTTCACATCTACCGGGGAATCAAACATCAGGCAGGCTGGAGGTGACCGTCACAGAAGCGTTAATCGCTCGTGTAGGTAAGCGCGTCATTGTCCTCTTAATCAAAAGTGATCAATTAGAAAATCAATTCTTTCATTTTTTTAAATTTTATTTCTTGATCTCAAAACGATAAAGTACAAATATATCCTCCATATTTTTAATCATTGTTTAAGGCATGATGTTTATTGTGGGGGTCGCAGTTTAGTGTTAGGCAAATCTCCACGCAGGATGCAGTTGGTTCTGGATGTGCGCGGAGCTTCTGAATATTTATAAAGAGGAAAATTAATAGACTATCATCGATTCGTGACTGTCGCCCTCTCTCCGTCCATCTGCGCGTCAGGACAACTCGGGCGCATTCTGTCAGACAGTGTGGTCGTCACCGCTCGGCTTAAGAGCACTTAATCTGTCATTAGGGAGTTATTTTCAGACCGTGCACCAGAGACCGACACCGGCTGGCTTCTCCTCTATCAGCCGTCCAGACCTCTCCTCGCGCTTCTTTCCCCCATTTTTCTTGTTTTTGTTTACTTATCCGCCGCTGAAAACTTTTTCACCGCAGCCTCATCTCTTCCCCTTCCTTCTCCTCTTCCTCCTCCTCCTCCTCTACCTCCTCATCTTCCTCCTTTTGTCCTGCAGACAGTACAGCCGTTGTTGTGAGTCTCGGCAGCGGGATGGAGATGGAGCATTTCGACGAGCGGGACAAAGGTCAGAGGCACGGCCGCTCCAGCGCGAAGATGAACGGGGTGCCGAGTCCCACACACAGCGCCCACTGCAGCCTGTACCGGACCCGGACCCTGAAGACTCTGAGCGCGGAGAAGAGAGCCAAGAAGGTTCGCTTCTACCGCAACGGAGACAGGTACTTCAACGGGATAGTGTACGCCATCTCTACGGACAGGTTCCGGACCTTTGACGCCCTGTTGGCCGACCTGACCCGCTCCCTGTCTGACAACGTCAACCTGCCCCAGGGAGTCCGGACCATCTACACCCTGGATGGCTCCAAGAAGATCATCAATATTGACCACTTGGTAGAAGGTGAGTATATAGAACTATACAGCACACCTGGAGGGTTGCCACACTTGCCATGAAAGTTTCTCTCATCTACCAGAACTCAGCATCTATAATGTAAAATCTATAATCTAGTTGCATCTCCCCCTCCCTCTTAAAGAACAAACACTGCCTGACCTGTATCTGCCATATTATGTGATCTTTCCTGGCTAATCCCCCTGCTATATAAAGGAAAACATTTCAGGCTATGGATAATGTTAATTGAGCAGTCCCACATTGAGACTATTAACATTTTAAAATCAGGCTTAATATGATATTTTATCTACAAAGATGGCTAATCCAATTAAGGACACTGTAGATTTTTTTTGGAAGATTATATCACTCATTTGATGGCCATATTGTGATCAGCACAGATTACCTCTCTGTACATGCCAGTATCATTACATTATGAGAAGTGACTTTGGAAAACTTGTAAGTTGTTGACATCAACTTGATGATGAAGTATATATTTTAAAGTTTTAATCTATTTATTAAAGTATTTGCTGTTAGAATAATAATGCTGTTGCCTGGTTAGGAGATGTTGCACAGAACAAAGTAGCCAGCCTATGCTACTGCATCTGTTTACTTTCTCTGTATTCTTTCACATTCTTCACCAATTTTGCTCAACCGACTTAAATGAGGTTCTCATCTCTTTGTCATTTTTAAATCTCATGTCTCTTGCTTTCCCTTCCTCCTCCTACTCCTCCTCCCACCTAACCCCCAACAGGTGAAAGCTATGTCTGCAGCTCCATTGAAGCGTACAAAAAGTTGGATTACACAAAAAATGTCAACCCCAACTGGTCGGTGAACGTCAAGGCCTCAGCTGCTTCCTCCCGCGGCCCTCCCTCCCTGGGCAGCGCCAAGGCCGGGGGTCCCGAGAGCCGCGAAAACAAGGACTTCATACGTCCGAAGCTCGTGACAGTGGTGCGGAGCGGAGTGAAGCCCCGCAAAGCCGTGAGGATCCTGCTGAACAAGAAAACGGCCCATTCCTACGAGCAAGTCCTGACCGACATCACTGACGCCATCAAGCTTGACTCTGGAGTGGTGAAGAAGATCTACACGCTGGAGGGCAAACTGGTGAGAAACCTTTGCATTGGTCAGTGGGCTGAATGTGTCATGCAGACAAATCAGAAGAAGTGTTTGAATGGTATCAAAGGACATCAGACATGGCTTTGACTGGGTTCTTCATCATGGATGGCATTGCTGATTGGTGGCCTGCATTCAAGGTAGCGTTATGTTTCTGTAGAGTGCTGCAGGAATGAGCCCCAAAGCCAGAAATCAGTTAGCATTTTTTCACTTCCTGTTCCCTCATCCCAAAGTCAATGGAGTCAACGGAAAAAATCCCATCGGCTTTTTATTGAGGCAACCAGGGTGATGCTAACTTCCGGGGTGGCCCTACAAAAGCACATCATCCTTGCAGCACTCTGTAAAAGCTTTCGGTCTAGAGGCAAACTCTTGCAATGCAGTCAGTGAAAGCTGATGTTTTGTTGTTACACATGATGAGTGGTTCCATTGAGAGAAATAGAGACAGAGATAAGAGGGAGTTTGGTATTGCTCTTTTGGATGTGGTTTTATGTGCGACAGAAAGATTGAAAATCATAACTAACAACTGTGGTTTTGCATTGAAGAGGAGAAATAAAGATCAACAGGCTGATAGGATCAAAAATTGCTAAATATTTAATGACCACACTCTCATTTTTCTTTCATGAGCCTTTTATGAATGAAGTGCGTTTGTGTCCCCGTTCACAGCCAGAGCTGTGGAGACGACGTGTGACACAGAGACCGAAAGAGGTCGAGGGAAGGTAAAGATGAAAGAAGTCTATGAATGGAGCCTGGGTTCTCAACCCACGCTCCAGCGATGTGTGTCAGAGCTTTGCCTCCGAACACAAAAATAAATCAGTCTCGGGCCCCCCCCCCTCCCTTGATGGTCCACCCACCTATCCAGCTTCCTCTCTCAGCTGTGGAAGGAGACGGTATAAAAAGAACAACCTTTAAGACAGTATTGTACACACAGACTTTGCACATATTCACCACCACAGCACTAAAATGAGGCGGTCCCACGTACAGTACGTGGTGATGGCATTGAACTTGGTCCGCACTGGACTTACTGGACGTTAAATAAGGTCAAACACACTTTCTCCCGAGGTGGCACATGTTCAAGGGTGTATTTGTCAGGCAGGCATCTCTTCTTGCATCTTAAGGCCTCAGCTTATATTTTTAACCTGCTTCAGCTCTCCAGTCTCTTCCTGTTTGATTTTATGTCACCTCTCCATCTCTCACACCAACCCCTCCATCATTTTTGTCTCTGTTTGCCCCCCCCCCCCCCAGCTCTGCCTCTCTCTAGGTCATGCTGTAGCTCCAAGTTATTGAATGTAGCGACACAGAACCGCGTTTCCTCTGGTGGTAGCATTAGAATGACACCATTACTTTGAAACAGATTGTGTCTGACGTCAAGGGCATCCTGCCATTTTGTGCTGTACAGCAGTAATCATCTCCTAAATGGCCAATTTGTGACTCATTCTCGAGAATATGCTCTTTGCCCCGTGGGCTTTTGGTTCTTAATTGCCATTTTAGTACTCTGTGCTACCATTTATCCAAGTTCTAAAGATTACTCTTCATGTGCTGGCACCGGCACCTGTTTCTGAAACCATGCTGTCCATTTGATCCACTGTTAAACCAGCAGGAAGTCATTCCAGATTTCCTGATCTGACCCTGCTGTGAGATCCCAGCACCAGCCAATAAAATCCCAGGATCAGGTTTTCCTTGAGAAACCTCCTGTTGGGGATTTAACTCACGCTTTTGCACAATGCTCGCTAACTTGCGGTCGCCACTGGTTACAGTTATCTTGGAGATTACACAATAAATGCTGCTCTCGCCCGGTTCACCACTCTGCCATTGGAAGTAAGACTATTATGGTTATGCTATTTTTAGACGTGGTATTGATTGGGCCTGTAGGCATGGTAACATGCTCGCTGCCAAATTGGCCTGGGCTGGGCTGAGTGCTCAACCAACTCCTTCTTGTTTTTATGTGTGACTGTGTGTGCGTGCGTGGGTTAATGCATGTGGGAGAGTTTGCGTTTGTGGTTATGTTATTAAGAGAACTGAAAGGGGAAAAAAGAGGGATTCTAAAGCAATATGGGGATCGATGATGAAAAAACAGGTTAGAAAAGAGACTGGATCAGAGCATCTTTGCGTAGGATCGAGAGTATCCATGTGTGTTTTATGCATGAGAGGAATTCCTGGGTAAGACCTGAACAGCCTCCTGTTTCTGAATGGGTGAAAGGTCTCAGAAAACACTGGATAATCATGTAGCAAACTTAAACCCCCTATGAAATGTGGTTAATCCATGTCAACGTAACCATTATAGAAAGAGAGGGGGAGAGAATCAGTCTTAGCATAACAGAAAATACAAAAATACCATGAGATCTGACAAAATCAAACATGTTAAATGAAATAATAACAAACTAACAGTTGCATAAATTGTCTAAATATACATCTGAATTATAATAACAATAATGGGATGGGATGACTAGTGAAAAAAACTGTATGTTAATGACACTTAAATATGCATTATTGAATATCAGGAGTGTGCTAAAGGTAATTACCCGAATACGCACTGGGAAAAGGTTACTTTAAGGGTTAAGCAGAGTATGTGTGTCTGTGTGGGTGCAGGTGCGTGCATGTGTGCCTACTTGAGTGTTTGTGTGGGCTGCTGCCGTCAGCTGAGCCATGTCTGTCACCGAGCCTACGGCAGAAGTAGGTTTCTGGGCCTGGCTGCCAGTAATGTTGAGTCCCAGCAGAGCAGCACAGCCTAGAGAGAGAGCATCTGAGAGCCGGAGCTCAGGCTTCTTGCCTTCATTAACCCCCTGTAATGAGGCCAGAGACAGTGGGGCAGGATGTATACGAACATCCCCACAGCCCTAGTCTTCATCTCGTTCTCTTTGTCTCTAATCGTTCTCAAGGATTGCAGCAGCCTATGAAGACTTCTCATTATTTTTTTCCCCCTACATACATGATTACTTTTTTTTTATTCATTTCATTCTATTTTCAAAAGTTTTTTCTCAGAAGTCCAGCTCAGTTACAAACACTGCAGCTGAAGTGTGCTAAGATGAATAATGGATTACGTTTTTGGTATCTGAAAAGTCTGTTTTAGCCACAGTCTACTGTCAGTCCTCTTTTTATGCCTCTTCATGTATGTGTGTGTGTTTATGTGTATACTATACATTTGTGATGGACTGTGTGCTGAGGCTTTTCAGTATTATTGCCAATATGACAACTGAGTTTCGTTTTTTAATACCGAAACAGTCCTGTTTGTGATACCTTGCTCTGAGGAGTATATTTCTCCCAAAACCCTTTTTTTTATTTTACAAAGTCAACTAAATTAACACAGGCAGCTGTACAAGAACTTAAAATACAGAATATAACTGGTAAAAATAAAAATCTAATTTGGACTCTTGCTCTTACCAGGCACCAAGTCAGCACCAAAAACATATTTAGGTGTTTGATACATATCCACAGGATTTATGCTATAAAACTTTGGCTTTGGTGGTTGTTTTTTTCAATGTCTTCTCTATCACTGTTAAAGATTTTCAGTTTGGCACTACTTGGGGGAGAACTGATAATAATGAGATGTTGAAAGAGAGCAGACAACGTATGACAGGCTGTGAGCATCTGATATGTGCTATATACTCAGTTTTCCCACTGGGAGCTCACTCTACTGTGATAGTTTTGGATATCATATTTCTGTCGGTAATACGAGCAACCGAGTGTGAGAAAGAATATATCAAGTTCCACCCCCACTGTGATATTGATTCTCCCACTGTCTCAGGTCTCACTGTATCTGGTAGGTGGTATTTTTAGCTCTGTCCCCTTCTCCTTTGGGGATACCACAACCTCCTGTTTCTCGGCAGGCTCTTCACCTTGGCCGGTTTTTATGATGATTCGATCTAGTTGCCTAGGAACCGGCCAACCTGCTGTGATATCATGCATTAGCGTGGTGGTGGGATGGTGTATAGCTGGATTGGTCTGATCAAGAAGGTAGACGACCTGTAAGTGGCTTAGGACACGGACATGGCTGGTCTATTAATACATCTAAGCTCTGTTTACACACACACACACAGACACAGACACGCACACACACACAGACACTATATGTTGGACCCCAGCTGCCAGCCTTGAGCCTTGCGAGGCTTATGCATACTTAGGCACAGATATTGACACACACTCTTTTTTAAAAGACTCATCAAGATTTCTGCTCATGCATCAGTATCCATTAACTGTAGGCAGTTATCAACCAGTGCATGAAGTGATGCCAATTAGTCATTTCTAAGGTTGGTTGCATTCTGATTTTGAGTTTCTCACTAATGAAATCCTTAAGTATGTGTCTCAGTGAGTTGAGCATGGGCAAGAGGTATGATTCCCGCGTAGGCTGCCTGTACTAAAAATACAAGGCTTAGATAAATAAAGCATAAGCACTTCTAAAGAGGGTTTAAAGGGTCAGTTCAATTAAATGCCAAAAAATATTTTCTCATTTACCTCTTTAATGGCATCTGTCCACGTTTTCGTTAGAAATTACATTTAAAGGTGCTATATGTAAGCGTTTAATATTGCTACCCAGCTAACATTAGCATTAACAGCTGTTTTCTTACCAGTCTGGAAGAAATGCTGTTAGTTTAGAATCAAACTTCATTACTTTACTCACTAAGAACTGTCTTGTTCTGCTTCTATCTCTGTCACTGCTTTTCTACTGAATGTAGCATGCTAACCAGCTAGCCACAGCACATCCCATCATGTACTATGCTGCGATAGTGAGTCACTGTAGAATTGCATCCAGTCTGCCCTCAGTTTGGCATGAGACGATGAAGAGGTAGCACAGATCAGAGGATGTATTCTAACTGCTCGTCTTGCACCGATTCTTCTCTCGACCTATCAAATAGTTTAGCTTTGTTTTTGTTTTTTTTGCTTTGGTTTTTTTTTTTGTTTTTTTTGGACTGGTACAGATGAACTGACCTTCTTAGAATTGCTCACTGTCTCATGCTGCCTGAAAAACTCACATAACGAAGTGCTTATGTTATTACGTAGCCCTACGGTGCTACTTGCCATTCAACTTACAGGAACATCCCTATTTGCAAATAAGTGTCTTCAAAGCTTGTGTCCTTTTCTGTGAAGCGTTATAATTACATGCGCTTTTCCCTCAACCCTTATGTATTTATCACTGATAATACTGTTGGTATGTTTCTGTGCTAATTAAATGGCGCGTGCAACACAGAAGTTATATGTCTACAGGAGAAGAGTGAGTCTGAACCACTATCTGCAGTGCAGCTCTCACTTTTCAAACCGCATTGTTGGCCTGTTCTTCTCCTTGCTGGCAAGGCTGAAGAGCTTTTAATATCCTTTTATCTTCCTGTTTCCTCTGCAGCCTCCTTCTTCATCTCTCTGTGTCTCGCATTTTCTTTTCAATTTCTTTCCACCCATTACTGTTTCTGATTCTCTCTCTATCTGCATCATATTTTATCCTCTTATATAATTTTCAGTTTTCTTACTATCAACAAATTTGCTTTCCTCGTGTCCATAGCTGCTCATGGCCCCTCTGATCCTATTTCTCTCACTTCCCTTTATTTCATTTTTCTCAGTCCGTCTGTCTCTTGCTGTCAACATGCGCCATTGTTTTTACGGCTATTTAGTCCTCATTTAATTAACACACTCGGCATGCATCCCCAAATCCAAGAGCTGCAACATATGGCATGGCTCGCTCTCCCCCACTCTCTCTCTCTCTCTCTCTCTCCCCCTCTCTCTATCCTCTTTCCCTCTCTCTGTCTGTCCCTCCCCACCACCGCACCTTCATTTGTCTCATCCTCTCTCCTGTTTTCTCACTTTGTCTCTTACTTTTCTTTAGTTTTGTTCCCTCCCTGTCTCCTCACTTGACCTCTTTCGGCTATATTCAGCTCTGCAGGGACTATATCACTTAGATATATTGTGTACTATGAAATGCTGGGATTATGCTCTGCTCAAAAACAAAGCATTTAACGTTTTTTTAATCCCTATTTGATAGATTGTATGTTGATGATGTCACTTTTTGTTCTGCATAGGAGGATTGTGGGAAGCAAAGTCCATCTGCTGCTGCTGATCTGCTGAGTCACAGTTAGTCAGCACAGCATCGTGTGTGTGTGTGTGTGCGTGTGTGTGCGAGGAGGGTGGGGGGTATGTGTTGAATGTGTGAATGTGTGTCATGGACCTAGTATATAGTGTATTTGCTACCATACAGTAGCCTATATTTGCAGATGACACTGATGATGAATTCCTCTGTAGAAATCTTACATTTAAAGCTCTGTTTCTGTGTGTAAACAGGTTGTTTACGATGTGTTGTTTTTCTGTCTGCCTGTCTGTCTGTCTCTGTTAGTTTGCTTGTGTGTGTCTCTGTCTACCAGCAGAGAGTGGCAGATTGGGGAGCTGTCTGTAGTCAGAGGATCTGCTGCCAAATTAGGATCGATGGCAGACATTTCGGGCACTGGCAGACTGTTGAGAACCGAGTCACACCACAACTTCATCACGCACTCGCGGGCACGCGCGCGTACACACACACGCACTGTCTGGCTCATGCACTTCCTGACTCACTCACTCTCTAATCTCTCTCAAGTAAATCTGCATTTGAAAGATTGTTTTCATTCACTTAAAGAGCGGGACCGCGACATATCTCAGGGGTTTTGTCTAATCATGACTCAGTGAGGGAGCCACCAAGAAACTAGGTTGTAAACATTAGAAGCTACAATGCTTCTCCACTCCAGTTAGAAGGCAAGTCTTTATAAAAAACGCACCTTAAGATTAAAATTTAATGTACAGTAAACTATGTTTTTTAAGTACATCACAAAATTCTTGCACTGCACCATTTTGAACAAATAGAAAATATTCCTGCATCTGCACAGTTGCAACTTCTATTAACACTGCCTCAATGATAAACAATGATAAACAATCCCTAGTAGGTAGTTTTTCCAATAATTTCTTTATTGTTTGATTTTATTTATTTATTTTTATGAGTAGCTCCTGTATTTCTGTCTGTCAACATCAACCTCGACTGATTTAATCTGCATGTTGGCATATCTAAATGTACCTCATATTGTACTTCACTTCATTTTGTCACTTATATCAAATATAAACTGTGTATAGCAGCATACTGCATAATCAAAACAGTTTTACATGCAGTTCAATTTATATGCATGTTTCCCTCCTCTCTGTTACTGCAGTTAAACTGGAGTGGGAGTGATATTTTCTTTTCAGATATTTCCCATCCTGCCCTTAGTACATGGAGCTCTCACCAGAGCTAGCTTTTGTTGTATTCTTACTGACGCTGAAACAATAAGACGATTAATCAATTAGTCCATCATCAGAAAATGAATCAACAGCTGTTGTGATAATCACTCACTCACTCACTCACTCACTCACTCACTCACTCACTCACTAACTATCATGGACGTCTTCTGTCAATGCTTGCTGTAGTAACACGTGTACTTACACGTTCAGCTCCTTAATTTAACGCACTCACAATCAGTTGCACACACGCACACACACACACACACACACACACACACACACACACACACACACACACACACACACACACACACAGATCCCTGAAAAACAGATGTTAGACAACAGATTGAAAGGGGCAGAGAGATCAATAGAGGGGGAGATGAAAGAAACCAGTGGAGGAATGAACAGTCTGGGGTAGAGGAGGGAGAGGGAGGGAGGCAGATGAAAAACAAGACGGTATGAGATAACTTGACAAATCTGATGAAAATCAGGGGGATCCTTCAAAAACACAAGAGAGAAAAGGGTTGAAAGAGGAAAGGCAAGTTGAGGCCCATGTTGTGTCCGATTTGTATCCCCATGGGAACGGTGCTGCATAATTCCTTACTTTTTATTTATTTCATGGCTGCAAAAAAAGTTGGCTCCCTTCAGACACATGAAGGACAGGCGGGATGCTCTCACTCTTTGAGAGAAACACAGACACAGCTCCAAAAGAAAGTTTGCTTTCCCCCTGTGGAGAGCAGAAGCTGTTACATAAGTTGTTATGCAACAGAGCAGCCAGCCAGCCAGCCGGGCAGGCAGGCAGGCAGTCTGCTGTGCTGGTTTGAGGTGAACGCAGTAACACCAGCACTAACTCAGCCACTGCACTGCTAATTGGCCTCACGTCGCCGCTGCTGCTCTATTTTCCTGTTTGTATTTTTTAGCCCCTCCTGACCTCCATCCTTTCTCGCTCCTCTCTGTCATTTCCCAACCCCTGTCAGTTGTCTGATGAGATGGGAACAGTGCGCAGGGTGCTGAGTGAGGTCATGCGGTGTGTGTATGTGTGTGTGAACTCTCCCTCGGGGTGCCGTGGGTTTCATCCCTCCCTCTTGCCTCTTTCAGATCGATTTCCGTCTACCTTTCCTCCTGTCAGCCAGCGTGACTCTTTGCCTGCCCATTTCTGTGTCTCCTTTGGTCTGAGGAGATCATTTAAATTCCCCTGGAGTGTAAGGAAATGCATTTTGCCTGTTTCATTTTGAGAGTGAGACTGAGAACTTTTGTGCAGATATTTGAATATGCTGTATATTCCTCACAGTGACAAGGGATGTGTTTGTTTTTTCAGGGGTTGTAACCCTGCAGAATTTCCTCGCTAATTTCTGTAACATTACTGTCAGTTAAAGACTCGTAGGTTATTAAATTATAGGTTTTATGTAATTATATTAATTATGGTCCACATGCATAGTTAAGAAATACTGAAAGTGTCTGTGTCAGTCTTACCATGCTGCTGTGTAAATGTTAAAGCTTTTTCAATCAGTGTCATATTTTTCATTCCTTTTTTTTTTTTATTCTTTCACCTGCATGTTTGCCTTCTCTGTTTCTGTCTCTCTTTATCTTGTACCAATATATTCATCTGTTACTCTGTCAGTCTGCCTGTCCTTTAGTATCCATCCATCCATCCGTCTATCCATCCGCCTGTCTCTCTGTGGTGAGTGTATCTGAGCAGCAGGGCGGGCCCTGTCGGCCGGCTGCAGTTGATTCAGCACCGTGGACAGCTCCACTGAGCTAAGCTCCCCTGGCAGAGTGCAGCGACAGCTCGTCCCTCCAAAATGTGGTCTTTCTGTGGGCAGGATTATGTTGACCTCACCATGTCCTCTGTGTAACCGCTGCGAGTCTACTGTGGCGCAGTAGATTAGTGGTTTTCCTTTTTTATTTATTAATTTATTTTCCTGGCTTTGTGCTGTAGCTGCCTGTTTGTTCCAGTCTCAGAGAAATGCCTCTGTTTCTTACCAGAGAAAGACCAAACACAAAAAAACTGCTGAATTGAGCTGTGGTACTGTAACTAGGGCTGCAGCTAACATTTTCTTTTTTGGCATTGCCATCTTCAAAACCCAAAGATATTCAATCCAACATGCTATAAAGTAGAAAAAAGCAGCAAATCCTCACATTTTCCACATTTCCCTTTTGATAAATGACTTAAGACGATTATAATTAAACTCTCTATTGTTTATAGACGTGCTCTCACACATTTACGGTCAGGTTACCTCTGAGTGGCTGTGAGAAAGTCCCACTAAAGAGGCAGGTCCTGACAGATGAGTCCTCAGGCAGACCTGAAATCAGAGGAGAGCAGACAGACTGTTTAAACATAAAGTGCTAAGAATTTGCACCACCTGCAGGCTCAGACACCAGTGTATATGTGTGTAGCTATCTGGTCATTTGTGTATAATCTCATAAAAGGTGGGATAAGATAGTGTAGAGTATATATTTTTATTGTATAGGCTTTTAAAATTTTTTTTTTTTTTTTTTTTTTTACTGTTACTGTTGGTCTCTCTCCACACATATCCCCAGGTGTCCCTGAGCACCCAAACTAAAAATCTGCACAGCAGCTCCACACTCATCCCTCCTGACACACACCAAATAGAGTGACTAAAAGTATTAATCCACAGAGACCCAGATTTGAAACGTCTTAATGTGTCTGCTGCTGTGGTCTGTCTCTCTATCCTTCTCTCTTTGATCCTCCTCTTAAAATCCAGGTAGTTAGTGTGTCTCATTTAATTTACTGTATATTCTTGGCTCCTAGACTGTATATCACCCTGTTTTTGTGGTGGTGCAGTTATAAAAACAAGGATCTTTGAATTTGTGAATTTGTATAGAACAGCTTATGAGTCTCTCTACATCATGTGGTTATTAAACAGTGCCACCATGTGGTGTAACCAATTTTGTCTTGTCTCACTTTGTGGTCTACCTTTGCAGTGATGTTGTGAAAATCATGACTTGCAGTAGATTTCTAAATGTGATTAGTATTTAATCTCAAAGAAAGAGAAGAAGAACAAATTGAGAAGGAGAGATAGAGAGACACAGACACTCTAGAGGGTGTTTGGTGATTGATTCTACACTAGGTGGCGTAGTGAGAGTATAAATGTGTTGTCTGAGAGCTACTCCATTGTTGGGATGATGGTCACATTTATAGAGGTCACGCCTCTCTTGTCATCTTTTTATGCAAGCCTTTCTATGTAATTCTTGTGTTCTGGATATAGATACATATCAAACAGATGTCCTTTCCCCCTTTTGTTAGCATCATGACGGATAATAAACTATCCTGTCAGTCATGGTGAAGGGAATTTGAGTTTCTCAGTCACGTGAGATGTGATACACAATCAGCTAACCTGTCAACCCCTGTGCCTCACTCCTGCAATTTGATGTTAGAACAACATTATGGAAATGTAAAGATCATATTTAATGTGGGCAAGTGGTTTGATGATCGTGACCCAGCCTTTGAGTCAGTTTAATAAAGATGCAGGGAAAAAAGCTGATGGCAGGCTTGTGAATTTGCCAATTTCCACACTCCCCTGCTCTTTTCCCGTCGTCTTATTTTAGCTGCTCTTTTCCTCTGTTTCTCTGTTTGTTTCTTCCTGTCCTTGTTTTAGCAGCGGTAGATGTTGTGTAACCGAGCCGGTTCTCTGTGAGAACGCAGCACCAGAGACATCAAAGCAGCTTGTTTTGTCATTGGGCTCAGAGCAGCAGTCAGGAATAGATCTCCTCCTCTGTTACTCTTTTCCCTCTGTCTGTTTGCTTCCTTTCTGACTCGGAGGATTTGGTTTCATCTCTGACTGTCTCTGTTTTTGTTTTGTTTTTTTCATCTGTTTTCACCCATACCAGCTCCTCTCTGCCCTTCATCATTCATTGGCCCATCTGTCTTTACTAGAATTGCAGCTTCTTCTTCTCAGCATCATCTTTTTTTTTTAAAGAGATGATATTGTGAGTATTTCAACATTAACCAGGCCATTTCCCTCTTGTATGTGTTTGTGTGTGGATTTGTGTGAATGACACAGTTCTGTACCATGAGTGCTGTGCCCATAGTAGATAAAATATGAATGATGGCGCTCTCTATCACAGTGTGCACATCATGGAGTCAGTGGCATGCACCAGCCATGCACCAAAGCCTAGAAGGCATTATCACCATGGCAACCATACTTTTTCACGCCCTTCTCGGTATACAGCACAGTATGTGTTGCTGTGCTGCTCCATATTAGTTTACCCTCAGCTTAATGCTGCCCTCAGAGACTGCCCTACATGGAGACTACCCCTCCCTCTATCCCCTCACTTCTCCTCTCCAGACTCATCTCTCTGATTACACTCTGCGTGTGTCCTCTCCCCTCCCTGTGTACCTGACATTTCTGGTGTGCTATAGTTTCTATCTTGGGATGAGCAGCCTCAAAGAGCCTCAATCCAGCAACATCCTCTTGGTTGAGTCCAGCAGCAGCAGCAGCAGTCCAGGCCTGAGGATGTGGTCAGTCCGACTCTAAACAGCAAACACACACAGTTTGCACTGGGATGAGTGTCTTGTAAATAAACATCATGGGGCCTTCAAAAGAATACAAGCACAAAACTGATGCATATTAATCATTATCGTTACTTTAGAGCTGAAATGACTAATACATTAATTGGTTAGTCTGATGAAATAAAACAATAATTGGCAAATTTGTAAACTTATTAACCGATTTTACACTTTACCAGTTGAGCGTTTTATTTGAACTTTTCATATCCATAGGAAGATGTATTTGTGGTTTTAAGAACCAAAAACCACCTCAATGTAGTTCTACATCTCCTCTCTCAGGCTTCTCTGACCTAACAACAGGTCAGTGAGTCAATCAGAAGAGAGGCTCTGAGCCTCTCTTCTGATTGGCTGACTGTTTTCTGAGTGACTGAATAAAAATATAGCAGACTTCAGGTAAACACTCGGAGAATCCAAATCCAGCGAGGCTGGACAGTGGGTCCAGGTGGACGGGGCTTGGGCCATGGCTGAGAGTGGTTACTGCTTTGTTGTGACATCACAAAGTTACAAAGGTCCTCATTTTAAGGCTCAGTTTCTGAATGCAGTGTGCATTTCTGTGTAGGCTGAGCGCTTTGACACTTTCACAGTATTAATATAGAACCTAGACCTGCTTTATATAAAAAAAGACATGAAATCTCTCTTTATATAATATGGGAGCTGAAAGTCATTTTTAAGCAAAAATACCGAAATATCTTCCAGTTGTAGATTCCAACTGTAGGTGGACGGCTTTACACATATATTGTTTGATATAGCTTTTATTTTGTCCATTCTCTGTAGGTCATCCAGGCCGTGTAAGTGGCATCTTTATCATTGTTAGCATTTTTTTTAAAAAAGTGCCATTTCTGCATGCCTGTTCTTGTATCAAACACAAGTCCTCACGGCAAAACAGCATGTTAGGGCTGCAACTAACAATTATTTTCATTATCAAATAATCTGCGGATTAGTTTTTGATAAAACGTATTAAATGTTCTTTCCATAAAATGTCAGAAAATTGTGAAAAATATTAATCTCAGTTTACCAGAGCTGAAGGTCACCTTTTCTGTCTGACAAACAGTCACACAGATATACTGTATGATACAAAGAAAAGCAAAAAAAACTTTGAGAAGCTGAAGCCAGAGAATACTTGAAAAATGACTCGATTAACCAGATATTTCCCTGTTGATTGACCCACCGAATAATCATCGCAACTCATTGGGCAGTGATAGCATGACTCTGCCTTGCACTGGGGCTGCTACTTATAATTATTCTAATTATAAATATGCAGGTTAGGGTTAGGGTTAATAAATGAATTGTCTCTAAACTGCCTGAAAATGAGAAATGTCCTCACTATTCCCCTGAGAACCAATCCAGCATCTTCACATTGTACTGCAAGAGAGCCTGACTATGAATATGTGACAACAGATACAAGCTGAGCCAACAATATAAACGAGAATCTCTGAATACTGTGAAAGTAAAATGACTGTGCTCAGTGGACACAGTGGACAGCAGATACTATAAGTACTGTATGCAACAGCAGGCAATATGAAACTGATGATAAAGAGGAAAATAATGTGAAAATACAATGAAATAAAAAACAGTCCAATTACAGGTAGAAGTGGCCACGACACACTGGGGAGATGTTAAGAGCAGCAGCATCTGTATCACTGCCGTCTTGTTAGGACTTTGAGCCGCTCGCGCCTGAAATAATCACTAACACAGTGTCGGGGGATATCAGGGAACAAAGCAATATGCAGCCTGTTATGAAACTAGAATAATATCTCTTCCTCATACATACACATGCACACACACACGCATGCACAGGTATCCATGTGTGCCTGTGCAGAGACGTGTGCCTTCATGTGATGTGTGGCCAAGTGTGCGCAGGAATCAGGCAGAAGACGCTGAGCAATGATTTGAAAATGTAAAATGAAAAGGATCCACAGTCCACAGAGAGTCTGCGTCTGAGATAAAAACTTCTCGCCTCCCCACTTGCTCACACGTATATTCTCTCACACACACACACACACACACACACACACACACACACACACACACACACACACACACAGAATGGCCTCTTCACTGTTTACTGGGTATTTTGTCGATAATGCTGTTACATCAGCTGTGACTTTCTTTTGGGGCGTTGATCGGTGGCTAATAGGAATTTAAATGGATTCTTGGATGTTAATTGCCATGAAAATGCAATAACGGCAGCTTTGTGTTTATGTGCTAACTCCAGGCGATGCTAGACATGCATGCAGCCTCAATTGTAATAGCTCTTAATAGGTTTTTTGGTGGGAGATTTGTCATAGCGGATGAATGAACTCTCGTCTTCCTGTAAATCCTCTTCTGCCTATCGTGAAATATTATTTGGAGTATTGATGGCTCGGGGTGGAAATGTGATGGTAGGGGCCTTTGGGGGTGTAATTAAAGTTATTTGAGTAAATCATGCTGAGTTTAAATCAGATATGGAATCAGCTGTCAACTAAATCAAATAGAAAATAATGAAGAGCAGCATGTTTCTTTGTTTATTTGTCATAATAAACACCCTGTTGCTGAGACCGCTTCCTAGGAGAGCTTACAAGAAAATGAATAACATCAGTCTTGTGCAGACAGAATGGAACAGGTGAAGAGTTTAGGTTCAGAGTGATGCATAAATGAGACACCTTGAGGCAAAATATTGAAGATTCTGCAGACCCTCTTATCAAAAAACCTTTCTTCTCTAATGAACCAGTTCCTGTTGTGATGCATTTAGTGACCTCATGTTTTTAAATCAGTGTCTGTCAGCGTGTCGCTGTAGGTGTGGAATTAGCTTCACAGTATGGAGTCTGGCAAAGAATGACAGTGACTCATTACAACGGCTTTTTATCTGTGAGTCAGATAGCTTACAGAGTTCAACAGTTCTAATTTTTTACTTCTCTCTGCCTCTCAGGCTATCTCTCTCTCTCTCTCTCTCTCTCTATCTCCACTTATATCTCTGTGCAGCTCATGTACCTTATGCACTCTCTCTCTCTCCACTTATATCTCTGTGCAGCTCATGTACCTTATGCACTCTCTCTCTCTCTCTCTCTCTCCACTTATATCTCTGTGCAGCTCATGTACCTTATGCACTCTCTCTCTCTCTCTCTCTCTCTCTCTCATCTTAATTCCTCTTCTTTGTTATTCATTACCATTTATGAGATACAAGTTTTCAGGGAACAGAGCCCCCGCTTCTCTGGATGTTGGGAGCACGTGCTGCAGAGCATCAGCAAAATGAGTGAGTCAGCAAGGTCTCATTATAGCCGCTGATAGACTGATAAAAGTGCAGAAACAACGCAGCCCTGCAGCTCGGGACTTGTTGGGCATGCGTAAAAGAAATTCACAGACACCCATGAGCATGCATGCAAACAGGAACACACACACACACACACAAATAGAAAGCTCTGATGTTCATTATGCGTCTCCTGGGGCTCCAGTGGACGTGCCTTTTCACCTGAGCACAGGAAGGGAATGTTAAATTTGTGACCATGTGCAAAGTAGAGCACACTGAGCGAGTGTCTTCTACACATTGCATCTTGTGTGCTGTGTTGTATTCATTGTATCAGTAGCCTCACACTCGACATCTGACTGGAGAATTGTCATTCAAAATCTGCAAAAATCAGCTGGGAAATCGATGTTGTGAGAATCTGTGTGTAGCACTTGTTTCAACCACATGACACTAATAAAGCTACTTTGAATACAAAAGCTGGCACTTTACTAAACTTAGAGACAAAACATACAAATATAACAATTTACTCAATCCAATGTATAGTCCTGCAGGTAATGAAAATGCGAATCAAACTCTCTTTTCCTCCTTTGAGTTCTTTTACCTAGGTTAGAAATAGTTTAGTTCAGGTGATCCACCCAGGCTGGATGATTTGTTTAAGTTCTTTATTTTAGAATTTGAGATTTAGTTTCTATTATTAGACCGGTCTGTAAGTGGTTTTCTTGCTTTTAGGTAACTAAGCTGTACCTATATTGGTTCTGTTATGTTCTTGAGTTAACCTCTTTTTCTTCCCTTCTCAGGTGAAATAAGACTTCACAGTTTTCAAATCAAAACTGAATAAACATTACTGTACCCAAAATCATAACTCTTGAAAATTATGAATGCAAATACAGTATGACTGTGACAGTTCAAGTTCAGTTAATTATGAATTCCAATTAAGTTCAGTTAGAAGACAATAGTTCTAACACTCTCACCGCTGTGGCACCAAGTTCGACCATAGTCCTAAACGCAGGCAGTGTGTCCTCTCACTGGCGCCAGGATGGATCCTTATCTTTGGGAACGTAGTCCGCGGGTTTGGCTCGCCATCTTGTCTCTTAAAGGGGACACATCATTACAATTTTTTATAAGCAAACCTTTAATTGTGCCCATTAAATTACTATCAGCTATTTTTTAAATTGCTCTTATTTAATGAAACGCACACACTTAACTAATTTATTCATGCAATTTAATTAATTATTTATAATTATTTATTTATGCCATTTAATGTGGGTTACATGTGCCCTTGAGCAAAGCATTCAGCCTTGTAACAGTAGAAAGCTGCCATTGAATGTGTGTTATCTGTGTAAGTGTGAGGCACAAATGACACCGACTTGGATAATTAAATGACAGGGAAATATAATAACTGAAGTCTTCTGCATGTCTTTCCAGGTCTCATGTCTGCAGGACTTCTTTGGCGATGAGGACATTTTTGTTGCATGTGGACCAGAGAAGTTCCGCTACCAAGACGACTTGATGCTGGACGAGAGTGGTGAGGAGACTGTTAGTTCCTCTGACGTTTCACAGCTGACTCTCCAGTTGGCCCTCTAATGTTCTTCCTTCCCCTCCTCCATTTCCTTCCAACCCACAGCTGTGTTTTCTCATTATTTATAATAAATGTTTTATTTATTTTTTTGCTATATTTTCTAGGGTTAAAGGTCCCATATTTTTTCAAACACTTTCCCTGGGTTTTATTTGAAGTGCTGATCCATAAGAAGATATATTTGTGGTCTCCTCTCTCAGGCTTCTCTGTAGCTCTAGTAACAACAGGTCGGTGAGCCAATCAGAAGAGAGGCTCTGAGCCTCTCTATTGATTGGCTGAATGTTTTCTGAGTGATTTAATGAAAATATAGCAGATTTCAGGTAAACACTCAGAGAAACCAAATCCTGCGAGGCTGGATGGTGGGGCCAGATGGGCTGGGCGTGGCTTAGGGCGGTGACTGCTTTGTTGTGACATCACAAAGTTACAGAAGTCCCGATGGCTCGTTTTAAGGTGCAGTTTCTGTATACAGGCTGTTTGCATTTCTCTGTGGACTGAGCACTTTGCTTGACTTTGACAGTATTAATATAGAACCTACACTGCTTTATAATCAAACAAAACAGGGAAATCTACCTTTACACAATATGGGACCTTTAAGCAATTTATCATTTAGTGTAATCACACTGTGATAAAACGGGAGGAGTTGTTCCGTGTTCTGTTTCACTCATTTTAAAAATGAGGGAATTATTACTTTCAAATTGCTAGTTTTACATTACCATGCGGTTCAGTAGTGAAAAATCTGACTGTTCAAATGTTGTCTAACCAGAGCAAAGAGACAACTACACTGATTTCTCCAAAGATTAATCTAACATAATTATAAAAATCTGTAATTTCACTGTTTACTAAGAAATGAAGAAATAAATACTTTCCCACTTCCTGTTTGTCTGGCTCTGACTATTATGTAATGGCTAGAGTGCCATTACATCATTGAGGAAACTTCTTTTTCCCTATGACCTTTTTGAGGGAAGCTGCAATTTGACCCACAGACATTCATGAGATAAAATGAACTGTCTCTTCATATCATTCAATATATCTTCAGACTGTGAGCATAAAAACACAAAACGGCATTGATGAATTTGTCTCATGCCCGTGGACAAGTAGGGAGAATTTCTTTAAAAGAAATCTTATTGTGAATGTAGTCTGCTAATCTTAAAATGATATTTTGTATCAAGATCCAGTTCGTTTTTTGAGAGGATGTTCATTTTGTCCATACCATCCAGCCTTACTCTCTGCTTATTAGTCAGAATATTCTCTCCTTGTTGACTTGTAAAAAAGAAAAAAAAAAAAAGAAGCTCATCTTGTCTTTTCAGATGCACAGCACTCCTCCTTATCTTCCCTATATATGACACATCTCCCTGGTTCAGGTGGCAGAGGACTGTGTAGGCTGTCCACTTCATTACGCTCCGTGGTCTCTCACCACCCCTCCTCTCCTCTCTTTTCCCTCTCCGCTCCTCTCTTTTCTTGGAAGGAGCGGGTACGCTGCACTTAAGCCACCGTCTAACCTATTGTATCATTGTTCCTCTTCCTCCTCTCTGCCTGTCTCTCCACCGTGGTCGACTGAGGATACGTTCTGTCCTCACTTCACCTGTCTGTGTGTGTTTCTGTCTGTCTCTCTGTTCTTCTGCATCGCTGTCGCAGAAGACTCCTGCCATTTAATGCTCATCTGTATTCTCATCCTCTCATCTTGCTTCCTGTCTCCTACATGAATGAGTGTGTTCTGGCTTTTGTTCAAAGGTTTATTCAATTCATTTGTTCCCCCCCATAATCCAGCCCACCTGGGTCACCAACGTCCACCTCCCCCCACCCCCTTCCAACCCCATTTTATCTCTTTCTCTTTTTTCCTCCCCCTCTTCACCCTTTACTCTCCTTTCATTTGCACAATAGCTGCTTCCTTTAGCCTTCCTTAGTTTCCCTTTGGTAATCTGCCTCTCTTTTGAGAACATCCACAAAACAACCTCCTACATGCAACAAGGTGTTCCCAGTGTATCTGCATTTTCATTAGTTACTGATGATTGCCCCCATAAATGATTTGTCATAGGAACCAGCCATAAGAAAGAAATGAATCTCATCTTTATGCAACTTAAGCTCCTTTCCTCGTCCATGTAGCCACAGTGACTTGTTTGACAAATTTAATTATCTGCTTATGTCTGTGAGGACTGTGTGTGCAGACCGAACACCCGGTGTTTATGTCCACTGCTTTCTGCTTTTTGCATTCCTGTCTGGTTTGGAGTGTATTTGAACTTTTTTCTGTCTGCATTTCACGGCAGAGGTCACAGCTGACCAACGAGGCCTGTCCGATCTCAAAGGCTCCTCCAGATTTCCATTTCTTTTTGTCAATCCACAGGAAGCGACCTGTTTACCTTTGTTGGCCTTAGTTTCTCATAAGCCCTTGTAATCCATTACATGCTGGTGAGTTGCTGATGGTGCGGTCAAGGGCTCCTCGGTAACTCAGTTAAAGAGAATTTACTGGAAGTTTACCTTAATCCTAATGTAAATGCTTCACCTTTGTGGGGACTAGTCCCCAAACATCCAGTTTTGTCCTCACAAAAAGTGGTTAATACAAAACATACACACACTCTATATCTTTTTTCTGTGTCCCAGAGGACCGAGAGCACATTTTGACACCTCCTCATGTCCTGGAACACAGAGAGCAAGAGGCGCTGGGCAGGAGCCCTGAGGCAGAAGCAGACAGACAGGAAAGCAAAGCGACAAAGGAAACAGTCAGAGAGACGGTCGGAGTCAGAGCTGCAGACAGCTTCACCTCCTCTCAGCATCACTATAATTATCGCCTCTGCCTCAGCTCTGGCACACTGTCATCATGTTAACACTCTGCATTGTACATTACTCACTGGGCCACAACGACTGACATGCACGTAACACACACACGCACGCACGCACACACACACACACACACACACACGGTTATACGCACTCACACTCACACATACACGTGCAGACAAAGACATGCCACATGCCAGACTGTGTATAATTTTGCCTTCCCGCTGGTCTAAAATGATAATGAGCTATAATGGGGCTGGGTTAATGAACAGGAGAGGAGCAAAGTTTTGGGGATGAAGGAAGCAGGGAGGGTGTGTGAGTACCATCACATAGCTCATTTATCAGGACTGTGTGTGTCTGTGAAATATCAGACCTCCGTGAGTCATAGCTGTCACTCCTGAACCACCACAATAATTACGCTTGGAAAGCCAGCCCAGTGAAGGTCAGAACTCATTTTTGCAGGGGGACCTGAAGGTAAGACCAATTACAGCTGTGTTGATACATTAGTGCTTTTCTGTTTTCTTGCATGACTGAAGGTCAAAATCAATCAAAACAGTAAAACAACAATAGGCTAGAGCAGAACTGTGCTTCAAAATGCTTACTCACTTGATATTGTGTTAAAGCTTTTTTATTTAAGTGTGTGTGTCACAAAACACAAGGTCATGCCACAGTAGCACACACTTAATATTCACTCCTCCGGTGCATCCTTTTGTGTGTGTGTGTGTGTGTGTGCCAGCAGCAAGAGTGTAGCAGCTTTTTCGTGCTTTATTTCCAGCTGTTCATTTGCTACAAGTGCATTTAAACACTGTAGTCCCTGGATTTCTCTCATATGTAGAGTCTTTTTCTAAAACTTAAACATATTTTTTTGGGTGGATGAATTAATAAATGCGAAAGAATTTGTGTTTTTCAAATGGTTTCTCAACACACCTGTCTGTTTTGTGTTTGTGCTCGCAGAGTGTCGTACGATGAAGTCGGTGAACTATGGGAAGATGTCTGGCTCTCTGAGCCGAGGCTCCCCGAGGACCGTCATCCAATCACGGCGCAGCAAGTCCCCTGCTTCTGGTAAGACAGTGAAATAAGTTTCCTTCTTTCCTTCTTCTTCTTCTTGTCTCCTTTTCCTCTCAATGACTCAATCTGTTAATGAAATTTGGAACAGTGTCATTGCCCTGAATGATGCTTGAGTGTGTGTACTTGCATCTGTGTGTGCAGCGTCTCAGACCTGATGGACACAGTTGGGAGTTACTTGCGTCCTAATACTTCCCCATTTGATTGCTTGGTGTTTTCTAGCTCATTACTTAATCAGTGTTGCAGAGTCGCTGCAAATGAAAACAGTATGAATAAACACTGCAATGAAATCAGAGCTCTGTGGTGTGCCTGGCGATGTGAACTGTGTGTGTATGTGCGTGCATTGTGAGCTGTGTCTCATTGCATGCAGAATATGAATTCAAATGAGAATGATTTCACAAGGGAGTGGAGAAAAAGGCAAACAGGGATGAGAGAGGTGAAAAAAAAGAAGGGGAGCGAGAGTGAAGATGAGAGGGAAAGAAGAGAGAAGGGGGGTTGGTGACTCAATCCTGCAGCTCCCTGCAAGCCGATCTTCACCTGACATACTAATAAAATGTAATGAAATGGTGAGGGCTTGCTACAGTATCTACTGTGTTGTTTACGACTGATAATGACGCCAGAAAAAGCCAAAAAACTCCTTTTAGACGCAACAGCAAAGCAAAAAAAAAAGCTCTGAAACACAACAGAGTAATAATTATAAAAGCTGAATGCAGCTCTGTGTGTGGCAAACATTCACGCTGGCTTGAAGCTGGTGAGAGCTTTTGAGTTTTGAGCTTTAACAAAATATCAGGTTGTTCTTTTTTCTGATTGCACAGCTTGAGCTTTGGCTGCGTAAAACGCCCAGTTATGCAACAGGAGCACTTGACTTTTCATTCTCACTGTTATTATTATTTTTGGTGATCTGAGAGCGAATGGGGACGTGTTGGGTTGGGGTTGACGCGGCGACAGGTGATGCAACATACAGAAACTCCCCATAAAGAAATCATTCCACCTGCTGTTGAAGCATCTCGAGCATGCACTGACACACTTTCTTTTTTTTTTTTTTTTTTTGTGATGCCTCAAAACAGCTATGTGGTGTTGCGGAGTGAAAACCAGTAGTTGTTAATGTGTTTTGAACTGAGCTGCGAAGTGAAAGAAAAAGCAAGGTGCAGAGAAACAGCTGGGGTGAGAACAGAAAGTTCTGGATGCTGATGGCTTGAAAACTTTGGGGAAAAGGTTATGAGGGTGAGTCATAGGCTGATGTGATCACGTCAGCTGAAGCTAGTCTGGGAGGAAGGTGTGTATACTACTGTGTGTGTGTGTGTGTGTGTGTGTGTATGTGTGAAGAGAGAGAGAGAGAGAGAGAGAGAGAGAGAACAAGAGACTGAGACAGAGGGGGAAAATGAGACTGACTCGTCTTGGTTGCCATGGAAACATAGCACAGTAGGAGCATGTTGCCACAGACACAATAGTCGGTGACAGCCATATATGGCGGTGACTTCCGGCGAAATGGCCCTGCAGTGGAGCAGCGGAGCCGACTGACGCTCGGCCCTCGCTGGAACCCTGAGTCAGACCATCGCGGCGTTCTCACTTCTCAGAAACGTTCCCCCTTCCCTCGCTGCTTCCGCCGCTTAATATCATCAAATGCTCCCGGGTTGTTGTTGACTGTTTAGCACTGCACTGAATTCATTCCCTAAGACATCATCCGTTTGTATCAGGAGAGATGTCGGTGGAGCGACAGGAGGAAATGAAAGATAACTGATGGATCAGTTGTTTGTGTTTCTGCTGCTTTGTTACTGCTACCGTGCCCCCTTTCCCTTCCTGGACAATTTGTCCAACGATTATGGTGATAGTCAACAACAGCTGATACCGGCTGCTGTAGCACATGGCTTATTGAGGTGCCTGTTCTGTTGTTATTCAACATGTTCACACGAAGGCCTCACTGAGGTCCTGTCTCACTACGGATAACAAACATTAAAATAAAATAGATGTCAAATAGAGCAGAATCTCTCTCTCTCTCATTATGTGGGAAGGAAATTACAAATTTTTGTTGATACAGACGAGTGTAGCAATTAACAAAAGTCATAGATCACTGTGTTACAGTGGTATGATGACAAACAGAGCGTGCCTTACATTTACTCGTGATTTATTTGCAATTTGTCATCACATAAATGTTTAATATTTGAGAAACTGTGATTAACAGTTTCATTTTAACTGGACGGTACAGTATCATCACAACAACTATTGCTGAAATGAGTAATCTCTTAATCAATTAGCTGATCTACGAGCTCATGATCATGTGTTGGGTTTGGACTGTTTGATTGACAAAACAAGCAATTTGTCTCCTGTTTTCCGAATGTTTACTGCTTAAACATTTAGTCAGTTAATCATAAAAAGGTAATTAACAGATTAACCAATAATGAAAGAACTTTTTATTGCACTCCTAAATCAAAGTAAAGACCTAAAAATATAACAAAAACAAACATCTCACGTGACTGACATATTTACCTTGAAGTGTAGATTCAACAAGTGAATCTAGGATGGTTGGTCACTTGCTGTTCCCCAGTTCCCCGCCTCATCTGGAACATGTGGGACTGCTGATGTTTATCGAGCACTCATGATATTTTTGCTGATGTCCTCTGGTCTTAAACCTTGTGGAGTCTGCACAGATTCCTGACATCAAGGCTGAAATGACAGTCAGCAAAAAAGAAAGATCAATATATCCATCAGTATCACATCAGTGTTAGTTATAAATATAAAAATCTGGTGTTGGGTTTTAAGTCAAGTGACTGCAGAATAATGCATTTAGATGAAAGTTGATTCATTATTCAATTAATTATTCATTTATTTAAAAGCAGCTGCACTCTAAACCATTTTATCTGAGATATTGCCAACGAAATAACTGGTGTGGACACCAGATAAGAAAGTTCTGTCCAGTTTTTGATATTTAGAAACCAGCGCCTGTAGGATTTTATTATTGCTCATCCACACTTGGAGAGATAAAGACAAAGAACTTCAGTAGTTTTAAACCTTACTGCAGGTCTTCAGGTGTTCTGAGCACGGCCTCGAAGTCCCACATTCATTTTTCCTCCAGCCAACACAGGCGTTAATAAAAATTCTTTATCACATCTAATAATCTGGACCGAAGGAGCCGCACAGAGGAGATGTGAAGTGTAGATGCCGCCTGAGATAGTGAAAGAGATGGTGAAAGTGAGTGAGCATGTAACACAACACACGTGCCGCCAAACACCACCTGGTGTCCTTTTGTGTGTCCGGCTGCTCCTCATTGTTTGTGTGTGTGTGTGTGTGTGTGTGTGTGTGTGTGTGTGTGTGTGTGTGTGTGTGTGTGTGTGTGTGAGGAACACACAAACAGACTGGTGAGACAGACAGTCACACAAAAACACAAAGAGGACAACCAGGCGTTATATTGGGGAAATAAATATAGAATTACAACAGATAGAAAAGATATTCACCTCACATGCAAGTTATTACGTTTTTGTTTTACATTGAATCAAAGCAAATTTTTGACTGATCAACAAAAAAGATGCGTTAATGTCAAAGTGAAAACAGAAACCCATCTTTAACTGGATCCATGTGCAAAATTATTGAAATATTTCACCTAAAAACTCCCAAATTTTTCAATATATGCATTATCTTACAGGAATGAAAGATATTTGCTTATAAAACTATAAACTTATCACTTTATTGTTCCCATTTTCTGTATGACACTGTGACAAAGGTGTAAAAACTTTCCACCTAAAGAATTACATACATTTACAAAATTGTGATGAAATGATATCAAATAAAGTCAAACATTTGCAAACATTTTGAATAAAACTTAAAACATTTAGACGATGGAATGAGAAGGATTGTGAAACTTTTTAGTGATTGTTATAGCTTCATCAGACTCGACAAACATTGTCCTGTCTAGTCTGTTTCGAGAACACGAGCCTTCTGAGAAATCTGCTGAATCAATTCAGAAGCACTGTAATAATAATAAAACACAATAATCAGGCTGCTTCTCTGCACAAAATGTTCTTCTTATTGAAAACCTCAAAGCATAGAGACTGTTGTGTTGTATGTTTGGCAGGTGAATCATACTGTGGGTCTCAATAGTCAGTGAATCACAAGTCTTCATGACGCAGTGATCAAATAATATAAGTGATATGAACCAAAAGCATTAAACTTGTGTTTACGAATTTCAACTGATGAAATCTGAAGATAAAAATTACATCTTGACTTTTTTCTGAACGGCCGTCAATGATCACAACAGCTGATTCAACTTGCAGCTGTTCAGTAAAATTTCAGTCAGTTCGCAATTTCAAGGCAACAAAGATGTGGCCTCGTTGAAACAACACTCACGTTGTCGAGAGTCTGATGTGGCACTGTGTTCTGTCGGTTTTGTGTATGCATATGTGTGTGTGTGTATGTGTTTGTGTGTGTGGGCAGGTTCTTGTGTGTCAGCAGTACACTGTCATCACTCGAAGCCTCATTCTGTGATGATCTCACAACCCCCGGCTCAGTGTCTATACACACACACACACACACACACACACACACACACACACACACACACACACACACACACACACCCAAAATAATGTGAGAAAACAATTTGCACTCATACATAGTTTCTCTCCCTGTCTCGCCATCTGTTTCTCTGCTCTCCTCTGATGCCTCATGTCAGCTAAAATTAACAGAGAACTACAGATGGTGTCAACAAGCATCACGCTGATACTTCGGGGGTCTCGTCTTTCTCTTTCTGTCATGAGCAACTCCGTGTGACGGGAGAGACTTTACGTCGAAGCGTGCGCGGGGCGGCCGACCCACAAATAAATCCCCGCATATCTCCAGGAGAATCAGCTGTGACACTTCCTGAACTGTGATCACATGATGTCTGCAGCCTTCGCCACTTTTCTTGCCCCGTAAAACCCACTCCTGCAGGGTACACGTGTACTCTCTGAAACCAGATAAGCACATGGAGGGTAACAGATAACAGAGGGTGTGAGGAAAAACACATTCATGTCCAAGGCAGTATTGGTATTTGGACAAAAGACAAGATAATGGCATGCCTCTAGGCAGCTTTGTGTTTATGAAACAGCATTGTGTTTCCACTCTTATCTACTTTCAAAATGTGTGATCTTTGACTGGGCTTTGCCTGTTATATAGGAGCTTTTGTCCCAAAACGTGTGTCATGGGTCATAGTGCTGCTAAACTCACTGATTTCATGTGCTGAAATTCCACGAATGCCTTTCAACAGCCTTTAATGAACATGCAGGAACTTCCACATGTTACCATATGTTTATATTAAGAACCATGTGTTATTACACATTCCATTTTTACGAAACAATATGTGTATGGTAGGGTGTGGTGTTTAAAATAAAGGTGTGATAATACACAAGTGTGACATGGAACACATGGTAAGAGATGTACACAGAAGGATGTGATTAGCTAGTTATCAAGTCTCATTAATCCATTAAGGCTGTTTTGTCGTTCCCAGGATGGAGAAGGAAAAAAAAAAAAAAAAGACGCTGCTTTTAGATTCCCAAGAGGATGCCAGATTTCGTTTGTCAATCTGCCAATATTAAATAGAAACTCCTTTGACCCATATGGCTTGCTGTAGTTGTAGCTTTTATTTTTGTTCACAGCTCATGTGTTGAATGTGTTGCTCGCCACCAGTTGCTGCCACATTCAGGAATTGTGTCGGTTCTGTTTATGCATGGTTTTACCATGCTAGTATTTTAGCCACGCTAGCATCATGGCTCTATAGGGATGGCAATGCTGGTCTGTCAGTCAATCCACAACTTTAGTCCAACTAACTAACTATTGGATGGATTGCTATGAAACTTTGTTCAGACATTCATGGTCCCCAGAGGATGAATGCTTGCCACTTTGGCGATCACACGACTTTTCCTCTAGCACCACCATGAAGTTGGCTTTTGTAGTTTTGAGTAAAATGTCAACAACTACTGGCTGTATAACAATGAAATTTGGAACAAACATTCATGTTCCCCTCAGGATTAATTGTGAGAGCTTGTCCCTTAACTTTGCATCCAGTACTTTGGTTTATGACCAGATACTGCAGAACTATTGACAATCCCATCAGCCTCAGATGTATTTTGTATTTGGCATTAGTGCCTGATACAGCCTCAGAGAGCTGCTAGCATGGCTGTAGATGCTCGTTGTTTCCTACTTTGTACTTTGGCATTGAAAATGCTTGGACTGACTCGTAGGTGTTACTATGTTAAGTCCAAGTAAACATAAAAAAAAAAAAATCCTGTTAGGTAACCGCTAGCAGCCTAATTTTAGCTGCTTATCTCACCATGTAGCCATGTGAAATTTAATATGTAGCCTATGTATCATCAAGCACATCACACAGCTGGAAACGGGCAGAAACACAAGGTGCTTTTCCATATTCACTGCCTGCACAGCTCACTTGTGAGGTCTTGTGAGGTCTTGTGAATATCCATGCATGACAAATCTAAAAAGAAAATCATTCATTTGGCAATGGCTTTTGTCCAAAGCAACTTTAAGTGCGTCTTACTGCACTAGACTCTAACCACCAACATCAAGACTAATGGCGACTGGCTCTACCGCTGCACCCCTGCTCCAGACTTAATTCATCTCTTCCAGAACATGAACTTCTTATGTTTCAGATTATTGAACATCTCCTTGTTTTCAGGCTTTATTCTACCTCTACATGACCTCACATCTTCTGAATGCAGGAATAAGAAAAAGCCCCAAAGGCAGAGCATGCTGCAGCATTGCTTTTTTTTTTTTTTTTTTTTTCTCCAGCATGTATATTCATCTGATTCTGCACTAATCGCTCTCGAATTCTCCCAGTTTCACTCCTATAGTTCAAGTTTTAAATCTCTGCACAGTTTTCCTGGAATGGAACATATCAAATAATAGATGTATTTTATTTTTCTTGCTTCTACCCTGCTGTCTGTCCGTCTCTCGCTCTCTCTTTCTGCCTCTCTGTCCCCGGTGCGCGTCAGAGTTTGCGCAAGCATCCTCCCCGCCTCTCCGTGTAGTACAGCTCTGCTCCATCTCTCCCATTCACCACAGTTTACTATCACACTCGGGCGGAGCGCGTTCAGAGGTGCTGTTCTTCCTCTCCTCCCTCTTCCTCTTCTTCTTCTTCTTCTCTTTACCCCGCTTTGGATTATCACTGTGTTTTTCGTCATGCTGGAAGTGGAAGGTAGGAACCTCAAAACAACGCGACGTTTTATTCGGCTTATGTGTGAAACAGCGTTTGTCATTTTCCCTCCCGGCAGCTCAAACTTTAGCCTATATTTGTTCCTTTCCTGGAAAGTAGGTTACACTGGTTGTTTGTGCTTCACCGCTGATGTGACTTTGAATATCATTGACTTTGTGAGGTTGTGATTTTTGTAGTAGGGGAGATGTCTTTAAACGTTACCCGTTGTGTAACCGGGAGGAGTGTCTGTCTGTGTGCGTAACGCTGATGCTGAGTTTCATCAATGAAGATGTCCAGGAATTTATTGCTCAGACAAAAGCACTTGAGCTTCTTTCTTTCTTCGTTTTTTTTGGGGTAAAATACGAGTCGCTCCTCTCCGTGGCAGCCGGTGCTATTTTAGTCCGCCGTGGGCTTCATCTTCTTTGCCTTGAATAATTCACAAAGTTCTTTGATCTCCGCAGGGGAATAAACATTAAACAGTCAAGGTTGGACCACTTATATCTCCCCCACAGGTTTCACTCCTCTGCTGCATCGCGAATAACGGGATCTGAAAATGTTACTGCAAATTAAATATTGTTTACAAGCAGCAATACTTTATTAATTATAGGCTAATACATTAAAGCTTACAATTTTTTTTTTAAACGGCCGGGGAGTGGCAGGAAATAGGAAACCTGGTGGTGAATTTTATTTATTTATTTTTTTTAAATCTACACTGGATCTATTTTATCTAGATTTTTAGATTCCATCTCTGTGAGGATTGGGTTTCATTTACCATTTGTATCTCCAATCACTGCTGCTTCATGGAGTTGACTTGAGTTGAAACTGTGCCTTGTTGCCAAGAGACAATTACCCATATTTTCAGTCCAACGAAAAGCGGGCTCATGTTGGAATGTGTGCAGGTTAATGATACTGTTAGGATTTTTTTTTTTCCCAATCTAGTTTTTTGCTTGACCACACACAGGATTCGGGCGGAGCGTTGATTAATCTAATGTTCTTGTTTAATGAGGTGATGCCACTGGGTTTTTTGGTGCTGTGCTGCAGCTGGAGAAGTAGACCACGCTGAGGTCACAAGTACATTAAACGGGATGGAAATGAGGACAGCCTGGTGTTGTAATGTTGACTTCCAGCCATGCACTCGAAGCCTAGAACATGATGTGATTATTAGATGCACACATGAGGCTCAAGTATAACTGGCTTGTTTCACAGGGAGATTTAGAGCAACAGGGTTTGTATTTAGTTGGAGCTTATTTAAAAAAAAAAAAAAAGAAAACCAGTTTGGACTTCAGTGCTTGTTTCCTTTCTCTCTTCCTCCCCCTCTTGTCCTCCTCCTCTGCCTCATTCATGTGAATGGATGGATGCTGAGGGCGGAAGTGTGGGCTGCTGCTAGACACTCAGAAATATAACAGTTCTAGAAAACGTGTATTCACATCGAAAAGGATCATCTATTTCAATATTTCTCTCTCTGTCTCCACCCCTGTCTCCCACCCTGCTCCATTTCCCCGCCCTCGTTTTCTCCCTCCAGTGAACGGGACGCCGGCCAGTCAGCTGTCCACTCCTCACTCGGGAAAATCTCCCAGCCCCTCCCCGACCAGCCCGGGCAGCCTCAACCAACGCCGGGTAAGACAAGAATGCACAGGCACACACAGTCACACACACACAGTCACACACACACACAGTCACACAGTCACACACACACACACACACACACACACACACACACACACACACACACACACACACACACACACACACACAGTCACCCCTTAGCATTTAGTGACACTAAATCTATAACACATTCCTTCTATGTTCTCAGGAAAAGGACAAAGCTGTGACTGAGCATAGGCCGACCACATCTTAGAGTTGCTAGAACACGAAGGAACCACAGCGTCCCAACATCTTTATTGTCCCAGAAAGGGGCGGGTCGTTGACCTCTGACCTCACACAGTGCTGCTCTGGGGATTCCAAGAATGGCAGGCTCATGTTAGGATCCTCTAATGTTACAACTTTCATCCAGTGTTAATAGATTTCAAGGGCAAAATTCCCCCTTTTCATGCAGATTTTTCTGTCACATCCCCCCCTACATGCTGACCTGTAGCTCTTTGTTCCTCACAGAGAACTCCACCTGCCTTTGGTAGCCCAACAATGAATGATGCTTTCACTGACTTTTAGAGAGATGACCCGATCTGTCAAGTCAGTAATTTGTGCAATATCAGATCTAAAGATGAGACTGTCAATTGGCCTGCTCTGATCCTCGAGCCTGTTTTTATTCTGCAAAAATTGGTTTGCATCCCTTGTTAGCTACCAGGCAGTGCTTTGCTGCATGTTAGCATAAGAAAAGACCCAGACAATACTGATCTTTTTTTTTTTTTTATCAAGTCGTGTCATTTTGTACATGTCCTATTGTGTAAAAGATTTAGAAACACATTTTATACTAGTAAATTTGATTATTTCAGCCATTTTCCCCCAGGTACTCAGTTATTGGCCTGGGTTTAAAAAAAAAAAAAAACCTGTAAAAAAAAAAAAAAAAAAAAAAAAAGAAATCTAAATTTACATCTGTTGTTCTGTAGATAACAGGAGAAAGGATCTGAGATACAAACTCACTATGTTCTCTGTGAAGCTTGTAGTTCCATTGTGCAGAGCAGGAGCATGCAACTCAAACGGAAAACCTTGAATTCCATAGTCGAGAGGCTGAGTTCATGGAAAGGCTGTTGTGTGTGTGTATTCAACATCAAAGTATGTACTAATCCAGTTTTTGACGGCGACGATGGGCAGCTTTTAACGTCGGCCTCAATCCTAATCACTTCCCCAGTTTTTTTTTTCTCCCCCTCACATGCAGCAGCAGCAGCTCTGTAATTTGCAGGAGCTCCTAAGCCTGTTGCTGATTTAGTTCCTTCTCCATCATAAACAAACATCTCACACGCTCACTTCACCTCTGCCCGCACACAGACACGCGGCAGTATGCAGCATGTGAACCCGGAATGCATCCATATGAGCTCCACCACCTGCATGTGTCTTGTGCTCCTCTCCAGCATACCGACTGAAAACCCAACAGCAGGGGTGCAGGCGCAACCCGATTGTTTGTTAGGGAGGGGAAGTCAAGAATGTGGCTGCTTTTTAATAGGACACAAAGAAAACAGTGGCTGTGAATTACTTATGCACACAAATGAGCGTGTGTGTGTGAGTGACTGTACACTAAAACCAGCATAGCATACAGAATTCATTTATCGCGCTCAGCAGCTTCAGTCTGGTGCTACTGTACATTTGATTTGCCAGGGATGAATGGATGGTGGAGAGAGTGTGGCCCTCAGGCCTGTGAGTCCATCAGTGATGGGGTTGTATGGATGTGATGTGAAAGTCAGCCGGAGACAACAGGAGCAGATCACATTTGGGTTGTATGGCTGCTGAGAACAGGACAAGGTGCGCTGGAGCTTCCAGAGTCATCAGTATAATGGAAGTGGGTCACCTTAGATTTCCGTGTTGAAAGGGAAGGAGGTTTATAAACTCTCTGCTTCCCGCTGAATGAATAAATGTGGGGCGGTTAATGTAGATATTTTAAGTAGTCAGTTTCTGCTGCTCTGTTCTTCCCTCTTAGTTCAGAGTGCGATCCTGAACAGTCTGGGTTTGAGAGGTGAAGGAGCGCTGAATGGATGTAAAGAGAAAAAAGGAAAAACTAATTCTTGCCCCATCCTCTCCACATTCATCCACCCACTTTCCTCATCAAACATTAGCCCTCACAAATTATCTTTGTAGTGCAGTCCCTGACCTCAGCTGTACAGCAGTTAAATACGAGTTTTACACAACAACAAGTTGAGTGTGTATTTCTGAACCGGAGATTATTCCCGGCTTTGTGCTCGTTGACACGCCATCCTAAGCCTGCAAAGGCTTGGCTTGAAGGAAGGGAGGGAGGAGGCCTCGCAGCCCATTATCTCTCGTCTCCACTCGGCAGCTTCACACTCTTCAGCCACATTACGATGTAATTCTCTCCTGCACTTCTTACTTTCTCCATCCGCCCTGTTAGTGACTCTCCCCCTCTGTTCCTTCCCTCCCTGACAGTTTCTAATTTCTCTCTCACTCCAGCTTCCATCCATTCTCACTTACCCCCAACCCATCCCCTCCCCCTTCCTCTCACTTCCCCATATGAAAGAGTATTAACTTCACAGGGAGAAATTATATTCCATCATTTCCCATGTAGATTAATTCTAAGCTTCTTTGAGAAGTTCCTGGCATTATATTTTCACATTTTCTCTCCTTCTGCGTTCTCTGTGTAAACATGCATGAATAATCACAGAGTACACAAACTCAAATCCTGTTATTGTTATGCTTACAATGGCAAATTTAACTCAATCTTACCAAGCCATCAGTCAGAAATGACCCTTCTCCTTAAAACGGAAGCGTGAATTTTAACATCTGTGTTCTTAAAAGAACATCTGGGGCTCAAAAATAGCCCAAATCCTCTGATATTTCAGCCAATAAAGCACAGAAAGCCTCCACAAATCCATTTCCTAAGCAGCGACAGAGCCTCAGTGACCTACTATGAATGTTGCATTTAAACAGCTCACCTCTCCGGACCCTGCATTTAAACACTTAGAGGCACTATGCTGCCTGAAGTAGGCTGCTCGCACGCTTCAGACCATCATAACCCATTTCCCCGAGCAGATTATACAGACATAGCATAGCCCCCCCCCCCCGCTTTCACACATACATAGCTGCACGCGTACAGAGAATCACTGCTACATCCATGTAGGCTTCAGAAAAGAAACACATTAATACATGAAATTGCTATTTGTGAAGTTTTACACAGTTGGTTCACACTAGTATGACCCATTTTTATGAATTATGAACAGAAGCATGAAAAGATGGTCTACATTCATGAAGTCTTCCACCCCCCCCTCCTTCTCCTTTGTACTTCTTGTGGCTGCTTTCCTCACTAAGAGCACCATAGCCTTCCATATTCATATTCATTATTAAACTGACAGACACATGCATTTTGTTTTCTGTCAATGCCTGGTGTAAAACACGTACCGGATTAATCGAATGGGCCGGCGAGGTCGCAGCTCTTCCCCTCTCTGTTTACTCCATTAGCTGTGAAAAACACCAGACAGGGAAATAAATCATTCAAAAAAATTTAAAATTAAAAGAGAAAAAGACAATACACAGAGAAGTGACTGACAGACTGAAGGCAAGACAAACAGATGGTCTATGATTCTAATACACCAACTGTGATAGAGTCAGGTGGCTGTTGGTGTGAGTGTATGAGAGAAAGAAAGTGCTAATTGTTAACCGTAGTGTGTCACCTATATCCACCTCTCACCATTGAGTTGTTCGTGTGCACAATCCATTGAATTGCATGCTCCATCTCTCATTCTTACTGTCCATATTTTCGTGTCGGGTGATTCATAATTAAATTAAGTCATTGTGTGTGAGTGAGTGTGTGTGTGAGTGAGAGAAAGAAAGAAAGAGAGCAGACTGAAGAAGAATGTGTGTGTGTGTGTGTGTGTAATGAATTTGTTAATTATCGTCTCATCTCATCCATGTGAGTGTGTTGTTACTAAGGGTTGTATTTGTTATTTGTCTGTATTATATTTCCTATTTCATGTTGTGTTGATGTCATTAGATGACTTGTTCCTTTTTCTTTTTTGTTTGTTTGTTCCTGTGACTGCCACAAAGACTGGCTGCAGCACATGAGGAAATGGTGCAACAATGGCTGTCACTTTAAAGTCTAAACAGTGTTTCTTGAACATTTTGTTCTTTAAAACTTAAGAAAGAAATGATTCCAACCCGGCTCATGTTTACATGTCTTTACATATTGATAACAATGAAAGATATGTAAATATGAAAATTGTCTGTGGCAAATATTTGTGTATTTGATAATCCGGTCCGTCATCTACACGTTATGATTTCCTGATGTGAGGCTGCCAGCTCTTCACGGCTCATTTGTTTCTGTTTGTAATTTTCTTTCATTAATGTATTAATTTCCATTTGTTGATGTCATTAAATTCATTGTCATTTCATTTTCATTTTGTGCTTTTTTATTTATTATTATTGTTAATATTATTATTCTCATGCTCTTCATTTGTGTTCATTAACAGTTGTTCATCACATACAAAAACAAACACAAAGATCATTCACAGTAGATGGTGGATGATTATGGTGATGATGATGACGATGATGGTCTTTTTGTACACATTTATCAGTTGGTTCTCCTTTGTTAAACTTGTGTATTCAGCAGAGCAGAGCAGAGATTACAACACAAACACAGTCCCAGGGGCGCTTTCATTGGCTCTGTCCCACTGCTTCTGCCCTGGATTGTTTTTTTTATTTTTTTGTATTTGGATGAGGCAGCAGCTCAAGTCTCCTTCCCCTTTTTAATTTTCCCTAAAGCATTTAATCACGTTCCTGTGATTTCCCAGGATTGCAGTCCATAAGGACCGTGATTAGAAAACTTCCCTGTGTCCAACTGGCAGACCATAAAAACCGAATCGCCCAAACAGCGTTGATCTCTTCAGACGAGAGTCAAATTGATTATTTTTCCTGTCTGTCTAGACACCAAAATAAGAGCAAAGAAATATTACCTCCTGTACCTTGTGTTCTTATGAGAGACAGATGGAGTAGGGACATGGGATAAAACAAAGTACCCCATTTCTATCAAATCGTATTAGATTTTTCCCCACTGAAGCAAACAACTAATAAATCCTGCTTTTGCTGGATATTGCATGACAGTGAAAGTGACAAGAAATACCGCTGGAGGAGGAAGAGGTTTGGCTCCCCCCAGCTTAAGGGACGGACAGAAAGAAGGCTTTAGGATGTGTGTGTCGTAATCAGATTCAACCAGGGGCATTGAGGACAAGGCTAGCATTACTCTTAAGTTGCTTATGTAAATGTGTGGTGCATTTTTAATGCCGAATTCCACAGTTGACGGACTTCCTTTTCAAGCGCAGCATAAATCATCATTTCTGCTGCCACACATCTGCTTCTGGAGATGATGCTCCATGTTTAAGGTCAATCATGAACATCCTGTTTAATTCCTATTTATGCGCTGATCAGTATTCAGCCGCTGAGTGCTGCCCTTGCGGGTTTGAAGAGCAGTGGCTCCAGCCATGATGTAAAAGGTTTGTCAATTGTGTTTTTTAGCGGTGTGAGTCATAGCCAGAGCAAAAGTGTAGAGATGTGGAGCTAGAAATAGTGTGTTTCGTATTGTGCAACAGGGAGAAAGCGGGACGGTCTAACAATAACAACACAGTTCCTGCCAAATCCAATGATCAATATCAACCACACCAGACTCCATACATCTTTCTTACCATCTCTCCGTCTCCCGTTCTGTCTGTCTCTTTCTCCCTCTTTCTCGTCACTCCATCTGTCTCATATAGTTTTTCGCACAGGAAAAAGAGACACAATGTTCATAGAAGGTTGAACCCACCTCCCAGCCCGCAGACAGGAAATGGCCATATATAGGCTTCTGTCTCCACACTGAAAGTCTCATAAGCTGCTTCTCTCTGCTCTCTGTGAGCAGTTTCCATAGCAACAGTATTTTGTTTCCCTCGGTGGCAGGAAGGGAGAGATAGGGAGTTCAAAATGAGAAAAGCGAGTAGACGACGGGGCTGGATGTGAGATAAGGGCACAAGAGAAGTAAATATATGAGTCAGGATGAGAACATAAAAGTGCACAAGAAGGATGTTTTGGCGACTGAGCTCAGGAGGGTCATCGGCTTTATGGGCATTAAGTCGGTTTGCTTGTTCCGGGATGTGCTGCCCGACCAAAAACAACATTACATAAACCGAATTCAGCCTGACTCACAGCTCCACTCACCTGGGTGGCTTTCAGGTCACAGCAGCACAGATGAGTAAAAAAGAGCTGACAGCTACTTGGGCAGAGATATAGGGCAGCTCAGCTCTGTAAATAGTTTTCACATCTAAGTCATCATGATGGGTGGCCTTTTCCTCTCTGACAGCCAACTCTCCAGGCTTGCACCGCAGTCCCACTGGACACCAGAGAACAGAGAGCTTCACATCAGGCCTGGGTGAAAGAGCTGAAATCAAACATGAAAAATGCTTTAATTTTCTGGAATACACACAGATTGTAATCACACACAATTTCCTTCATTCTATGACCCAGATTTGTTCCCAGATAATATTTTCACATTGTATAGATGTTGATATATTTTCATATGTTGCTGGAAACTTTGTTAAATCAGAAGAAGAGGAGAAGAAGTTTAAGAAGTTTTGTTTTGTAAACTTTAACCATATCGTAGTAATGTACTGCTAAAAAGTACATTACACCATAGCTTGGTTGGTTAATAACAATGGCCAGCATCCGTTTCATCAGCAGCATCTCCTCTAAGGAGTCAGGACTGATCGATGTGTGAATTTATGTCATCATGTGAGCGCCTTAAAAAAAACACATCTGGCTCCACCTGTGCTTAAATGATGAGAGGTGAAAGGAAAATGTATCATCTGCTAGTTTAGAGCTGGTCGCTGTTAAGCTGCTGATGCACTTGCTCTCTCAAGTTGCACACAGAGAGCGGCTCATGCATCACACACATACACAGTGCAGACCATTTACAGAGCAAACTGCACTGGTTAATAATTCACATCTGCCAAGGGGCTGTGCTTTTATTTTAGAAAAACCTGTGATGGCCGGGCTACATGTGCCAGTCGCACCTGTGGGATTTATTTGAGTACTGGAAACCTTGCAACCCCAAAGGTCCTTCACTACCTTGTCTCCGGGACAGACTGTGAGGCAGGAGAGGAGGATTTTGCCAGAGGGGTGGGGGTTGGGGGGGTAGAAACTGAAAAATCTTACGCAAATAAAGAGAGAAACGAAGCATCATCAAATTGTCCAAATGTAGTAAAAGAACGTGAAACCATCAACAGGTTTCGGAGGAAAGGAAAGGAGTGGAGAAAAGGGTAGATTCTCATTTACAGTCCCGACTAGATCCTTGCTCCCCATCCTTGTTGCTTCCATGACAACCAGACAGAGGGTTACGAGGTGGAGGGCGTAATGAGTTTTTGTCTTTAGATAGATGCAGACGCCGCATCTCAGCCGCTCTCTTTCCTCCTAATGACCTCCTACTTACCGACCAGATGAAAGGTAGTATTCATCCGCCTTTATTAGTGTCACCCAAACCTGCATTTTTATGTTTTATTAAAGATAGTAGTGACGAATGAAAGGAAGGTGCAATTAGACGAGAATTACTTCAAGTTCTGTGAATGGAGAGGAGCTGATTGAGATGCACTCTGTCTGCAACTCACACACACACACACGAGGTGGTTTGCTGGATAAGAAACCGGTTTATATTCAGCTGAGTAGCTTAAGTAAATCTGTTTTAGCTACACACACCACAGGCAGCACAATACAACAGACGGACATGCAAACACAAAGACAGACATGAGGATGTTCTCAGGATGAGCTGCACAATGTCCCTTTATTCTAATTTTGGATGTAAGTATTTGTTTCAGCTGGGACTGTAGCAGAAGGGACTGTTTAATTGTATTTTGTTGAGTGTAGGTGGATTACAAACTATTTTGGGAAACAAAAATTTAAATAATTAACTTCCTCTTGACGTCCTGCTCTGTCTCCTCCTGTCCCTCTCTGCAGGGGTCGCAGGGTTCTTCCACCTCTCTGTCTTCCGCTAAAGTTTCCAGCTCAGTGGAGGACGGGGATGGACTCATAACTGAAGGTGAGGGAGCGTTATGACAAAAACATCCCATCGGTCCATCAGCGGGCAAAGGCGATGTACTTGCAAATATCATGCATGTCTGAATCGTGTTCATGACCTTTGAGGCGGCTCGCTCTCTCTCTCTCTCTCTCTCTCACTGCATTTCTGTGTTCTTCTAATTTGTACATCCTGTTCTCAGCACGCCGTCGTCTCACACCTCTCCCCTTCTCTGGTGTCTTTCTTCACCCCGCCGATTCACTCCATGAAACTCTAACACTACAAACAATGCAATGCTGGTCAGTCGTTAGACAAGAGACAAAGCAGTCACTCAATCCACTGAACTAAAATAACACCAAGAATGTTGTTAACCAGGTGACATTTTATCTTTTTTATTTTAGACTCAAGTCTTATAAATCGATGCATGAATTAATATTTGACTCATTATTCATTGAATATATTCGCATTTTGATTTACTAGTTGGTTCCGCATTTACTTTTCCATTTGCCAGTTTGATTACCCTTTGCAGAGCACTCTGCAGGGCCTCAGTGTGACATAATGTCAACTGTGGGGTGTAACAAGAGCTCACTGGCTTTGAAACTAAATGATTTATAGCCGATTATACCTATAAGTTTACATTTACTTTTAATAAACTATATTTTTTAACAACTTCTGCTATCTTTATGTTTTTCATTATTCCCTTATACAAGTTCCTTTCCAACAGCTTTACCTATTTGTAATATTATTAATCCCACATTTAGATTCAATTACACATCAACTATCTATCCATCTATCCATCCATCCATCAGCTATGCCACTTATTCCATCTTGCTGTGAGGCAACAGTGCTAACTACTGTAATAATATAATAATAATAAACTTTATTTGTATAGCATGATACAAAATTAACATAAAACATTGTTAAAAGCCACTTAACTGTGTTGTCCCATAGGCATCCACTAACTATTAGCCATTACAGTTACCACAACCCATGCTATAGCCATTAACTAGACGCTTAATGTCCTCTGTACTTACCTGTGTGTATACTATGAAGTCTCAACAGTCTGGAAACACTGAGCCGAACAAGTGTAAATGATCCTTCGGCTGCTCTAAACCTCGTGCTCCCTCCTTGCAGCTGAGGTCCTAGTCGACGAGGTTCCAGCTGTGCCGTCCTACATATCGGACCGCTACAAGGTGGGACGCATGTTGGGCGATGGCAACTTTGCAGTGGTCCGAGAATGTGTGGAGCACTCCACGGGACGGGAGTACGCGCTGAAGATCATCAACAAGGGCAAATGCAGAGGCAAGGTAAATGAACCTCTGCAAACTATGACTCCTAAAGCAAGACAGTACTGTACAGGGACACAACACACAAGATGCTTTACCTAAATGTTACTGGTGTAAAACGTAAGTAAGTGCACATAAATGAGTTGTGTTAAAAACTGCTGAAGTATATTAACACAAAGACGCTGTCAATAAAACTAGCAAACAGCAAAGAAAAACTAAGACCTAAGAAAAACATTAAAGCTCAGTCCGATCAATATCTTAAATAATTGAATCCAGTTTTACTGGATCAAGACATAAGAGAATATTTAACCTCCAGTAGTGTAACTTAGCACCCCTGCAGTGATGAAGAAGTGTACTACAGGGTGTGTCTGTACACTGTGACATCACATTTGGGTGTGGTTACAGATGCAACACACTTCTGACACACCCATTACACCGACGGATGTGGGACAGATTTGAAACTTTCAACCTGAGAGGGCAAATAAGACACTGATCTTCACCTTCATTAAGTTGCTCTTTAAGACGGTATTCTTTTAATTTTGTTTTTCTTGGCTGTAAAATTCATTTTCATTTTCTGTTCCAGGAGCACATGATCCAGAACGAGGTGGCCATCCTCCGTAGGGTCAAACATCCAAATATCGTCCTGCTCATAGAGGAGGTGGACACTTACAATGAACTCTACCTGGTCATGGAGCTAGTCAAGGTGTGTGGTCGTTGTTTGGTTACTCTTTATTTTTATCTTGTTGTGAGTCATCTGCTCCGGTTAGTGGCAGGCCGAGATGTTTTGCCCAACTCAGATAATGGTTACTACTGTTCTGTATATATATGACAGTGATCATTATCTCCAGTTTGAGAGCAACAGACAGGAGCATTGAGGCAGAATCCGCGACAGAGACAGAGCAGCAACATTTCAGCCGGTTGAAGCTAATGATGAATTCCAACCAGTCACACATTGTGATATCCGAGAGAATCCGTCTATGGCCCGGAGCGCTCATGTGTTCACATTCTTCATTCTCTCTTGCTCTCTGAGTCAAGAAATATTTGTGCATAATTCAGGAGCCAGGAATGTGATCCATCTGTTCGTGTTGTGGTGTGGAGTACTACAGAATATAGATGAGAGGCAATCTGTGGGAGAAATGTGTGTACGTGTGAGCGTGTCCAAAGTAGGAGGATCGAGAGGAGGCTCTGCATGAATGAGGTGGAAAGAGTCACTGCAAGAATGACTGGGACTGACAGAGAGAGAGAGAGAGAGAGAGAGAGAGAGATGGGTGCATCGCGCAAGATGGATATAGTGCAAAATATAGCTAAAAGTATGTGGTCCACATAGTTTTGTCGCCTTTTGCCTGGTACTACTTTTGGCTTCGTTACTCAGTTTCAACTAAGGCAAAACTAAATGCTACAACACACAATGATATTTTAGACAATAGCGTGTGTCCAACTTTAAGGCAACAGTTTTGGGAAGGCTCTTTCCTCTTTCAGAAAACAACACCCATAAAAAAATGTTTACATTTTAAAGGTCCCATTTTGTGTAAAGTGATGTTTCCATGTGAGGTCTAGGTTCTTTATTAATACTGTGAAAGTATCAAAGCGCTCAGTGCACAGAGAAATGCACACGGCCTGTATTCAGAAACTGAGCCTTAAAACGAGCTGTCAGGACTTCTGTAACTTTGTGATGTCACAACAGAGCAGTCACCGCCCTCAGCCATGCCCCAAGCCCCCGCCAACCGTGTTTATCTGAAATCTGCTATATTTTCATTTGATCACTAAGAAAACAGTCAGCCAATCAGAAGACAGGCTCTGAGCGTCACTTCGGATTGGCTCACCAAACAAACTTGAAAATGGCTTACCTTTAGAGGACCCACAGGATAACTCACCTTACTTTTCTTCCTTTTATTCTCAGTCCAGTTTGTTTTGATACCTTTAAAGAAAAAAAAAATTGTACACAAAATACATTATTCTCAAAATAAAATACATCCACTCTTATTTATTTCATTAACAATAAACCATACTCTCACGTTTTTTGTTTGCAGTGTTATGCTTAAATAATCCAAAATAATTGTTTCATCCCCATAACTCATGAGTCATAATCAGGTAAGAGTAACATTAAAACAGTAGGCTCTTCCAGAAATGCTAAAGACTGTTTAAAACAGTTTCTAATTGGTGAAACCTTTATTCTATTTGTGAAAATGTAAAAAAAAAAAAAAAAAAAGGACATTTCATTGTTTTTGTTCTACATCTAGCTAAACCACATTAGACCAAGTCCAGATGTAAAACCACTCCACTCAGACTTATCAAATGTGGTATATATTATTCCAGAGAGTCTACAGACTCTTTAAAACACGGTGTGAGAAACTGAGGCGGTGAATCGGAAGCTAACTTCAGCGTCGTCATAAATCAATCAAACAATGCCATTCATGCTGCTCAACATAACACATCAATCATTTAATATTTATCTAAATTATGTAACACGTCTACACCTAAACTAAATGGTTGATAATGTTCATTTAATCCATACCAGTGGCGTCTTTCTCTGCCGAGATGCTAATAGTCCACACAGGTGTTTTACCTGTCTGTGATTTGTTTTCCCCATGAACACAGCGGTGCGCCGATTTAACACTCCGTGGGGAAAAAAATGAAAGTGAACCTTAATTCCGCCTCTCTAAGTAATCAAGTAATCTAAGTATGAACTCAATATTAATAACCATGCTTTTGAAATGATGAAAGATGTTCAACAATCAACATTTAGGCGTTATATCTGAGTGTCCACATACTTTTGGCCACATGAGAGGAGGCAGAGAACTGCAAATGCATTGCTTAGTGACTGAGCCGGTGGGATTTGTCAGGTCTCACATTTAAATAACTGTTGCTGTGCAGGTCGGACGCTTGACAGTGTGTCTGTGAGACTGTGCAGGGAGAGAAAATATTCATCCCTATTTTAAGCCTCTGTTCCAGTTAGTCCACTCAGGGAGAGAGACACCGAGAGGATCGGAGAGAGAGAGAGGGAGAGGCAAGAGGAGGGCAAGAATCAGACAGAATGAAAAATATGAAACTGAGACAAAAGAAAAAGCCAGGGAGAAAGGAGGAAAGGTTGAATTAAAGGGAAAAATATTCAAATGAAAGTGAAATATTAAAGACAAGGGGAGGAGATGTTTCAACTAAGGTGAGGAATGAGGATACCCGGTTTACCCTTCCAGCTGCTGAGCAGACGAAAACTAAGTCTTCTAACTTTTAAGCCGAAAACTTTTTTTTTCAGCAGAAAAGCAGCTGTGAACAGTTGGAAGTTCTCAGTGTGACAGCGCCAGAGAAACTCACAATTGTGACATTGTTCCTGTTACTGACAGCCCATCCATCCATCCATCATGATTTTGTCCACAGGGGGGAGATCTGTTCGATGCCATCACCTCTGCCAACAGATACACAGAGAGAGACGCCAGTGGCATGCTCTACAATCTGGCCAACGCCATCAAATACCTCCACAGCCTCAACATTGTGCACAGAGACATCAAACCAGAGAACCTGCTGGTGAGTGGGTCTGCACGCGTCTGCACTGTACATGCGGGTCATATAACTTGCCGCAGTGTAATCTTCTTTCTGAATGAGCAGCGAAGTAATATCACTCACTCTGGACTCTGATTAGCAGAGCAAAAAGATGACTCATCCCTGCTGCCCTCACACCTCCAGCACACTCCTTCTCCAGCCTCCCGCATTTGTGCGTTCCCTCCCTCCTTCTCCCTTCTGTTCGACCTCCTCATTGTCTTCTCATCCTCCAACTGCTTTTCTTCACACCTTAAAAAAAAAAAGATTGTGAGACTTTCTCACCTGCAGTTGCTTTAGAGACGTTTCACTCCAAAGCTAATTCAGTGGCCTCTGTTGCCACATTCACCCCTAACTGACCTGAGAAGGTGCCCCAGCTTCTTTTCCCGTGTTTCCGCTACTCTGCCTCCCCTTCCCTGCGTTCCAGCTGGTCCAATGAAATAAGAAGTGTTGATGCTTTATTGTTAAAGGTCCTGATTTAGCATGAAGCATATAACAGGTGGACAAATACTAGAACACCTGGCACAGTCTATGAAAACCTTACAATCAGTATTACTTCTGTTAACTGTGTTGTTTACAGTTTATTGAACTTCATGGTCAATTTTTAAACCTGTATTAGAAGATTTTTTTTTTTTGCACAGGCTGTAAACACTGACATATTATCACCGTGTCACGTTAATATAGTGAACATCCAGGAGACACAGAGAAACATTAGCATTCACACAGTAACAAACCCCCCCCCACAAATTCAGCCTGGAGACACTGAAAATGAAGAGCTTTGAATGAAGTTTTACAAGTACTGCTTATGCAGCTGCAGAGAGAGGAGTTGGTGGTCTCACAGCCCAGATCATACTCATCTCATTGCAGCCATCAAAGATCCCGCATTTAACAGCATCTGTCATGTGTATTTTCCGTGTGCTCAGGTGTATGAGCATGCAGACGGCAGCAAAAGCCTCAAACTGGGAGACTTTGGTTTGGCGACCGTGGTGGACGGACCTCTCTACACTGTCTGCGGGACCCCGACATATGTAGCACCTGAAATCATCGCAGAAACAGGGTAAGAGCGTCATGCTGCAGAGTTTGCAGATTGCATCGACACCAGCTACTCCTTTATTGTGATGATTCATTTTTATGCCCAATGACCTTTTGTATTATTGCTAAGAAATCTCGTCCATTTCTTTGTCTTTGTGCAGGTATGGCCTTAAGGTGGACATCTGGGCAGCTGGAGTCATCACCTATATCTTACTGTGTGGTTTCCCCCCCTTTCGAGGGTAAGAGTCCACTAAGTGAAATTCTACTCTCACTTTAGCTGCTTTTAAAGTCATTCTTGAAATAATATGGCACCCAGGGATTTGTGTATGAGTCCCCCTAAAGGTTGGTAATAATACTGCATCTTTACCCCTGTGAACACTGTCAATCAGAGTGGTGTCTTTGCTTGCAGGAGCAGTGATGATCAAGAAGTGCTTTTTGATCAAATACTAATGGGACAACTAGAATTTCCTCTACCGTACTGGGACAATGTGTCAGAGACGGCCAAGGTGAATATCTGCGTCCTCCGTGGACATCATCTGTTTTTGTGTGTCGTGGAGGAAATTCACTTTATATAGAGGGAGTAAAAACTCACTATTGTTTGCTTGCTGCTGCAGGAGCTGATTCGATCTATGCTGGAGGTGGAGGTGGATCAGAGATACTCTGCCCTCCAGGTGCTAGAGCACCCTTGGGTCACTGTAAGTTTTGTGTAAATTGAGCACACCCTCACATCTACTCAGTTGCGATATTTTTCCCATAAACGCTGAATCTTTTTCCCCTCCTCCCTTGCTCGACACAGGACGAGGGTCTATGTGAGAACGATCATCAGTTGTCAGTAGCAGGGAAGATAAAGAAGCACTTCAACACCAGTCCGAAGGTCAACGACACCACTGCAGGAGTATCAGTCATTTCTGTAAGTCACTACCACTGGAAACTACTGTACCCATAAGCCAACTTGTCCTACAGATTGTTTGGTTCATCTAAAGTTGTTACACTAGGCTAGATTTCTACAGAGGTGTGTAGTTTTCTGCAAGTTGGTTTTCAGTGCATTTCCTCTGCTTCTTAAGACGGATACGACTCTCTGAGTGAAGTATTGGTCTTTTTGTTATTTCTGTTGAACTGGTGTTTAGATTGATTGTGCTGGTTTCTCTTTGTGTTCAGTTGGATGACAGCTTTTCTATGCAGAGATCTGGGTCATTGGATTTCTACCAGCACCCGGCCATGTATTGGATAAGGTACGCCGGGTTTCCATAGAGACACAACTGGGTAGACGGTCACAAACCAGCGAGAAATCAAAACAAACCAAAATAGTGTCTCTGAAATTGATGTGGCCCCCCCCCCCCCCCCCCCCCCCTGCGTGCTGCCCTGCTGACTGGCTGCTGCTGTGCTGCTCTGACAGCTCCATGTTGTTGTCTCTGCCTTGTGATCTTTGTGCCCGGCCTTTCGCTTTTCTCCTTTCATCCCTTCGCTCGCCGCAAAGCAGATTTCATACAGTACCTGCATCGCTGTCGTCTGTCTTTTGCTCAAGCCTCACCGTCTGTGTTGTGTCGCTGCATATCAGTGTCTCCTGGATTTCTGTGAATAACATTGTGAATGTTTCTCCTAAATGTCTCCGTTGCACATGTGCTATAAAACAAAGTAAACAAACTGATGTTGCTGAGGTTTTCACTGAGTAACACTCACTTTTTGTTTACGCTATATCTTTGTGAATGCTGCCTTTCCAAAGAAATAACGCTGTTCCCTGTTCCTTTGCTTGTCACAATGAATTTCACTGATTTTTATTTTTTTTTGCTTGATGTGATGTTCCCCACCTTGCTGCCTCTACTAACACCAGGACTTGCTGTTCAGCTCCTCCCGCCCCCTGATGTTTGACTTTATCCACTGATTTATGGAGGACCTATAGAGACGCATGGTTATAAAGGTTTAGAGTTATAAAGAAATTGATCAGTTGATATTTACAGTAACTGGACTTTGGTAAGAGGAATTAATAATTGACTTGAAAGAATTAATAACAGATGAATGCATGCAACAATTTCATGCATTAGTCGAGCGTTATAGAGAGATTATAAATAACAAAATGAAGCAATTAATATAAATTAAATAGATGATTAATACTTAAATAAGGGGCTTTAATTTGGACATAGACACAATCTTTCAGCCTATTTCTTCTTTTGACCAATCAACCAAACAAACAAACAAACAAAAAACACCCCACATTGCCATGAAAATGACAATGGAAACGGAAATGTGAATGCAGTAACAACAGAAGATAATTAGAAATAAAAATAATTTATTTAATTGAATTATGTGATATGTGATAAATATATTATTGTTGATCTTTTAAGCTTTATAAACCTAATAAACCCCTTTATTAATTTACTCTTTTTGCTTTTTTAAATCCCTCTCATAACTGTCCGATTAAATATCAGATAATAACTGAATGGATCCATGCAAGGCTCTCCTGGTCCTCCATACTGGATCATGCACTGTGCTGCTGGATCGCAGCAGCAGAGGATCTAATCACAGTGTTCTCCTGTTCCTCCCTCACTCAGGCCACCCCTCTTGATAAGGAGGGGCAGGTTTTCAGACGAGGACGCTACCCGGATGTGAAGCCGCTGCCTTTGCAGCTGATTTCGACGGTGACAACAGTAACAACATCGACAACTAAAACTCTATGGGCGGAGCCTCCCAGTTGCCTCCCTGGCCTGCCCATGGCCCCTCCCTCTCTGACCCCTGGCACTTGCTCTGACCCTTCCCCGAACCCCAGCCTCCCATCTGACTCTGATGACATCTCCATCAGCTCGGCCAGCACCGTCTGCTCCCCCAGCTCGCCCTTCTAGAGAGGAGGCGGAGGGGGGAAGGAGGAGGAGGTGTGCAGAGGAGGAAGAGGAGGAATGCAAGGAGAAGAAAATCCTCATCCAGCTCCTCCCTTTATACACGGAGGAGGAGGAGGAGGAGGAGGAGGAGGAGGAGGAGATGTCAGCTTCCCCACACTCTCTCATCTAAGGCTGGGGGTGACTAGGGGAAAACTGTGGAGGGAAAAACGAAAAAAAAATTAAAATTAAAAAATGGAGCAAACTTTTATCTCCCCTGAATCCATCTTTCCAAAACCTGGAGGAGAGATTGATCAAAGGGTAGACAGAGGCAAAAAAAGATGGCAGAGAAAGACTAAAGAGGCAACAAAAAAAAAACAGGGATCATGAGGAAGAGGGAAAAGGCAGAACGAGGTGAAAGACTTTTGTTTATTTGTTTTTTTAACATTCTCTCATCTGAGCACATGTTACAGGGCTCAAGGAGCGAGAAAGGGCGACAGCGTATTGTTCACCCTTCAGTGATGATCCGGGCTCAACATGGAAACTTCCTTTTGGTGGAGCAGCTCTACAAGGCAATATGAGAATATGGACCAATGTTCATGTTTTATTGAACCTTATTTATCCATTCTTTATTCACTGCATTTTTTGATATGTATTTCCCTTTTTTTCATAAAGGATAAGTGTTTGACTTGTCCTAAGAGCTTGGTGGAATAAAAAAAATGGAAAAGTGTGTAGAAGTAGAGCGCAGAAATTGTGAAGTAGGCAACCGTAGACTTTGACGAGCAATGTCATGATGGGAAACGGGAGGTGAGGAACGTAGAGAAAAGGACTTTTTTATTACAAAAATGTGTTTTAAAAAAAAAAAACAGTGTTCACTGAAAATGATATGCGACAGAAACAGATCAAAGATTATTCTGTGCTAAACAGTATTGGCGTTGCCTTCCTGTAATGTTGGAATGCAGTGTTACAGTTTACATTTTACACAGACTGCTATTAAGACAACGGTGCAGTGGATTGCTCCTTGTAATTCTGTTACCTGCTTCATTCATCACATCTCGATACGCAAAATTCAGCAGCATCCGGGTGCTCGTGTAGCAAACTCAAACTAATTATTTCCTCAGTCCACACATTTTCATATGTCATATTAACCTTGTTATTTCCTGATGCTCATGTACACATTTGAAGCCTTTGTTTACATTTTTTTCCCCCAACACTAAAGGCATATTTCATCCACATATCCCAGCAGTAAAGAAAAGTGTAATTGTTGTACCACTTGTACGGGGTCTGGAGGAATGTTTTAGGTAGTAAATGTATACATTTAACAGTTTATGAGGACTGCCTATTTGCACAAAAGTACTGTGGTTTAGGTGCAGTCAAACAGGTCTGAGAGAAAAGTCAGCACGGATGCCGGAGAACCAGCAGCACTCTTGGAAAGCAGTACAGTTAAAAGGATTTATTTCAGCTCTGTACAACCTCATTCATGGCTTCATTTATTCAGATGAAAGCATGACAGACATACAGTAGCCTATTCTTATATTAAAAAAAAAAACAGTTTAGTGATGAAGTATTGTTTATATGTTATGTAAATAACATAATTTTATTTATTTTGATAGTTCACAATACAGTATATTTCTTTACTAGTAGTAAGTCTACGAGAACTGTAAAAAAAAAACCAACAAAAAAAACAATCAATCATACATGTGTGTCAGCAAAGAAAAAATAATCTAGAGGAGATCATCAGGTCGAGGTGAAACTACAGTTGATTTGAAGAAGACTGTTTCAACTTGGCGTTGTGGCACTTAGATGAATCTGCACAAACAAGAAGAAAATGAGACCTCCATCTTGGCTTCTTGTCAGAAACTGGGAATGATGTCACTTCCTCTGCAAAAGCAACCAGTAAAGGGAGAAACCAGGGGAGGGCGAGAAATATGCAGAGCGATTTCAGATTTTTTTTTTTTTTTAGCAGATGATCTCCCTGCAGTCGTCACACGTGTCTGTACGTTTCTGTATTTATTCCCATCATCACACATATACAGTAATGTGCCGCCATATTGACCAAAATCGGTATGAATTTGTTGTGCTGTTGAAATTCACATTCTCCAGCACATGGGGCACGTGGTTTACCAAAGTGTTCTCACAGCTGCACCACAATATTACAATCTGTTGCAATACCAATACCTGTACCTCTGTTCAACAATGGTCTATCAATAATAGTAATAATTAAAATATGTTTCAAAAACAAGTTGTCTGTGTCTTTTATAGAGCTTTAAGCTGATTTAAGTTGGTGGAAGATTTATAAAGACTTCAGTGGCTTTGCACCCGCCTTGCTGTATGACTAGATTAATGGCCAGATGTGCAGTACACAATCCCAAAATCTCAGCTGCATACAGATTTATTTCATTGTAAATTTGTCCTATCAAAAACATGCATATACTCCCACAAAGACTTGTTTTTTTAAGCTGTTGTTAACTGTTATCTGCTGGGGTGGCACTTGACTAGAAGGGTAGGCCTACTTGTTATATTTTCATGAATCCCACAACAGTTGTGGCCAGAGATGTGGGATCCAAAATTGTCTGTACTTGACACGGAAGGTGCTCAGAATACAGGTGGGATGATAGAGTAGAAACAGCTTCATCAGGCTTGTTTAGTCATGGAAATTTGTTGCATTACAAAAAAAATCTACAGATATACAGTAAGGAATAACAGCATAAGGTACAGCTCAGCTTCAAGCACAAAAATTGTCAGAGGTTGGCAGGTAACATTTGATGAAATCAGGTCATGGCATCAACAATACATAATAAATACATTTTCCCCCTGAAAGATCATCCAGTTTAATGAGAAGAGAATATAAGGAACTCTGACTGAAGATTCAGACAGCTGTGTCTGTGCCTTCCACTATAATCTTGCCAGCCATATTCCCACAACTTGACAGTTTATTTCTATTCTTACCTGCGAGAACACCAGACCAAGTTGTAAAGTATCTCTGCCTCTAGAATAACTGCTCACTTTCAAAACTTTCAGCTTTGTCAAATGTTAAACTTTTGAAAATGCAATCAGTTATTTTAGTGTCCACCTTTCAGCAGTGACCACTGCCTGAATAACCATTTATTAACAGCTGCACACTTTGGTATTGATTATCTGGGTTATAATTACAGTTATTAAAACCCATCAATACAAGGATTGATGCATAATTTCTTCTTTCATATGTAAATGTTTTACTTAAATTAAATTATGAATACAGGACTGAAAAAACAACAACTTCTTTTTATAAAAGATTTCATGACCCTCTTCTTCCAACAATATGTAATACCATTAATACAAACCGCTCATTGTGAGGAGGATGCATATTTTTGTTTGACCACCAGGGGTCAGTCCCACACTTGGAACCAAAGCAGCGAAGAAGAAATCCGTGCTATTTTAAATGCAGCGAGAGCAGTAACCCCTGGAAGTGTGACGGTAGGCAGTTACAAATCATCAAATTTATTATCTATATCAGAGTGTATTTATGATATACTGCCTTCATAAAGCAGCCGAACACCTACTGTTACAGGAACCCGGGTGGCAACATGTCAACGAATAGCTGTATCAGCTAACGTGAGCTGACTGCAAAGGGATGGTGGTTAGCTAGCTAACAAGCTAGCTTGCTGCAGCAGCTGCACTGTTTTCGTACACCGCAGTCATGAGCGAAGATGACACTTCAGCATCAGCAAATAAAGACAAAGACTCCACTCTCCTGCTCACGAAAGACGGACAGCGCTACTACGTGAGTAAGAGCGGAGTGGTCGACAGCAGAAATGTGATAACGCCGCACGAACCAGAAAACAACGTCTCCTCCTACGACATGGACGACCTGGACGAGGAGAGCGACGTCTTGGACACTTCTGATCCCAGAGACAGCGCCGCCAGCCCGGAAGAGCTCAACGACGAGGAGACCTCGGAGGGTGACAACGCTCCTAAACAGTGCACTTATGAAGGCTGCACGGAGACCACGACGCAGGTGGCCAAGCAGAGGAAACCGTGGATGTGCAAAAAACACCGCAACAAGATGTACAAAGACAAGTACAAGAAGAAGAAAAGTGATCAAGCCATGTCCAGTGGGAAACTTGATGTAAGGTTCAGCTTCATAGATAGTTTAATAGCTAGAAGCTTTGATTTGAACCTATCATGATGTGACAGAGACATCCCATATAGACCCTTGAGCACACTTTTAAGTCAACCCATGACAGATGACTGGAGGAGTAAAGAATTTAAGAGGTGTGACCTCAGTTTACAATTCAGTTTACGCTCCCAGGGCTGACCTCACTGGCTCATGTGATTCCCTGGCTCTGTTTTTCCAGACTTTATCATGAAGCACAACAAACAAAACTCCCTCAGTGAGTTAATTACTTGTTTTTTTTTTTCGTGGTAATCAGGAAAACTCAGAGGAGCGGCCTGTGTCTGTGAACAAACAACGTCTTGGTGCCATGGGGGACCGGCCAGCTAGACCATCCCTGATAGAGCAGGTCCTCAACCAGAAGAGACTGGTAGGTTACAGTTAGTCAGATTGGTCGATGATTTTCACAATGGTGACAAATTAAAGGAAAAACTGGCATGAAGCATTTGCATTTCTTATTTTTCCTCCTATCCTTCATTCAGGTTTTTCCTTTAATATGTCACCCATGTGTGTATGATTGTCCTTATTCTCACTGCTGCCTCTGCTGACTTTTTCTCTTGTATGGGAACTTTTAATTGGTTGCCTTACTCAAGACTGCATGGTAGAGTTTGGCTGATCACTTTGTCCAAATGACTTGCACACATTAGCTAAGTACCTAAGTGAACAGGTTTGACAGCCACCGTGTTTCATTGTGTGTCCTTCCACCCACACTGGGAGTGGAATCTATGTGAATAGAAAAATTTGGCTCAAGGCTTTCTCTTCCCTACAAAGGGAGAAAAAGACAAGAAAGCTTTGGATCTACAGACATATTTGTTGTTGCGTTTTGCACTGAAATGTGTGTGTTTATGTGTGTCCTTTCAGTCACTGCTCAGGAGTCCAGAGGTGATCAGCTTCCTTCAGCAGCAGCAGCAGCTCCTGGCCACACAGAGCCGCAGCCAACAGCAACAGTTCCAGGGTTGCTGACACCGGCTGCTCAATGTTTTACCTTACTATTTGTAATGTATAACGAGCACTGCCACTTGATGCATAAATGTAGTAACCATACACTGTTAACATGAACTTCTGCAGACAGGCTGAAGGTGTGGTGAGACAGGTGGACTGAACTAGGCCCAGGCTGACCATGTGAAAAACCATGTCTGGTGCTGTTTATGAAGTATAATTTCTTAAATACAAGACATTTCTTTTCATATTAACTTATTGTTAATTTACATTGTAGTTACACCATCAAATCCCACTCGTTCTGTTAGTTATTAGTTATAGGAAGGCACTGTATTATAATTGTCCAGTTGGAGTTGCTCAGATGTTGTCGCCAAAATAATCATGAGCTCAGTTTCATCCTCCTGTCTTTTCCGTTGCTTTTAAAAAAAAAAAAAAAAAAAAAAAAACAACCCAAGACTAGTTTATTTCTTTGTTTTAGTGTCATTTGTTTGATACTTTTCTGACAGTTTCCTCTTCATGAATTATTCTTCATTGTGTTTTTAATGTTTTCTTTTGAACATGAAGTGTTGTTACATGTGACAATCAGTTTGTGTAAGGCATGTCTGTAGCCTCTTTACAGTCAAGTGGGGGCTTTCAGGATGTGTGTGTTTAACAAAATTTTTATATAATGCTTGTGGTGCTATTGCACAGACAGTGAATTGTAAGTGTATACAAAAAGGAATACAAAACGAAGTGGGATGGGACGTATATTGGTCATGTTGGCTCTGCTGTCTTTGTGGCAAGGAGATGCTGTGTATCTACTGTATGTTGTTCCTGTGTTTTTAAGATGAAGTGTGTATCCCCCCTGCTGTGAGGATGAGACTAAAATTATGTTAACATTGAGAAATTTCTCGCTATGTGATGCTTTGTTTTTTTAACATGAGAAAAATACCTGTGTAACTTCAAATCTTATATATAAAAAAAAAAAAAAGATTCTTAAAGAAAAAAACACTTTACTGGAATGAAGAAAAAGCAACCGGTACATGAAGTCAAACATTATTCAACACTTGGAAATACGATACACACTACCATAATAACATTTATAACACATAATAACAAGTCCGAGTACCTACAAATGTATCCCATCGTTTTCCTTGGCTTGGAGTGCAGTGAACGTCCCAATGGAAAGAGAGAAGATAAATACTTTTTCATACTGAAATTAAAGAACACTTGATCATTTAAGTACATGAGTTGTAAATTACCCAATGAAATTCAGTTACACCTGTCTTTCACTTTTGCTGTATAGTGTGACAAAGCAGTAACAGACAGTTTTGTAAATTTGGGTGAGATGTCAAGAAAGGGACCGTAGGACAGAAAACCTGGACCTGGACGAGCATACAGAATCTACGACTACCTGTGTGAAGAACCGAGGGCACACACTAAAAAAAAAGTGTGTGTGTGTTCATGTTATGAGACCGAAGAAATAGGGTTGTGCGGGGAGCCCATCTGTGTAAGGACCTTGTCCAGCCACTGCAGGGGCCCGTGCAGATGTACCTCGATCCAGCAGGGGGTGCTGGTCACATCTTGACGGTGGTATTCGGCGCCCCAGCCCTGAGGAGTGGACACAACCATAAATCTCACTATGCAAGACGGCAGTTCAGTTAACTGTTCAAATTAATGGGTGCCAAGTGGAAAAGTGCAATCCCTGCTTGTGTAAAGTGGGATTTGACAAGCTCAACATCACTAAAAGATCAAAATAACGGCATATAATGTTACAATGAGGGTGGATATCTAGCCCCTTCTTATTAAACCACGTTTCAAGCAGAAATGTGGGTAAAAGGATGATCACTAACTACATTTCTGTCTCTACATGTTGCATATCACCCAAGTGTTTCATTTTACAAGGAAGCTCAGTACCTTGACAAAACTCATTCGGATGGTGCACATCTTCGTGAGCTCGTAGACGACCTCGAAGCCGTGGTTGACGGACTGGGCGAGGAGCTGAGCGAACAGCTGGTTGTTGAAGATCTTGAGGCTGCAGCCGCTGGGGATCTTACACACGGTGGTGGCGTGGAAGCCGTGCTGGAAATTACAGTTGCGGCTCTGGACGAAGATACTGCTGTCACTCAGACACTCTGCGTACACCTCGCCACCTACATAGTACAGGTGTAGACCTGAGGGGAAAATCAAATAGTCTTAAATGATAAAGTACAAGACCATGGGAACCCTTGTCTTTTTGCCGTGACGCAAATGCAACATTTACACAACAACAAAATTTGTACAGCAAAAACACATATTCAGTCACTTCATTGTATATTCTGCCAGAGAAAAACCACAAGGGCATTTATGCTTGTAACTGACTGAGTTGTGTCAGTCCTGTCTGAACTGGGGATGAACTATCCTCAACTCTTTGTATCACCCCTATCATTCAAAACCACACATCCTCTCGTTGCACAGTTTACTGTAACCCGCAGACTCTTGATGTCTGTCCAACAAAGAAAAGCTTTCTTAACCCTTTTACCATGAAAAAAAAACACAATATTTGGCCTGAGTGATTCAGCACAAGGAGACGAGCCGAGTGATGTTTTCGTTTCAGAAAAGACAAATGTGAAACTATAAAAGGTTTTTGCAAACAAGCTTCCATCCGGTTCTTGCTCTGATCTAATGTATGCTGGGTACAAAAAAAAAACCCATTAAAAAATCACAAGTGTCTTCTGATGTGAATTACCTGCATGAGTCGTCCAGCCTACCTTTGCCTATGTGCCTGCGCGTGTGTTCGATGGTGGAGTTGCGGTTGACGTTGGATAGCAGGCCGAGGCAGAAGCGGTTCTTGTTGTTGGAAGGGTCTGTGAAGCCATCCACCAGCACACTGCGGGATGACGCGTGGAAAGTCTCCCCCACCCGGTTGTTGAGCTCGTAGTACGCTATGGAACACCAGTACTCTGGTTCCTCGTAGCACACGGGCCGTAAATCTAAACAGGAAGACGAGGGACAGTTGACTCTTGATCTTATGGTGCATCAAGAAGCATCCTGCCCATTGATTTGCAACATTATCTGCAGTGCCTCATACAACCAGATATCCCATCATTGCTTATTGCTTCATATGCAGAAATACTAATATTGCATGCATCTCTACTTTCTGTGTATCTCCGGTTGCTTGAGCCGAAGTTACCTGTGTGTGGAGCGGAAAATGTAAGTTTAGTGGTTCCTGTGGAGTTGCTGGGCTTCACATCCTCCTGAGGGCTCGTCTCCATCATGCTGTACGGAGGTGGGGGAGTCTCCGCTGGAAAAGCATGTCACGAATCACAGTGAGAGGATAAATGGAGAAAACCAACTGATGCACACTCATCAGAGACTGAGGTCAGAATCTGCTACAGCCATGGTGAAACTGCAGCCTGCTTACATGACAGATGTTTGAATATTTCAGACTGTAGCACTTTAAGTGTCGGCTTGCTCCTTTTAATACCTACCTGTGATGTGATATGGACTGCCGGGCTCTGCAGAGCTGTTGGGGGAGTTGGGGTAACTCTGTGAGGTGGGAGACTGGGCGTGAGTGGAGGAAGGGGAGGAGGAGGAGAAGGAGGAGCAGGGCAGCGGAGGGAAGGAGTCCGGGTAAGTGGCGTTCTGGGGCATCAGAGGCTCGTTGTGCAGAGAGGCGTTCCTGAACTTTGCCAGTAAACTGTGTTGAGGGTTGAACTCGCTATGGCGTGGGACCAGGACTGGTGGCAGCACTGAGCGGAGCCGAGGGAAAAGGAAGGAGGAAGGTGGGGAGGGAGGGAGCGAACAAAGACAAAGAGAGACAGAGCAAGAGCCAGATGCTGTTATAAAAGATTATATTACTGCAGATCCTTTTGGCTTGGGAACACTGTATTGGATCAGATGTCCTGCCTCTATTTGGGAACCCATAAAAGCCTTACAGTTACAATACTAAAACTCAACAATGACCTTATTTATAAAGCTAATTTATTAGATATTCTCTGCTAATGTGTGTACCTGGAGTCTCCACGCGCCTGTAATGGTAGGGGTTGACGCAGATGTCCTTCTGCTTTGAGCCGAAGGGGAACTCGCAGCACTCCAGGGCTTTCAGCTCGTGGTGGGACTGCAGGTCAGGCCAGCGCCACACCCTGCAGTAGATGACGTGAGGCAGACCCTTCCTGTGGGACACCTGCAGTCTCCCGTCCAGCGAGCGAGGGATCGTCACACACTTGCCTGAGGAGTTAACATGAAATCAAAAGAGCTCCACGAAACGGGCAAATCCTGTTGTTTGTTGTTTGTAAGCCTTGATCATGATGAGACACGTTTGTTACCTTGGTGATTAGACAGAAATCTGCACTCGGCACTTTTTTCTAGTGTATGAAAAGTATTTCTAATTCGGTTAGTTAAAGGTGCACTTTTAAGAATCAACTGGAAGTTGGACTTACAAGCAAGTGACTCGTATTTTTTACTGTGTGTATGTTCAGCTTAGTAAGTGACTCTAGATAAGAGCTTTTGTCATGTTTTCAACATAATTGATAATGAGACTAGTATAATTTCACATTTCTGGCTTTTAATCGTTTTTCCAGACCGGTTCAAAACAGTCAGGGCAGGTTTCTGGGTCTTGTGCAAGAACACATTGACAAAAAGCATCTGTTGCAATCAAACCTGTGAGCTCACACAGCCCTTTACGGACCAGACCAGTGGCTCCCAACCTTTTTACCTTCTGACCCGTAACATATAGAATTACTTTTGCCCCCTCCTCACGTGTTTCATAATATGTCAATTAGCTGTGGGTTATCCAAAGAGTGATTTTTCCTTCTCCAATCGTTTCATTTCAATCATTTTTATTGGCCCAGAATGTAAAGCATCAAGTTTTTCGAAGGAAACAAGTAAATATTAGAGTAAAGTTATAACATTTCCTATCCTGTAAATCATCTCAAGGCCCCTCAGGTTTATGGTGTCACCCCCCGATCCCCCGCCCCTGCTCAGGTTCCGACCTCCAGACTGGAAACCACTGTACTAGCCTGATACTTACTGGGCTGGCCAGGGCAGCTGAGGGCCCTCTCTAACTCCTCCATTGCCCCTTTCTTCTTCTTTAGTTTCTTCACTAGAGAGTCCACAGCCTTTTCTGCCCACTTCTCCTCCTCATCCCCTTGTTTCCAGCCGAGCAGGCGCTTCACTGCCGGGCTGGTGAAGGAGAAAAGTGATGTAATGGAGGCTGAGGAGTTCATGATGAGATAAATAAATTGGAGGGGCGAGATGAGCTGATGTTTAGGCTTCCACTTGGGAGTAGGAGTGAGGAGCCAGGACAGAGGACAAACAGAGGTATGGATAAAAGAGGTAGCGTGATGAGTCTGTGTAAACAGAGGCTGTTTTTTTTTTTTTTGTATTCCGCTGTTACTTCCGAGCAGTGCTTGCTGGAGGAGGAGTTGGACTCCCGCCAGTGCAGCACAAACCCTAAATCTCCTCTCTGGGTTGGCACAGAAGGGATCCGGCAGCTCTGCGCTTGAAGCCTCCTGTAGGAAAGGTTACTCCTCACACAGCCAGAAATCCGGGTCAAGTTTCAATCACCTGGCAAGAGAAGTGAGAGAAAGCATTAACTGCTAATTTAGCTCCAAAAGATGCACGGTTGGTGAAAGAGTTCAGAGGTTAGGTAGAAAAGAGACCTTGGGGTTTAATTGTAGGGGAGTTAAGCCAGAGTAATTAAGGTGATAAGCTTGGTCTGGAGTGATGACAATAACCAGAGTGAAATCTGAGACTGAGCACCACATTACCAAAGTCTACTCATATTCAGTGATCTGGACATTGGAGAAGGATTTCTATGATAAGGAGGCTACACAGAGAGCATGATCTCCCACATGCTGAACAACAACAAGGTTATTATTCTTCTCTGCGGAGAAAATGAAACACGTACCAAAAACTGTACGAGAAAGAGCAGGGCAAGATGGCCGGGCTCTTTTCTAGATTCACCAACAATGAGGAATGTCCTTTCTGGCCTCTGTTTCTATGATCATGCCACTGACGCCCAGGAGCCATACTGTCTGGCCAGAACACATCACAGGACAGGAGGGGGAGAGGGAGAGAGACAGACAGAGAGAGAGAGGGAGAGGGAGGGAGACAGAGAGGGAGAGCTCCCTGTTTGTGTATTTCTCCCCATTGAAAAACTATTGAAAATTACAGAAATACCAACAATAATGTAGAGAAGTGTAGATTCACTCTATTCCACTATATTCAGGTAGCATTCAGGTAGAGTCTTTTTTAGTGCACATCACTCCAGCTGCAGCATCTTACTAATAAATCAACTTTTCTCAAATATTCATACAGTAATATCAGCACGTCAGAGATCCAGTAGTAAGTTTATGATGGTGATTTACTTGGTTTGTCTTTTGTGGCTGAACGTCCTGCAGTGTGGAGTATCATATTTGACCCATGTGGCAGAAAAACACGTTTTTGTAGTACTACTGTTGTAAAGCATTCTTGCATGTCAGATACCTTCACTTGTTCTGCTCTGCTCTGCATGCACGTCTGATCCAGATAAAGAAAAAAAAAATAAACATCTTGGCAGACAAAGGTGAAGTGGAAGCTCTTTTAACCACAGAGACCAAACTTCTGAAAAAGACACAACAGAACCAGATTAGTTCAGTGTTAAATCTGGGACTTTGTGGCTTTTCAATCAGATCGGATCTCAAAATACACACAGGTAATAAGCAGTGAGAACCAGCCTAACTACACCATGCCCTGCGCTTGTTGATAGAAATGTGACCAAAGCTGGTTTCCCGCAGACAGACAGTCAGACAGACAGCTGGGGTTTACAATGACAGCAAAAAAGCGCACGGGCTCAATGCGGCATCAGTCCGCCGCTGCTGCTTTATGGCGCCTGGCGTCTCTCAGTCTGCAGGCTCAGATAGGCTAATTACCTAATGCTTTATCACCAGGACCCCCCCCCCCCCCCCCCCTTCCCAAAAAAAGTAAACACGCCGGCTTCCTTTACTACTACTACACCGAACCACTCAGCCGCTGCAGAACCCGGGTTCTGTCCTAATTAACCTCTTAACACACACCTTGACGGTACAATATGTGAGCCGAATGATTTGGCATCCTGGTTCATTCCTGGCATAGTTTGATAACATCACTAGAGACAAAACTTGAACCAGTCAATCAAGCACATTGTAGTCTATCAAAGAGAACCATACTTAGCCTATGTGTTTTATTACTCCTGAATTTGTGCTCACATTGAATATAGGCTATTGATTTTTGATCTACACAGCTATAAAACCGTAATAAAATCTCAATATATGCTAGAATATTTAATCTCTAAAAAGTTGCCCAAAAAGTGGCAGTGGGCACATTTTTAGGGTTTTTAACAGCAACGCACACAAAAAACAACACTTTTAAATATTCAACAGGGCAACAAACCCACAACAACATATCAAAAAATTCACAATTTCTGGAAGCATACAAAACAACAATTTTCTCACCTCTGTTGTGATAACAAGTGCGCCGCAGACAGCCCTGTGCGTGTGAAGGCTTCCCTGTCTGTCGTAGGTCAGACTGTAACATACTGAGGCAGCGAAGGTGTGTGTCTGTTTGTGTGTGTATGTGCGGATTGTGTCTGCGAGCATGTGTGTTGACGTTAAAATGTCAAGCGAGCGTCATTATCAATTGCATCCAGCTGCACGTTTCAAAATAAACGCATCGTTAACAAATAGTAAAAAGTAATGCAAGGCGGCAGCGGAAGAGAACATAAGTAACAGAAGCTCAGTTCATTTGTCATTAGAATTTAGTGTGGTACAAAATAAAATCGATAAATAGTGTGTGGAGTCCTAAGAATAATTGATAACCTATCAATTATCCTAATAACATTTTATATTTTAATATTAATTGTATGATTATTACTAATTACTTACCTTTCATATAAATTGTGTAATATATTCATTGCAAAAAAGGTAATAACCATCAACATTCCCCATAGTAATTGTGTTTTATATTCAGATTTTGATTTATATTAATTTTAAATGGAATCAAAGTTATTTAAATAAAGTTTTCTGTCTTGTAGCAAAAATGTATTTATTCATTATTTAAATCGATGTTTGATGATTGTCAATAAGTCAATTTATGAACAATAATTTGCATTAGGTTAGGTTATGTTGGTTACTTATTATATATATAAAAATTAACTATGGCAATTTTTGGCAATTTATGGCAATCGTAGCAAGCATTGCTCATAGCTCAACTAGGCTTACAAATGACTGAATATCCGCCTTTATTGTGAAAGTACAGTCACAGTAACTTCCGGTATTGCCCTGGTCCTCTGCGGAGTTATTGACGCAGGTTTGTAGAGCCCGGAGCCTCCACTCCTCCAGCAGCCCCAGCCGAGCGCCACACAGCCACGGCGGCGTCAGTTTGGCTGGAACCGCAGCGCCTGCATGCGAGATCCCTCCGCCTCCCCCCCCTCTCCCCGTCCTGGAACTTTCCCAGGATCTCAGGGATTTCAGATTTAGGCCCCTCGGCTACTTGCACGCGCACACAAGTGCGTGTGTGTGCGTGCCACCTGAGCTATGCCTAGTCTCCCAACAACAGGCAGTCCCACAACAGCTGGCTCTAACTAACGAAGGGCAGAGAGAAAAACATTTCACCTGTTCCCTTTCTCTGGATATTCTAATTAATGGATTGACTTCCCTAAAAATATTGTAGGCCTAGTCTAATAATTACTAGCTATCAACACAGTTTCACTGTTTGTGTTGTCATTCATTAAGTTAAATGTATGTTTTAGGTACTTTGTCAGTAGCTATTCCCTCCTATTGTTCTGGTATAAATGTTTTTTTTTTCATATATATCTTTTAATAGGGTATAATAATAGGGATTAAGCAGGCGCATGACAGTGCAGTGATGATTGAAGTGACATTCTCTCTCTTATTTACAGGAAGTTGCAATCTTGCCAGTGGTGTGTATTCTAGATTATAGGTGCTGGAAGCCTGATTGGTTTATATGAATAATGGTTTGCATAGTATGTGAAGTTACAGAATAATTTCAACTGAGATCTAGTAAAATGACATTAAATAGTTAACTATTTATTCTATGTTAGGTACACGCGCGCACACGCGCCCATCCTACACCTGTAGCCTAAACAATGTGAAAGTAGAAAGTCGCCCTGAGGAGGAACTATATCTATAGATATTCCACCGTGTCTTTCACTCACGCTAAGAACATTTTTTCCTCTTAAAAATCGAAGTTGCTTCATTATCTACTGTTGGAAGCCACACAGAGGTCTTTCTCATTGCGGATGGATACGATCCTTTATTGGGAGTGCCGTGACTGGTCCAGTTAATGACGCAAGCCCGGCTGGCGACAGTGAGTCTACAAGTTTGACATTTTCACAGTTTACAGCAACTGCTGCGGAACGTAACAATACTCCCAACACGAAGTGAAACCACTCTGGGGATCATCTGTAAAACCTCATGATTTTTTTTTGTCCATCGACCAGGTGGATCATCAGAATGCACCACCGAAATAAACTGCCCCGGTGTTCCTCAAATAGGTGGTGGTCTATGAGAGCGAGGGATTTCCAAAATCTAGTCCCAGGTCCTCAGGGAAGCCGCGAGAAGGGTCCAAGGGCAAAACGATGAACACTATAAATGGTTCAAGTGTTTCTTCCTTCTCTTTGGAAATAAGTATAGGAAGAAATCAGCCTAATAATGACTGATTTATTCATCTGGCTTCAGCTGTTGTCCACCTCACCTGATGAACGTCTGCCCAGTCATGTCTATCAATTCAAATTTAAGAAATCTGCCTATTTGTTTTGGCATCACATAGTTAAAGTTCAAGCTGATTTCCTGCAGAAAATCAGCAGGAATCAGACTTGGATCAATAAAATACCTTCCTCATGTAAATCTTTAATGTGTCACCTTTTCACTCTCCTGCCAGATTATGACTCACAGCCGGTGTGTGTCTTGTCTAGCTGCTCAGGGCAGACAGCAGACAGATAGACAGGGCACAAACAGGATGCTCTCCCCAGGGCTCTGGGAGGCCCCAGAGACATCCTCATCAACATGAACCGTAGACCTCAGGCTTGCATAAGAAAACAGCTCTATTGAGAAGTTCATTTACTGCGACCGCAAAAACGCTTGCTGGACATTTTCCAAGATGATGTCCACATGAGGGTTGGGAGACAGGAAAAAGGATGAGTTTGGCGACACATAATGTAATCCAGGTTTTCTGCACATTGTTTCATGTCAAGGAAAAACCCAACTCATGATAATGCAGCCCCATACTCATAAAACTTTATATTGCTGATACCGGCTAATTTCATTACAGGATTTTAGCTGTTAAATCTAATTTTATACAAAATTAAATAAACTGTAAGTAGAGTCAGATTCTGCAGATTTCTACTAATGATATTTAAGAGATATTTTCCTGACCCCAGTACTCTCTGAAGAACGCCTGATAGAAACCCTATAGCCCTCAATTTGAGAAACAGTGACCTGGGATGAAAGCCGTCATTCATTGTCGCACTGTGCACCCTCTGTGTTAAGATCCAATTAAGATAGTGCATCTGTTAAATTTTGCAGTGAAAAATTGCATTAGCAGGGTGAAGCTTTGTGTCAGAGGCAGGAAAGACACAAAGAGACGGGAAGCTGACTGATAGAAGATCAGGACACAACATAACAAAGTTTCAAATGTTATCGAAATGTTAAACATGGCGTAAAAATTCTTGGGATTTTGTTTGACCCTGATACAAATTTTGAGCTTCACTAGAAATAAATGGTGCAGTAATGCTTTTTATATAAATATTTAACAACTCCTTTTGTTTAAAGTTTTTTGAAAACAACATCAGATCTTAACAGAAGATATTTAGCTCAGCTCTGACTGGTCCATAAACACTGCAGCGAGGCTTTTAACAAATACAAAATTTAGATCACACAGTTGACCAGTTTAAACTTGTCTAATATCATGATTGGTGTCAATATTGATATACAAGGTATTAAATGGTCATGAATTGTGTCCTCTGACCTCAGATCTTTAGTGTTGAGATTTCTTTTGCTGTTGTTCCTTCTTCGACTCTCAAACATCCTCCCACAAACTCTCAGAGAAGCCAAAGTGCATTTTTTGTAACCATTTTAAAAATCAATGGTTTACAATTAACAGTAGTGCTGCATCTATGATGATAATTTTGTTGCTGAAATCAATTAGTTTTTTGGTCTATAAAGCATCAAAAAACTGAAAAATGCAGATTAAAAATATAAAGCTCAAGGTGACACCAAATATCTTGTTTTGTATGACGCACAGTCCAAACCAAAATATATTACTTTTACAACAATGAAAGAATTCTAATACTTCAAATCAAATATTTGGCATTTTTACTATTTAAAAAAACAAAAAAAAACAAAAATCACTTGAATGATTAATCGATTATAAAAATAGTTCAAATTTCTGTCTATCAACTACATAAACTAATTGTTGCAGCACTATTTACATTAATAATGATTTTCATAGCATAAACCATCAATGTTTTTTATTTGGACTCAAGTCATCCATCCCATCAACCCATGGCAATATTTCCTCAAAAATTCAGTCCTTCCCCCTGTAAAAATCTCATACAACATCATCCAGTCTACCCGTCAGCATCATGACACACAGATCTACACATCCTTCACATTTCCTACAAGTCTTTCTGACTTACAGCTGATTGGCCACAGAAATAAACATTAAGTATCTGAATACAAGGACCAGTCATACAGACATTCTGTAAATGGCGGCAACAGAAATGTGCATGTAACAGTGGCGATCACAAGCCAATATCCGATGAAAAAAGAAAAAAAGAAAAAAGGCAGGACCATGAGGAACCCACAACTGTGCCATTACTCCACCTCCAGTGATGTTCGGAAAGGAAAACAATGTGGCATACTGTACTCGGTTCTTTGTGACTGATGGACACAGTTGTTAATCCCACCTCAACCAAAGGTTTGATGGCCCGATCAGAGGCTGTCTCTAGGATACCAGGGCCTGTCTGCTTGGCTAGTCAGTCTTATGTGGCGACTCCAGTTTCCAGGCTCCGGTGATGTAGCGCAGGCGAATGAAAATCAGGTCTCGTCCCATCTGCAGCCAGCTCCAAAACGGGACCAGCTTGGACCCTGGCAGGGCAAACGCACAGGAACTTAATTCTCGAGTGATGCTTTTATGGGACAAATAATGGAAATATACCAGTATTCTGACTTTTACTGCTGATAGGCCATACAGTTACACCATCAGAAAAGACTTAATCACAGCAGTACTAACAAGGCTTCCTAACTACAAATAATACAAATATATTAAATCAGCCAATCATAGAGTTGAAAACACAACAGAGATATTTATAGAAGATAGGTGGCACAGTGGGAGGACACATGTCCACATATTCCATGAAAAACCTACCTTCTATTTCAGTCCAGTTGACCGCCACCTCTGCTATGGGGATTTTAAAACACTGGGCAATATACAGGAGCTCCACATCAAAAGCCCTTTGAGAAGAAGGATACAAGTGAACAGATGTCAAACCTTTTTGCTACTGACATGTGTGTCCACATTACTGATAACTGCAATGAACCGAAAACTAGCACTGAATAACAGGTAAGATTTGTATTATTAATGCCCAGTTCTGATCAGATAGTTCCTGACTTCAATCAAAAATGATGCTAAATGTTGAGGCGAGGCAAAAACTGCAAGATTGTATTTTATTTAGACAAAGTTATTGTGCAAGTGCTCCTGATTAGAAAACATTAAACATTTCAGAAGAACACTTCTTTTGTACAGTAAAAAAAAAAAAAAAAAACAGGCATAAAGATATTTTAAAAAGTCCTGTTTTCAGTTTTGAATCTGGGATATTATGCTAGAATTGTAAGAGTTGCAATGACCTTTATCAGAAAATATAAAAGCCAAAACAGGTGTCTTCACTCATGCTGCCTGATTTCACTTCCCCTCAAAACTGTGTGTGTGTCAGCTTGATTGACATCTTCCTTCACTCTCCTATTAGCTGTTGTTGGGCAGGAGAACTTACCCCATTATTATTCTAATTGGTCCATTGAGTTTGGTGACATCATGGCTTTCCAAGCATAGCTCCGCCTAGCTTCAACCTGACTGGAGTTCTAATTAACCGGATTCATTGGAACCACCTGTGTGAGGTCGCTGGTCACACCAGTGTGTCTGCTGATAAGACTAACGAGGCACAGGACTTCTGATAAGCATGTTTCTGCATTTAACATTAAACAGACCAATGCTTATTTCGTTATAATAAGTGACGGATTGATTGTAACAGATTGAGTGCAACAGGTTGACTCTTTTCACACAAAGGCACAAAACCACAACAGTGTGTCTGTGTGTTGGTGCCACCATGACAGAAAAAACATCTGGTCAGTTTCTCATTATAAGGAGAAATTGAGGAAAATGAATGTTTGTCATGGCAGCAGACAATACAGCTGTCACTACATCATCCTACTAACTCATGATGTGTCCATGGTGGAGTGCGAGTCCTTACCATCGCTCTACGTGGAGAGAGGAGAAGGTCTTGAGAGCAGCCTCGCGTGTGAAAAGCTTGAAGCCGCACTGTGTGTCCTTGATCCCTCTCACGCAAAGGAACCACACCAGGAAGTGAAAGCCATACATTAGGAATGTACGAAAGACGGCTCGCTGCGGCACAGACACAACAGCGGTTACTTAATGGTTAAACAGACATAGTCTACAATACTCTGGACTCCAAGCGGACAAAGAAGACAGATACCTGAGCTACTGACTCTTGCTCCAGGTGAGCTCTGGAACCACAGGAAATTCCCATGTTCTCCTAAATGTACAGACAGAGGTTTAAAGGATGGTCACACACTAACCGCCTTCAATTAACACATGTATGTAAGACAGAGCAAAAAAAACTGAACACAGCCGCACCGGTTTAGGGTTGAGGTCTTTAAGTCCAGCCTCCACTTTGTCAAGGTCGGAAAACTTTGTGGCTCCGTCAGCATCGGCCATCAGAATGACTTTACCTCTGGAGCTCAGAGTTCCCTTTTAAATGAGACAGAAAAAAACACATGTAAAATCAATACAAATTGAATTCCTTACTATTGCTTTTGTGGTGCATTGAGACACAATGTAGTTTGACAGTCTCACCATCCGCACCGCCCCTCCTTTCCCCCGGTTCTTGACCAGCGTCAGGACCCGCACTTTATCGGCACCATACTTCCTAGTGTACCGCGACGCAACCTGGCAGGACAATCGCAACAGTGTTCAGTCACAAACCAAATCTCTACTGGTATCACTTTCAAATGCTTAGCTAAGCAAGTGAGCTGAGCAAAAATAAAATTCTCGGTAACATATCCCCGAAAAAAGGTTTAAATTATTACCTCTGTGGTTTTGTCTTTGCTGCCATCATCGACCACAATTACCTCATAGGTAAAAGATGGGTTTTGTTTCTGCAGTAAAGAAATAACATGAGGGAATTATTTCACAACAGGCACTTTTTCCAGTTTAATGCTGCCACCTACTGGCCACTTTGAGAATAACTGATGTTTTCTTTGTTTCACAGTCAGGAAGATGATAAAACTGCTTCACTTAGATCAGTGAAGATAATAAAATAAAAAATATTTCTTAGACTCTTTTAATTATTCCCATTTTAATCAAACTAAAATTATCATTAGGATTTAATTTAACACTGCCCATATGAGGCTGAGCACTTACCTGTCTGTTTTCTAAGTAATCCATAGCTTCATCCAACATCACAGGCACTGTAATGACATAGTCACACACATATTAGTGTCCATAACCTATTGCAGGTACAAGGTGAACTATGTGATTTAAACTGAACCAACATGCATGGTTACTGAATGCTTTACTAGCCAGTGGATGGTGCACAATTTATCATCCATCACAAAGTAAACTTTAAAGTGCAATTATAAGCATTAAACTGCTGGTGATGATAAGGTCCTTAAAACACAGACTAATGATGTATCCTATATCCTATGCATCCTATATGAATCCTGTAAATGTCACTCACTTCGGAGCTCCTCGTTGTAGGCTGGGATCACCACAGAGAGCTCCCTGGAGTGGGGGTCGTGCAGGCTGGGGAACAGCCCCTTCTCTCCTGAGGCAGTGAGGAAGTATTTCTCCTTCTCGTGGCGGATCAGGTTCACCATCCCAGCGGTGACGTGTGCTACAACGAGCACCTGAAAAAGCCAAAATAGCACTCTTGTTACACTTGCCTTCAGGTATGTTAAGAGTTTTTCACCACAGGTGGAAAATAAATTAGCAATTTGAATAGAAGACAGCTGAGTGAATGTATTGAATATTTTAGAACATGTACTAATTATTTAATGAGTAAAGCTGTGATAACTAATTCTGTCAGAACCTCCACTAAAGTCTGTAAAGTAGCAGAAGCACAGCAAACTTTGTTGTTACCATGAGTTTCAGTGTTTTATTCCTTAATCATGTTTCAATTTTCAGCCTTACACCTCTTTTCGTTACCTGTTACTTACAGTTTGTTGGATTACATCCTTTTCTTGAATGTCAGATTTCTTCTTTTGTTTTTTGGTAGTGTGTTAAGTATATGTTGTTATAATACAGACTCAAATCTAATAAAATGTTTGTAATTTTATCATTATGTAAATCATGCTAGGTTTTTAATACTTTTTAGAATTCTGTGTTCCACCTTAAGGTGGGCTTCTCCTCCTGCTGCTGCTTTGGAGATATATAAGGATTAACAACTAGATTTTAGTGTTTACAAACAGACGCAGAGAGAAACGGAAGTGTCATAAAATTGAGGGAAAGTACAAGATAAAACCTGAGCATTACACCTAGCAAAAGGACTTCTTACATGAAAAAGTACAGAGACAGAAATCCACACTGCCGACCAGTGGGTGCAAAATGCTTATGGACAGCTTCTGCTTCACATTACAGACATCAAACACATGATAAACAAGCTACAACAGCTGTCTGCCAACACAATATCAACTCATTATTATAACTACTTACCACAATGAAAGCTAGAGCTGCTAATGCGACCAGGGCTTGAACTATTTCACAGAGGAAATCCATTTTCCATTAGTTATTCTGCAGTCACTAACAGACCACCACTCAGAGTGCCTAGCTGTAAAGCTAGCTTGCCTTCTCCTCGCTTTGCTCCGTGTCTCGCCGCCCGTGCTCTAACTTCCCGGGGTATACAAGAAAATACAAGCTTAGACGACTGTTTAGAAGGTGGAAGATCTAAATAACAATCCTGGTATTTCCATTACTCTGCGGGCGGTTCAGTTTGACTCCACTTCCAATCACAACTGAACACAAGGGTGACAAGGAAGTGACAACTTTTTCTCGACACATCATCAGTTTGAGGCAAGAGAGCACCGAGCGGTCCTGCGGTGACACATTCACTGACACCTAGAGGACAGGGGTGGGAACGACCGCAGGAACCGTGGTGGTGGAGGAAGAGAACAAAATCGCATTTCTACTTGTACTTCCTCCTACCGGCTACCGTAGTGTGGACACCAAACCCACGTGGTTAATCAAAACATCATGGCGGCTGGTTTCAAGTAAGTTTGAACAGATTGCAGTTATTACATTTAAAATAATACTTTTAATGTGTTGTAATCTCAGTTATAAAACTAATTTATTATTAGAAGTGATCGTTGACTGCTGTCAGAAAAATAAAAATCTGCATGTGAATCCTGTTCCGCCGATGTGCTGTAGTGAATATATTTATTACGATATAATTGATCTGACTGGTGAATAGTTAGTTAATACACGATAAATAAGCAATAACCAGCCAGTCCTGGTGGCATTGATCTGATAACAGGATTTACCCGTCATCTAAGCGAGCTCTGAATTACAGGCGAATGAGCGGATCTGTCATTAAAGATAAATGTTAGTGATGTTTTCACTTTCTGTAAACCAACAACCTCCTTCTCCTTGTTCACTCCAGGACTGCTGAGCCTCTGGAGTACCACAGGAGTTTCCTGGTTAGTGAGAGTAAAAACACACATTCAGTCCATAGCTGACGTTCAGCTTGTCCCTCTGAGTGAATGGTTACACATTTCTATTTATTATTAATGTCAGTGCCAGCAGACACATAACATCCAAAACTTCCCTTTTTAGAAAGAGAACTGCCGGCCTGATGGACGGGAGCTGTCAGAATTCAGAACCACAACGCTAAACATAGGTGAGACACAGCGCTGAGTCTTATCCACACAAAGCATCATATATATATTTTTTCCAAGTCTGTATGGGATAATTTTCTTTCTGTTCAGGGTCCATATCCACAGCAGACGGCTCAGCCCTGGTGAAGGTTGGAAACACCACCGTCATCTGTGGGATCAAAGCGGTAAATAATCATGAACACATTAGCTAAAAGTCTTATTTAAATGGTTTTGGATATAAATATATGTTTACTCCTTTCTTGTGTTTCTTTGTGTGCAGGAGTTGGCAAACCCTACAGTTGAAGCACCTGGTAAAGGTTACATCGGTAAGTGCTGAATCAAGGCAGTGTACACCAGGTGGATATGGATTTATTTTCTCCTCCTTTTGTTCCTAATATTATGTTATATAACTTTACATAATTAAAATATCATAAATTTAGTCAATTTAATTATGACATACTTGTGACATAATTGCATGTTTCACTGTCAAATTGCCAGTTGTTTTCTTTGAGATGTTTATAGTTGGCAATTTATAAGGTGTTTTGTCAGCTCTACAAGTCTTGTTTTATGACTATATTAAAAAAAATCACATAATTGACATTTCCTGGAATTCTCAGCTTATGTGCAACACAGCTTGAGTAGATGAGACTATTAATATTATTATAAAATCTGTTATATGTCAGTTAACTATGTCTTAACTGTCTTGACTCCATTTCTCTCCCCGTCCTTGTTAGTTCCCAACGTGGACCTGCCGCCTCTGTGTTCGTCTCGGTTTCGACCGGGCCCGCCTGGAGAACAGGCCCAGGCTGCCAGCCAGTTTATCGCTGATGTAATCGAAAGGTGCAGCAGATTTTAATACACATTTCTTACGTTTTTATCAGGTGTGTGTTAATTCTCTTCATGCCTGCCAATACTCTCACTAAGTTTTGTCATATGGGTTTTGCAGCTCTGAAGTGATACAAACAGAGGACTTGTGCATTGACAGAGGAAAGGTAAACGCAGATTGACGCACATACACTGGTGCCTGTTATACCGTTGTATATGTCGAGATCATTGGTTCTGATTGTGCTGATTCTGGTTGCAGCTCTGCTGGGTGCTCTACTGCGACATGATGTGTCTGGACTACGATGGGAATGTGTTGGATGCTTGTATTGTTGCCCTGTTGGCCGCTCTGAAGAACAGTATGTGCTGTGCTGCTACTGTAGCTGAAATGAAAAAAACAATTTGTTTTTAACTGTATATATAGTCATTCTTGCACAATCAGTGATCTGTGCCTGACATTAAGTGTCCATGCTGTACCTTGCAGCACATACTCAGGCTCATCCTCCCACTTTAAGTGAACTAATTCTTTACGGCCTTATACATAGGATAGAGCCACATAGGATCTATCTGGTTTATAAGCTGCTCTTCATGAGTATGATAACTTCACATCTTCCCTGTTCTCCACAGCACAACTCCCGGAGATCACCATCAACAAAGAAACATGTTCACCAGAGCTGAATTTAGAAAAGAGACACGGGCTGCATATTCACAAACATCCAGTCGCTACCTCTTTTTGTATCTTCGATGAGTAAGTGGACGATTTTCGGTTTGTCTAGCCAGAATAAAAACTACCTTCAGTGTTCACAAGTGTGATCCTCCCCTGCTCTCTGCGCAGCTCCATACTGATCGTAGACCCCACGTCCGAGGAGGAGAGTCTGGCGACCGCTGACCTCACTGTGGTGACGGATGAGGAAGATCGACTCTGCTCTCTGCACAAACCAGGTCAGACAAAAGTCTGTAGAGACCTGCCTCTCCCTGTGTTGCATATCCCATTTGTTATTGATTACAAAAAGGAAAACTCATTAGGAACGCCCCACTGTCAAATATGCAGGGCTGGAAAAGCTGATCTAAGAATACAAAGGTTACATTTAAACTATAAAATTATTTTATCCTGGGATATACTGTGCAATTTAGTAATGTTTTTAGTCAAAAGTTAAAAAATAAACAACTAAATCAGAGGTTAAGAGGCCTAAGTTAAGTTGAGTAGCATTTACTCTCCATTTTCAATAATCAGTATGAATTTAAAAATATTAAATGTATTGAAAACCTTTTTTTTTTTTTTTAAATAAAGAATTGTATGAAGCAAATGGCAAATTAAAATCCCACACTAAAGAATTTAGTCATTATCTGTTTATGTTTATGCTGGTATCATATTTTGCACAAACCTAGCTTGGAATTTTGTGCAGTTAGTAAAGTCAGTCAGACAGTCTACCTACACTGCTCCAATGTTAAGTCCTCTCTCTTGAAGAATGAGGACTGCGTCCCAGTTGCAACTGTAAACCTGCCAAACAAGTGTGTAAACGGAGCTCCTGCAGTTTGCAGGCATTAAAACAAATCATACCGACTGTTCTATGAGGTTGAATGGAAAGAAAAAAACGTTGTTGCTAACAGTCTTCCCCTCTGGCTCAGGTGGGTCGTCCCTGACGGGAGAGAAGCTGCAGGAGTGTATAAACCGAGCAACAGTGCGACAGAGAGAGATCCACAAACTCATCGACAAAGTCATACACAGTGTGAAGACAGCACAATAAGGAGCCGCAGACAATGCTTTTTATCTAAAAGCTGTATTTTCCACTGTCAATATATATTCTTTTTTTTTTAATAACAATAAAACTGCTGACAAAGACTGCTTAAAAAATTATTTCTCAGTGTCCAGAAACGTCTCACACACACACACGCTCAGATGATGTCTTGTAAGAATACGCCCATGGCTCCTGAACTAATTAAAAGGAAATGCCTTTTCAAAATGTGCTGTACAAAAGCAGGTACACCGTCTTGCATGTTGATCTTGAGTCCTCGGTTGAGCCCTGTGCCGGGATTGCTAACAGAAGAAAGACTTCCAACAGACTGAGAGGTAGAGAGCTGCCCCCAGGCACTAAGCCAAGATCAGATTTGCATTTTCACATGTAATGGTTATATGGAGGATTTGGTGTCAATAAGCTCAGCTGGGATCTGTGCTTAAAGGGCAGTTTCTACCGGGGGTCAACCAAGCAGAGGCACGAGGATCAGGAAGGCTCATGAGGAATCCTCTGAGAATGTGCATTCATGATCCTCTCAGTCCACGGGGGTCTCCATAGAAAACAAAAAAACAAATCTTCCTGAAGGGGCGATCTGTTATCGTGGAAGCCCAATACCTACAAGAACCATCTTTTTCTGTTTCATCTCAAAAAAATATCACTAAGGTTCTTAAAGCGTAGGGCTCCCTGTTCTAAAAGCCCCATCCTCTATGGTGGACACAGTTTTGGTTCTCCAAAACCTCTGACAACCATTACATACAAATTTGTCAGCTAGAAAAAGACAAACAGAAACGGCAAAAAAAAAAAAAAAAAAAAAGTCTTTTTTTTGTCTGCAGTCTCCACAGTGAGGCAGACAAAGAGCACAGTATGGATCATTCACGTCCTTGTGTAGCTGGGGGTGGGGTGGGGTTTAGTGTGATTTTAGTCTGTCATGACTTTGGGAGGGGCTGTGGCGTGCTCCTCTTCCTCTTACTTCTTGGTTGGCTGGCGGTATGTTGCCGTGGTGCTCCCCCCTGAGGAGCTGCTGCTCCCATAGCCATTTGCTGCTGCTGCATTTGGTGCTGCAAGAATTGCAACTGTCCAGTGCGGAGAGAAAGATGATACAGAAACAATATGAGAGGCAATTTCAGGATGTTAGCTTACTACAAGCATCACAATGCACGTTTCTGTCAGTAGGTCTAACGTATGTGTAAGCACCTGCAGCGCGGTTAAAAGAAACATTCACTGGCATCGCTGTTGAGCAGACTCCCTCACTGTAACTGGAATCTTAGATAGTGTCATAGACATCTATATTAAGTGGCATTGATTAGTGAAGCTGAATTGAAGCCTGGTACAACATTCAAGAGGAGTGTGAAGAGAAACACAGAAGAGTGGTTAATGGGTTGCAGAGGGGTGGGAGGAGGAGGAAGAGGAGGAGATACAGATTTGGGGGCAGGGCAGGGTGTGTTGGGGAGTGAGGCAGGATACAGTCAAGCAGCACCAGTGGCGTTCTGGAGACACAAATTATTGGCTGTGATCCTGGCAACGACAGACATGCAGCTTAGCAACCGTGCTTTCTGCTCAGAGTAAGTCAGCAACTTCAACTGGGCAAAAAAAAAAAAAAAAAAAAGGTCCGTAACACCTTAACACTTCATGCTTAAACATCTCTAATCTGTCGTGATACAGTCAGCAACATTTCAACAGATCCTGTTTCTAAAGCTTTGTAAGAACATGCCTCCCACTTCGACACGCTGTTAGTTGCTGCCATGGGAAGTGCCACAAGCTCTGGTGTGCGGGTTGCTTTAAATACTGGCACTGCTGTCGTCTTAGTCAAACAACATATTAACCAAACATACAACACAAGATGGAGTGAATGGTGTTGATCTACAACAAAGAAAATAAATTATTCCACAAGGCAAGTGATGAAAATCAGACCTGGGGTGATACAGTTTTCATTACAACTGTTCATTAGAAGTAAATAAATAAAAACACATTATTAAGAATATATTGAATATATTCTGAATAATTATTTACATTTTAATTTACTATATATAAAAAGCAAATTTAAGAAAATGTTTAAGAAAAAAATAAAATCCATTCAAATTTGACCCAGGTCTGATGAAATATCAAATTCGTAGGTAAAGAAAGATAAAGAAATCATTGTCTTTTTTTTTTTTAGACTTGAATACACAACACAAAGTAAATTTACCTGATTCCCTGACAGTTTATAATGGAGCACAACATACACCTGCCTGCTAAATGAAGGCATGGAGAGTGCTGGTGAATCTAGACTCAGTGTTTGGGTCCTACAAAAAAAAAAAATGTATATGTGTATACAGATGTTAAAGTTGCTGTATTACTTGGATCTGTGGCTGGTGCTGCTGCTGAAGCCTTGGAGAAGGCAGTGGGGGCCCAGACCCGTCCAGCCCACAGCCCAACTGGGACAGCACTAAGGGGGGGAGGAGGGAGAGAGGAAGCCCCAGGGGGAAGGGATGTGACGGCAAGAGGGAGAGAAGCAAAGCGACGGAGGAAAGTATGAAGAGAGAAAATGCACGTACAAAAGGGAAACAACGATGAGGATGGGGAGGAGGATGCAGGGTAGGGGGGCATGGTGTCAGTGATCCATATAGGAAAGAGGTGAAATGGAAGAAAAAGACAAAAAGAAGGAACATCGCGGGGGGGGGCCAGTAGCACAGGGAAATTACCATGTCCACATAGATTTTTAAGTGTGGATTATGGGCAAATAGCATATAGGGGGTGAGCCAGACAAGTGGAGGAGGAGGAGGACGGGACAGTGCAAGAGGGAAAGACATAAGGGTGGGGGCAAAAAAAATAAAAACAACAGAGAAAAAAGAAAATGTAGCAGAGAAGAAGGGGAAGTTGAGTCTCTCCTGTCAGTTGTTATATGCTCCACTGAGAGGAACAATGGCTGACTTCAGTAAAATGATCATGTTTAGTTACAGACTATGAGTCCTAATGTACAGTAATTACAATGATGAATACATTAGTAAAACCTTATCTTATTAGTACTAGTTAGTGGTATGGTGTCAATCTAGTTTGAAACAGATGGAGGGACTGAACGAACAGAAATGTTTCAGAGAAATCTGTGTGGGTTTAGTGTATATTTGTGTGTATGTGTGTGTTCGTGTGTGTGTGTCTGCATGCGTGATTGGGGGGTGGGGGTTTCATACCTGCTGCCTGTGGAGACATGAACCCTCCGACTCCAAGGTTGATGACCGCGGTTTGCTGGTTTCCTATACTTTGATCTGACCCCTGATCACCCTGCAGAGAAAGTCAAAGGTAGCACAAAACAGTGAGGCCATCACACACAGTTACAAAGCCAGACACTGTTGAAACACTGTTCAAAGGAACATCAAATCAAAACTAAGTTTTAAAAAGTGGTTTAAAAGAACCAGGGGGATTCAGTTGGTTGCAACTTGCATCCTCACCGCTAGATGCCACTAAGACCCACACACTGGTCCTTTGAAAGATGAAGATAATTTTACTAGTTCTCATATGTGAGCCCAGCACAGTGAGGGTCTGGCCATTAGATTGTTATGAGGTGTTTTGGCAGCAGTTACAGCTTCTCCTACAGCGCCTGCTGGAACACTTCAGTATCAGCTTGGCGCTGTTGGATTCTGGGCTTTTCTCCCATTATTCCATGCAGATTTGTTCAAACTTGCTCTTGTATGACTCAGAGCTTCTTGTCAGCTGTCATGAACCAGTTTCATAGATTTTCCATTATCAAGTCTGGGCTTCAGCTGGGTCACTTGAGCATTTTCAAATTCTTTGCCATATATGTCAGCACACTTTGGTCGGACCAGAGATCTTTGCCCCAACCTTTTTAGGCGTAGCTTCCTTTCGGAGTTCTGGCTTCTTTCTAGCAACTCTGACATACAACCCAGAGTGGTCATTGGCTCTTTTATCACTTCCCTAACATGCATTCTGTTGGCTGTATGTGCTTGTGTGCGTTTTACATGCAGACGTGTGTCTCACCGTCTCGCCCTGCTGTTGAGGACTGGAGGTGGCCGACTGACTCTGCTGTGGGGAGAACTGAGACAGCTGTTGCTGCTGCAGAGAGTTAAAGATGAGAGGACCAGTGGGGAGCTGGGAATGTAAAACACAAAAAGACACAACCACACACACACAGACACATACACACACACACACACAGACACCAACGGACAAAAAGTAGGGGAGTGACAGACAGGGAGGTCAGGGGAAAGGATTGAAGGGTTGGAGATGGAGAGGCAGAGGGGAAGGAATGATGCACATGTAAGCAAAAAGGGACAAGAGCAGGGGAAAGTGGGAGAATTAACAAAGCAATCAAACAACACAGGGTAACTAGACCATCACTGCTATCACAATATCAACAATATAAAGGGTTATAGAGGGGATAATGCAAGCAATGATCCTGAAACAAACTCTGCCTGTGTTCATTATCCCTACACTTCTTCTGCACTATCCTTTGACCTCCCCCAGCGATGGCTAATTTGCTTTCCATCTCAAAAGTTAGAGGGTGGCACTAATCAATCCAGGGGCACCACATACAAAAGACACTCGAGCAACTTGATGAAAAGTGTTCACTTCATGACATGATGTGCAGTGTGGCTGCAGGGAAAAGGGACGTGTGAGGAAATTAAGCCGTGCAGGTGATTCACAAACAGCTCTCCACTATTCCAGGTGCCAAACAAATAGCCAGTGCATGCAACTAACAGTGGTGCAAGAGCCATACCTGCAGTAGGTTCAGTGGTCTCAACCCAGTACTGCTGTTCAGGCCAAAATGACTCCCTGCAGCAACAAATCAAGAGTTACACTCACCACACAGAATAACACAAACAGAGGAATTTTCTTTGCTATATGAACACACTGTTGCGGTGCATTGTACAGCTCGTGTTTCCATTCACAACAACTTTCTGTTCATTTTCTATAAGCATCTTTTTACACCTAGGACTCAGTTGCACACCAGTCAAAGATGGTGAATTTGAATTGGCCCTTTTACCTTTATATAATCAGACCTTTTCAGTTTTTCCTGGTTCGGAAACTTTTGTTACTGTAGGCCTGTGAAGCCTTGTGACGCATTGCATGTAACACGGAGCTAAAAGAGGAAAAACAACCCTTTTAAGTATAGAGTCACTTGTTGATTCCTGGAGCAGCCAGTGTGTGTCCAACCCTCTCAAAATGTCCTTGAGCAATACAGTTAATCCTCTTATCTTCCTGATCAAATGCAAATTGCTGATTGTGCAGTAGGAACCTGTTTGGTAAAATGGCATCCTACTGTTCTGCCCTCTAATGTGAGGTCAGAGGTCAGTGGTCCCTGCAGCTGGAATTCCCTGTTATGCTCAAGGTCATGTCAGAAGGCTGGATGCAAAAGAACACGAGAGGTTCATTTAAAAGGTTAGTCTCCATGCTCAGAGCACCACACTGCTACCCTGTAGCATGTTTATCTGCAGGTCACATGGAGACTGACTGCTCATAAATCATTTTGGTAGCACAAGAGGGGACACGGCACTGAAATCTCACTCTTACCAGTCTGTGCCGCGGACTGCATGGTGGGCATCAGCCCTCCAGGTGGCAGGATTCCACTCAGATTAAGGCCTGGACCCAGCATGGGGTTGGAGCCACTCATCAAGGTCTGAGGACTGCTACAAAAACAGCACAGGATCGTCATGAAGTGTGACAGTGAACAGCAAGTGGCAGTATAGCACCAGAGACTTTTATTTTATGTCTTACCAGACTGAGCTGACTACATTGATGAAATTCAGCCCTGCAGCGTTGGCCATGACCTGCGATGACGTGGTTCCTGTGGTGATGGACGTACCCATGGTGGGCAGGGGAATGGTCATGACGGGCAGCGGCTGGCTTAGAGCCAGTTGCTGCTGGGGGAAAGGCGTGAGGAGGGCGGGCTGCGACTGGCTCTGAACCATGGGAGGATCTGAAGGGGTAGGGGTCACCGAGAGAGGAGCAGCGAGGGAGTCGGTGGGGTGCGGGGTGGAGCACGGCGTGTTGGTGGGTGTGGGGGTGGATGGCTTGGGGGTTCCAGATCCTTAAAGAGAGATAAATGGGTTAAAACAAAAACAAAACAATTATGAAGACAGGGAGGTTTGCTACTTTTCAGCAGGTGATATCTGTAACGTTTTATAAGCAAAAGTTTAGTTAAAAAAAAACAAACTCTAGACTCATTCTGTTGCTTCAGTGATTAATCTTTTTTTTTTTTGCACTGCAAATTTAGGACAGTTGCTACTTTGCTAAATGGAAATGGATCTTTTCCTTAATAACAGCTAAAAAGTTAAGTATAACTTCTGAGGCTCTCATCTTGTCAAAACTTCATCCATTTTTCTGACAATGTGTGTGCCAGCTGGCTTTAGTTAAATACATAACAAACCAGAAACAAGGGCTGGTGATGATGCAATTTTCTGTGAGCTTGTCAAGTTCCAGATCCGTCCCTGTAGTTTCATGCTCCCATATTTCTTAAGACCTGGACCCTTGTCAAGGACATGTTTCACTGTTTCTTCATCCAGATCTGACATTCCAATACAACTTGCTCTCACAACTGTGGCTGTGCCTGATGAAAGCAAGCAGCCCAACGGTTAGTCACAGTCGGCTGTACTCACTCTGTGTGGAGCCCATAGGGGAGAGGGAGGCGGGCGACAGCAGGCCCACCTGGCCCAGCTCCATGGAGTGCTTCCTGTTCAGAGACTGGCTTTTGGCTGGAGGGGGCGTAGGACACTTGAGTAGACCACTGGTGGTTTGTGAACTATATGGATTACCTGATGGAAAAAAGAAGAGTTGACATATTTACTGCACTATTTTTCATAAACAGAGAGCATAAAATAGATCTGGTTAAACTCTTGTAACTTCATATTTAAGAGCTTAATAGTCTTGTGGTGACAGGAGGACACCAGATAGCAACAGGAGGAGATTCTTCTCACGAATGAGGCGATTTATCCCTGTATCCGTTCTCTACCACACTGCTCCCAGGAGGCATGTACGGTCACAACATGTTTGCAGAGCAATTTAGCAGTAGCATTTGTACCTGAGGAGCTGCTGCCTGATCCTGAAGGCAGTTTGATGGGAGGGGGTCTGTGCTTAACCCCTTTCCCCAAAACAGACGTCTGGACCAGTGGAGAAATACCATCACCCTGCAGATGACATTCAAACCAGCTCGTCAGCCACAGTGAATCACAAAAAGTAACACAACAGTAACTTTCTGTTTGAGTTACAAACCCCAAGCAACCTTGAACATTTCCTACATCCAAGTGAGAAAGTATTTACCTCATCTTTGCTGGGGGAGGGAGGCCCCTGTCCCACGTTGACTGAGTTATGGGTCATCTTGACGACACACTTCATATCCCTCTCATACACCCCTTTGTACTGAGTAAGAAACCTATGAAACAGACATTATGCTAAATTTTATACCATGCTCTCTGACAGTATATCTCTGGAAACTGTATCTGACAGGATTAGCTTCTCAACAAAAGAAAACACGGTGACTCACCGGTCTGCGTCTGTCTTCGAGCCTATGAGGAAGCTGCGAATGAAACAAAAGAGATGAAGATGAGCGGCATTTCAAATTCACTCGTGTATACTGAATTTGTCTCGCAGACTTGTGCTTACGGGGGATGTATGAGCTTTAAGTCTGTGCTGTCCTCCTCTGCTTTGGGTTCTTTAGCACAGTAGATCTTCCCATACACCAGTGGATCGCCCATCGACTGGAAGATAGACACCTTGGTCCTCTGCGCTTGGCCCCCCACCTCACACTCAAGCGTGTAGTCGTCTACAACTTCCTGTGTAAACGAATGCAATTTAATGAAAAAAAGGTTTGTATGACGCGCAAGATAAAATGGCACGGGTAAATTCCAACCGCAAAAACAAAGGTGGACTATTTTTTGTTATGTTGTCACAAACATTAATGTTCACATTAGCAAATTAGCCTCGCCTCATGACCTGCACTGTGCCTCGCACCACCTGTTTCAGGGCCGAGAACTGAGAATATATCACCCCTCGCTTCACTGACTTTCATAAGAGATGAGGTATTTTCAAATGATGTGAAAAAGAGTCCAGCACCATTTATGGACAGAAGCAATGCCCCCGACACGCTCTGACTGCAGTCCAGTGTGGTCTACTTTTCCATAATAGCAGAAGCACGTGTGAAATTCAGAAATGTTCCACATTTACTGCACTTCTGTGGTCGAGTTGAACGGTATTCATGACTTATCATCGAAAAGGAATCCGTTTAAGGCCGTACAGCCTTTTAGAAGATATCGTTTCTGTGTTCATACATTTGTGTGAACACAGGCTGTGGTAATTTTGCAGAGTGTAGTGGGTCAGCAAAGTCAATTTAGGGAGTAGAGCATTACAGGTTGCACGCACACACCCCCTGCTTATTTTCTGACAGCAAGCAGCCATCATTGATCTCTACCCTCAGAGAATATTAATGCTGCCGTTGTCACACTTACCTCAGCAGGCCAGATCACAGTGGTGGGCTGAGAGTCCTCCAATTGCAGGGATTTCTCCACCACGGCGTACTTTTCCACCTGGAGCAAAACACAAAAACAAATCAGGGTTCGGTATGCCCCACATCTTAACTGTCAGACTGTGAGCTGAGTGGGTTTTAAGTGGTGTTGGTTCAAATGCTTAAGTGACAGTGTTAAAAAAAAAAAAAAAAAAAAAAAAAACGCTGAGCTACTCACATCAATTTCCTTCGGTACAGTTAGTTGGCAGTTGCTCTGCTTCCACATGTCAACACACTGCGAGTGATGAAAGCCAAGAGGCCAGGACGAGATCAGACAAAAACAAAAAGGGGCATGAGCAAAAACAAGTGAGAGTGCGCTACGACAACATACACTGATCTATACTGTAGTAGTGCTGAAACACCAGCTTGTGTTCACCAGTGACTCCCTTGGGGGAATTAGAATACATTTAAACATGGCTGAAGAAACATTTCCTTCCAAGTTTTATTTAAATATACAGGTGGGTTGACAACATCTTTTATCATGCAGGAGAAGGTCTACCAGAAATGGGAAAAAAAACCTCAGCCAACCTCATCATATCCGAGTATGTACCCAGTGTAGATATGTTTGTCATATTGCAGGTAGTTTGTCTACTTACGTTTCCGATCTTGGAGATCTTCAGGTCTATGACGGGAGCAGGTTTCCTCTCCTTCCTCCTCTGTAGGTAGTCGTAGAGTCGAAGCTGCGGTGGCATGGGCAGATGGGACAGTTCCTGCTGCCTGTTCAGTGCAGCTCGAGAGTGCCTCTTGAAACACCTGCAGTACAAACAAGCAAGAAGTATGCCTCTTCAAATGCTTTTCAAGGCTTTTGCTTCATTCATTGACATTTTCTTTTTTGCAATCACAGTGCTTTCAATTTTCATGTCTTCCATTTAAAAAAACATTCAGAAACGTGCATTCTTTTGTTGTGAGTGCGTGAGTGTGTTCTGTACCGTTTCATGGAGCGAGTGTTCATTTTCTGTTTGTTGTAGAGCAGGCGGTTGGCTGTGCAGGTGACAGAGATGGAAGGGTCCAGGCACAGAGGTTCAGCTGTGGCCAAAATCAACTGACTCTCCAGCTGTAATTTATCATCCTAAAAAAAAGAAAAAGAAAAGAAAAACAGACTATAAAAACAGCTACAAAAAAACACCTGCGTAATGTGCTGATGCTAAAATGACTCAAGACACACAAGGCAGGACTGCTACTGTTGTGATCAAGAATATATGCGTTAGCTAAGGCATTGTAGATGCATTTTACTTGAATAAAAAATATTTCTAACTTAAACATTCAATATAATTTGAATTTGCAGGAAAAAATACAGTGCTCTGTAAAATACAGGTGTTTGGGTTGTGTTAAATGAGGATGTGGGTGAATTAATGGGACAGAAAAGGGACAAATCAAGATAGTGAAGTGTCAGATTTAGTCTTGCGTTTTTCACTAAGATGGTAAATACCAAACTTTACCTGTGTCCACTTGTGATGGTCACTCGTCATGGCGTGGACATCACAGATCAGAGTCTACAAGGCAAATTTTATGTTAAAACGTCAACTGTAGGTCAATACTTTTTCATTCAATCGATGTAAAAATCTTACGATTGCTCAAACTGTATTTTGTTTTTCACGTGTTCTGCTGGTTTACCTGCATGGTTGGACGCAGCAGGACGTGTCTGCTCTGGTAGGTTGGCATCTTGGTATTTCCAGACTGCCTGTAGTCTCTCACCTCTACTATTACGCAGCCACAGTGGAAGATGTTCACCTGAGACACAAGGCATATTGTGGATGTCAACTAACTAATGGACAACAAGTGGGAGATTATTATACAATAATCAATAAGAAACTACTATAAGATAAGAAGAACTGAAACCCTGCATAGCTAGCTTAACCTAAATCTAGAGTCATCTGTATATGTGCACATACGCATACAAACCTGTGATTTCTCCAACAGATCCACCAGAATAGGAGGCAACTCCTCGGCATCTAGGTACTCCAGCAGCTCTCCCTCTTCATATGGCAGACGGATTGTTTCAGAATCTAGAGAGGAACATGATATGAATGTTGCAGATGAGATGATTGTGGTAAACAGAGCTGAAAGAAAAGGAGAAAAAAAAAAACAACTGGATGGACTTGGGTAATTGCTTAACTGGCTTCTCTCACCAGATCCATTTTTGCCCCTGAGCATTAGAGAATAGCCTTCATTCCCAGGGTACAGGTTGACCACCAGACATGACACAGACTCCTGAGACACCAGCTTCTCCAGTAGATTCACATTTCTCCTCAAATTCTTTGAAACACAAATAAGAGACCAATCTGCCATATTAGTAACAAAACTCTCAGTTATATCCATGCCAACTCTATGAGAGAGAAATGTTACTGCTTTCCACCCACTTCTACTTTGAGTTAATGCTCTTAAATAGTGGTTTAATAGGCTTTTCACAAAAAAACTTAACAGACAAGCGCTGCCACTTCTTAAAATCTGGCATACTACAGGTATTTACTAATTATTTTATTATTATCAAAAAGCAGGGGTGATTTCTTATAAGACTTTAGTACGTGTGGATTTTACAATGTTACTGTTTATGTATAGAATTTACAAATGTAGGTTGATTAAATCCCAAGTTTACCACATCTGACTGCATTACTTCTCGATCACGTAGTTGCCTATTGCAGTTAATAAATGGTAAACAAAACAGGAGTTAACTCGGTTCTGAACCAACGAGTAAGGAAAAGACAGACTGTAGAAAATACAGTGTTCAAAATTGTTCAATCACTTATATGTAAGTCCTCCTTTTTCTTGCATTAACACTCTTTCATGTAACTAAAACATGTGCATGGATGTTTAGAAACCTCTATCAACACGATCATGTTTTTTTTCCATTTATCATCTACAGATTGGAATAAACAAGGTTTTCATGCATACCCATAATGACCTAGTCATAACTGAGAGTCAAGTTGCATAATACAAACCTTTAACTCTGGCTCTTTCTCACATTCCTCTATGTACAGCTCATAGAGCTTCTGATACAAACTCTTCCTCCCGCCAGATGAAATTCTTCTTTTGGCTGGTCGTTGTCGAGCACTTTCAACAATGTACTGAATGACAGATAATACACTGCATTAATGAATGATGGGACAGAATCGTGTATGACTAACATGGACAGTGCATTTAGATGGTGCACAGAGATAGATGTGAGCACATGCAATTCATTTCTCTGTAAACAAGCATATAAACCTGAAATAGTGGCTTTTACCTCGGCTCGATCCAATGCATATTCCAAAACTTGTTGCTGAGGGGAATAAGTGAAAAACAAAAATCAGCTCAGTCACAATGGGAATTCCCAAATAGATAAGTGACCAACTGTGTAAGACCTGGTGAAGGGTTGTGGTGGACTATTTTATCTGGTAGAAAACATCAATGTGTGTGTCCACTGGATATGCAGAGACAGATGACCTGAAAGAGATGAAACTTACCATTGTGGTCCACCGCCAGCTGCAAGGCGAGTGACGGTAGACGATGCTGTCCTTTCTGCCCCACACTGTCACCTTCCTATAGTGACCATTCACACCCTGCACAGCAACACAGCAGACGTGTTTCACGCAGCACGGCCAAACAAACGCAGATGACAGATACACAAACAGAGATACAGAAACACTCAAGAGTGGCGGGCGGGTTGTTAAGTCAGTGCTGATGCCAAAAAGCCTGTCTGGCACTCAATCAGATGCCACATAAAAACAGCTAAGAAGACTGACGAGCGAAATTGTTTCATCCTTTGCTTATATGTGTGCGAAGTAAATACACTCACTATGTGTCTTTGCGTCGCTAAAGCTGGGTAGCTAGGGTTAGTGAACTCTGATAACTGAGAGTGCAGTCAAGAGAGTGGCTGAATAGCAACAAGCTCGTTGATGCCTGACCGTTGAGGCTAACATGGCTAACCTTAGCATGCTAGCCCGTTCCTAGTGGGCAAGCTGTGAGTTACCCGCTACGCTAGCGATGTTACGCCGTCTGAGACACAAACCAACAAAGCGACGTCAATCTCAACGAACAGGATGGACTTGCCTTGTAGATTGCATAGCGGTCGACTGTGGCTCCGATGCGAGAAAACGAAATGAAATTGAAATATTAGTGTCTTCATTGAAAAAAAGTCGGAGCTGCAGCCATTTTCTTCCAGTGTGACAACAACAGCTAAACTTCCGGTTTGAGCGGCGGTGGGCGGAGCCACAGTAGTTGCTTACTTTACCACCCAACGGATGCTAGTTCTATAGATCCACATCTGCCTGATAAATGCAGATAGCTTATCTGACTTTATCTTCATGACACACAGTTGTATGCAAAAGTTTTGGTGTCTGATCTGCAGAATGAGTGGGTGAAACATCCTAAATCAACGTGTTAGCAAGCCGGCATTTCTGCTAAAATTTATTTTTTTCCCCTATTTTTAAAGATCATAAATTAAAAAAACAACAGTGCATAGACATTTTACTGGCTAATTTTAATGGCTGCCGGGGTCGTATTGTATTTACTTATTTCCATCTCAAAACATATTCCCATAAATGCCCAAACTTTTCCCCGCAACTGTATGTTGGCATCTTTGTCAAGGAGAATTTGCACATTTATACAATATTCTCAGATATTTTATTCTAAATTTGTTTCTAACTGCTTATCTGAATCAGTTGTCCCTTTATTAAAAAAACATTTTCATAATCATTCACTCAAGCATCATCATCATTCAATAACTCACTGATGATAGTAATTAATTCAGTTCAGTTCAGTTTGCTAATTAAAAAACAAACAAATAAGTTAACAATAGCCTACAAAACACATGATAGTAGTTAATAATAGAGAATCAGTTGCACTTATGGGCACTTGTGGCCTTCCTGGTTTTGTTACCCAATCTTGAGGCCCTTTCTTTAAGTGGATCTGTGTTTGTCTGTTATCACTAAACTCTTAATGCTTAAACCTAAACATGCAACAAAGGCAAGCGAGCAGTGACTGATAGCTGTTGTCACAATGTGCTATTTTGTGTTTAGTGTGTAGGCTAAGAATAGTTTCAGTTTGTGACACAAAGTCAAAAGGAAATTATTTAAGGATCTCTTCAAGTTTGGCACATTTGAAAGCAGATGAAAACAACTGATTAAAGCTATTTACAAATGACTTCAGGCCATAGGCTAATGTATACATCTTGGTAGACTGAAATCCCACAAATGTACAGTAGGGGGAAGAGCAGGATAGCAGATTCATTAGGCTGAATGCCACAGTTGTGCAGTAACAGCAGCAACATAAAGAAAAAGTAGATTTGAAGGAATTTAAAGTCTCCACTTGCAAACGTAGAGGTGAGAACTGATTGTGCCTGTAATTTATGCAACAGAAATTTAAAGCAGTTGATGAAGACATAATCTGTGAATGTTTTCATACAGGCATGTAGTAAATGTCTGGACAGCAGAGAATGAATCAGGTTTACAGGTTTAGATGACATAAGAGTAAGGATACCCTTTTAACAGCCTTTTATATGTCAAATTTATCCTATATGTTACTCAAAAACTGCACCAAACATAAAAAAATCTTTTAGTAACTTTTGAAACTCGTCACTGAAAACATTTACAATGCTACTGAAACATGTGGATTTCACAGAAGAGTAACATAAATGTGTTGTAACTGTTTAAGCATCTGTTAGCGGGTTTTTGTCTGTCTTGAAAAAGAGTTCTTTCAACATCAACATCTCTGTAGTATAAGCACTTCCTTTATGTGGACAGAAAGGTTCTGGGTGGGGCTCAGTTAGGATCAGTCCTCACCTGCTGCACATGCACACACACACACACACACACACACACACACACACACACACACAGATACCCTTTCTTTCAAGAGCTAAACTTCCACATGACAGGGCATGCTTGGGGTCAGTCACATTTCAAAATGTAAGCTATTTCTTTTAAAGCCTTTTCTTCTGTACACAAGGGACAGGATTGCATGTGTTGCTGATGCTGTCAGCAATGCAGCATGTTGATTAAATTTGATTTTGCCTCAATAATAAATGTTTCTCCATTGACTCAAATCCCAGAGTTAGCTTTACTAAGTGACTAATTGACCAGAAAATGCTGGTTTTAATTAGTTTTGATTAGCAGCACCACTTGTTGGAACCTAATTCGTTTGCAAAAATTAAAATAAAAATAAAAATAAAAAACCATCCTTAACCAATTCTCAAACTGATTGGTGACAGGCTATTTCTATGTATAAAATGATACAATAAAATCAAAACGAATGATGAAAAAATTTTGTTTCACTTTGGCATCAACATCTCTGCTGTGCAGCTTTCGCTCTGACTGGTTTCCTTCCAGGACATTACAAAAGACTCAGGCTGTGGTGTTGAACTGACACATATCCTAATTCATCTTTTATTTTCTCAGCAGTGAAAGCCTTGCCTGGCTGGAACTTAGAATGAATAAGCACATAACCATAATCATATTGGGGAAAAAGAGACATGAAAGTATGTGAGACCAAAATGCATGGCAGTATTCCTGAGAAATATAGCGTCTGCATTCAGTAATATCTGGATTTGGACCATGTGATAGTCTTGTAGCTTCAAAGCTTGAACAATAAGATGAGTCACATAAATCTGTTAGTACATATTAGAAGTGAGATAATGATGATGGCAATGGCGATCATGACTCAGAGTGTTCTGTGAAGCTCTGTCTCATGTGATGGGAAATACTGAACAGGCTCTCAGATGATTGAACAAGCCGGTGCAGTGCATCTTACTTTTGTTTTCACTCAGTGTCATTCCTTAACTGCAATTTGCATCTTCATCGCCAAGAGAAAAAAGATGCTATCTGAGAGCTGAAGACCTGTCTGATACACACTTTGACTTCTTAGTGGTGTTGAAGATGCCCCCTTGAAAATGCCAAATGAGCACATCTGAGAGAGCTGCTCTCACATCAAGGCAGTGTGTTGGAGCTATTCTCGTACTGATGCTCCTCTCCTGGCAAATCAAAAACGACAGCTGAATACGCTACAAACCCTTAATTCAATTCCTGTGTTGCAGCCATGTGGAGAAGGGTGCGGGATTTAAGGATTTTGAATAATCTTGTCCGCAAATTAGGACCTGCTATCAATTATCCACTTCATCCGAGGTGCGTTCTGGCGAGCTACACAGTTGGCAAGTGGCCTGTGCTGATGGCTTACTGTGGAGCGAGACACCTATGTAAACAGCATTTTGATTGAAACGGATAAACGGCTCTTGGTTTTCAAAAGTGCATCCAGAGTCAAAACCTCAGGGGAGCAGTATGGGCATAGAGAGTTCACGTTTGTGCAGTGCTCATTTTAGGAGGTTTTCTATATCATCTTCTTGTATTTTCAACATGTTGGAATTGCCTTGTCTGCAGCAGTCTCGTCTCTGATCTGCTGTGGATGCAGTAAGTGAGGCTGACACTAAGGACGCCTAATGTGAATTTTTACAAAGGTCACGCAGAGGTCGTTTTAATATTCTCTTGCCTTGAAATCAGTGTACTTATAAGGTGACAGTGAAGTATGACGTTTGTTAGCTGGCTTTTTTTCACTCCTCTGCCTCTAATGTGTTATTACAATACTCACTTGGGAACCCACTCTCACTATTTATCCATTTAATAGCTGCTCCTACAGACATTTTACTGGACTAGTAGGTTAGAGAGGTTGAGAAGTGGTCCTGTACACTTCTCTACTTGCCAACATTTGCTTCTGATGAGTCACAGCACCTGTGAATAAAAACTTTATAAAGGAAAAAAAAAACAAAATTCTCAATATCATAGATTATTAATGAGAAGCAAACATGGAGTGAAAAGAAAAAAAATCAGATGAGTCCAAATTCCTGACATGCGGCAGACTTTTTAGCCTAAGCTGCTGGAGCATTTCAAATCCATAAAAGCTGAGGTGTGATAGATCACTCACCATAAAAAAATCCTTTCACAATAAGAACCATGTTGTTTTGTTTACAGAATACGGAGAGACCTCCAGATGCAGTCATTGTGTTGCTTTGCCACGGGCTCTGGTCACGTTTTTTTTCCAGTCCAGGATGAGCTATGAGTGAAGCAAACAAGCACACACTGTGGAGAGTGAGAGAGGGAGAGGGGAGATGAGTTAAATGAGACATTAGGATGTGCCAGTGAAACAGGGACTGACAAAACATGTAGGTTACGTCCAGCGGGAGAGGGAGAGGCAAATCCTTCACATAGTGTTGACAGGCAGTTGGCACAATTGTGAATACACTGCAACTAAAAACTCTCTTTCCCTCCTCTCTTGAGTCTGTCTCTTCTTCATGCCTCTCTCACCTTGACGGACGTGGGACCTGGAAACTGTGGAAGAGGAGTCTTTTCCATCTCAGTCTGTCTTTACTCTTGAGGGAAGGGACGAGGACTGCAGCTGTGTGGGAGTTTAACATCGAGCGAGAGGATCCAAAACTTCCATAAAGCAGATTGTCAGATGAAGTCATTCTCTGGAGGATGTCACATCTCAAAGTGTACGGTGCACAAGTATAGGAGCTAAAATTCTATGGCGTGTTACACAAATACCTCTATCTTGCATCTGTTGTCTGTTTTATACATTTGCTCTTATCATAAAAAAAAGATGTTCAAGTTACGGTGATGGAAAAGTAGTAATTAAACAATTTAAATGTAAAACTTATATATAATGCAAATTAATATTTAATAACTAATTTCTATTTAATTTTCATTTCAACAATATGAACACATGGAGCTCACAGAATGCATATAAAACAAACAAGATAATTCCCACAGTTCAATGACACTCTAAAATATCCTCATTAAATGATCAGCTTGCTCACATCACATTACATCTCCACTGTCAAATCCTCTTATCATCATCCAGATGAAGACTTCACTGAGGAAGAATAACTGGTCAAAAAGTGCAGGCCAATGTAGAACAAAAGAAAAAAGAAGCATGAGATGTATATTGTTATTTTATGAATGTGGGAAATATCAATGACTTTGTGGCACTGAGGGGCCACAACTCTCTGGTCCAGCTGTGGCCCCGAGGCTGTAGCTGCATATCTGGACTCAGCACACCATGAGCTTGTGACTCAGCTATTGTTCCAAAGAATGAGCTATTCTGTCGTGTTGTATAGGATTACAGAACCGAAGAAAAATCACGCATGATTTCACATGGGAGACCTGCAGCGAGTTGGCCGGTAGCTGCAGTGAGACGAATGGCTTTTTTTTTTCTTTATGTATCTGGTCTTTATACACTGATCAGTCACGACATTAAAACCAGTTAGCTGCTCTAAGGTTGTGGCTAATGGGTGTGTGGTGAGAAAAACAAAAAAAGCAGCACTTTACATCTCGCTTCATTATCTAACTTCATTTTACATCCTGTGTCTACTGAGTCAGCACATGAGTAAATATGTTTCAAGCTGTGTGTTCAAGCAGAGTTGTTTGAGGACTCGGAGAAAGTAGTGTGTTAGGAAGTTATAATTATGCACCATATGGTGAAACAGAAGGGAGAAAGGAGTAGGTTTTCTAAAGGCTGTCTTCAATTATACAACTGATGTTTGGTTCAAAGGCCCCGGCGTTCCTGTGACGTTCTCTAAAAACATGCAAGAATTAATTCAGTTCCTCATGTTTTTTCTTGAGCAGCAGCCGTCTCTCTCTGTGTGAGGTCTGAGCTGACCTCATCCATCACAGACAGGAGGCAGAGCTGAGAGAGAGAATTTTCTCTGGTAATTTGCTCAAGTTCAGTCTAACACCTCCCCCGAAGGCTCATGGGAATCCCCAAAATTCTGGGTAAAAAAAAAAGAAGAAATGTATGTTTGGAGAAGGAACCATGTCACTGACAGGTTTTATCGGCACTGAGGTCACAGCTGGATCTGTCTTCTGACCCCTATGTACTCAATCTTCCATGTTTTTGACCAGAGTTGGGACAATGAAAAGCCCCTGGAGACGTGTAAGCAGTTCATGTGAAGTAAATATCACCTGTTTCCAAAAACACTTCTCCCATCTTCGCTGCCGACAGACAAAAGTCATAACTCCTGCGGCCACTGGAGGGCCTTGTCACTTGAGCTAAAAACAGTGTTGTTTTGAGGCATACGCTGAGACGACTGATGCTGTTGTTTTTCTTCAGAGGCCATTGTCCCTATCAATTATGACAAGATTGTACTCATTAATTGTTGAGATCTGGGAACTCAGTGACAAAACCATGGCACAATCAAGTGTTCAACTTTGATGGATTATAACGGACATTTTAAACGACCTAACTTTGCTTGAACCCCCCCCCCCAAATAATCTGGCTAAAACCTGCCCCATCGGACTTCATTGTAGCACTGACGCCGTGTTCCCAGATCTTCTGCCATAGTTTGATGTTATCAAAACCGACAGAAGCAGTGGACACATCTACAAAAGTGAGACCCAATTTGTCGAAACTGGAAATATCCATTACCGCAATTACTGTACGTTACTGTTGTGTGTGTGTGTATTTGTGGCAAGAGGAGGGTTCGGGTCGTATACTGGGTGCTGGAGGATAAGCAGTATAGTTAAGGACTTCCCATTTTGAATTTTTGGGGATGAGAAGAACGACCATATGGAGTCACTCTGAGCAACACTGAAAATTCTTAAACGAAAGAAAGTGGAATTTAAGACCTGAAGCTCTGGCAGCTGCCCCTCTTACTTGTAATAGCTTGGTAGCAGACTGCGTGTCTACATTTCAATAATGTGACCTTTGGCACTCCCCACGGTTAATAGCAGCATCATATACCAGACTCCAGTGTTTCCTTTGCCAGACTTCTAGAGAAGCGGCACAAGAGCTGCTGGATGAGTGAGGCCGAACGTCAATGTTGGACGCCGTCCCAAAACAGCAGGAAAGAACCGAGGGAATATGTGGGGAAGGGGATGAGGGTGTTTGTGTGTAAGGGGGCTGTGAGAAGAACAGAGTGAGCAATGGATAATTCTATCCAAACCAACCCACACTGTTTGATTTTAGTGGATTAGCATGGTGCAGTTACAGTTATTAGTCTTGGATGTATTTCCCCTGTGAAGCCATAATAAACAACAGCCTTGACTGATTCACTGTGTAATGAGGTCTTCACTCGCTGAAGAAGCAGGCGTTTGTTTCTCCATGTTTATTTCACCTTCTGTGTTTTTCTTTTTTAATCAAACTGTCTTACTGTACCACTGATCATTATGATGGTTTTAATGTCTTACAGAGTTTATGGACTCTCTCATCTCTGATTGGAGAGAAACTTCAGTAAGTAAAAAAACCCCGTAAAAAATTACAATCACTAGTCAAACATGCGGTATCATATAAAGAAACAGAGAGGAGGAACAGGAGACCTGGGGCTGAAAAGTTCTAACCTGGCACCACTGATTACACTTCGAGCTTCTTCCTGTTGTGCCAATTATCAAATCAACAAGTTGTAATTGCTCTGTTAAATCAGCAGCTTCTCTCTCTTCATCTGAAAATAAACCCAGTGGAAGTGAAACCTGCAGAGAGTGATAATGCCCAAAGAAAAAAAAGGAGGGAGCAGGGAACGATCAGATACATTTTTCCTCCGCTCTCGTTGCTGCCGCCAACACGAAACTGAGGTGTTAATAATCTTTTTTTTTTCAGGAGTGGACACCCATGAGTATTCTGCCAGCCAAATGTTACCAGTGCTAGATCTTTTTTTTTCTTAATTTCACAAGCAGCACAGCTCAGTTTTAATTGACAACATGTTGTGCACAGACTCATGGATGTGTGGATGCACGCACAGGCGGCAGCTACAAGTCACTTACTCTGTAACTGCATGACTCACTCTTTCTCTCTTTTTTTTAGCTGCATATGAAAACGTAAATGGACGAAAATGTGCAGATGACACACACACACACACACACACACACACACACACACACACACACACACACACACACACACACACAAACTCAAGCTCCTGTTTTTTTTTTCTCTCTCTCTGATAAGCAGCTGGATGTTGGAGCAGCCCAGCAGCCTACTGGAAACCCATCACTGAGCCAAAGTTCACATGCACGCATAAACATCCGGGCATGGTGGGAACACGTGCATATGCTCATGCACACAAACAAGAAAGCAATGAAAGCCATAAGAGAAGCTGAGGACTAAAAAAAAATAAAAAAAAAATGGCTGTTATGACAGACAGACATGTTACTGACAGACCACTTTGTCAGCGGACATGTTGAAAAATGTCAGGCACAAATCCACAGACTCCACATCGGGGGAAACAGGCTGTGAAGGGTGAAGCTAGCAGCCCAGATAGCGGACTATAAATGAGCTTCTGCACATTTATTGTTTCAGCAAGCGAACAATGTTAACCCACATCAAAGTGGAGTGGAATCTAAGTGTAGAAAAAGACATAATACCTTCAGCACCTCTCACGTATTTAACCAATTTTGTTGTAGTTTAGTGTGTCACATGGTAGGGGAGCAGCATTTATCTCACTGGTAAATCACTTCCTGAGACATGGTTGTGTAAATGTCTTTTACCTGTCACAAAGAGTACTAGTCAGGATCACACCTTCTCAAGCCTGTGTTATATTGGAGTTGATGAGAAAATCTAAAAAAACAAAAACAACGATCCCGCTCATTACAAAGTACTAAACACACACTTACAGGAAAAACAAGCAAAAGCAGATGTAGACCCGAACAGTGAAGGCTGCTCTGAAGCGTTTCTAGCTTCTCGTGACCGGTAATGTTTTATAGAAACAGAACGAGAACCTGATGTTTGTTTTTAATAACTTCCATTTAGAGAACCACCTCTATTTGCTCCAGTGTCATGGACACAAAAATAACACCACCGGTGAGAAATTAAATTAAATGGAAGCGGTGAATATGGAAGAGCAGAGCAATAACCATGGGTTTTGTGGTTCCCAGAAACTCATCAGCATAATATCGCTTTCATGGGAAAAAAATGTCAGTTATTTGTGCCGGGAGGAAATGAGGAGGGGCCAGGGGTGGAGGGGGACACTTAATTTTACTGGGAAATTATCAGGGGGGGGGGCTTTTAATAGTATAAAATGAAAACAGCTATTATTAAGACTACTACATTTACTACATAGCTTAATTCAACTTGATCACGCAATGAAGTAAAAATCACTTGGTTTGTATGAGAATTATTGATCATAACACACACACACACACACACACACACACACACACACACACACACACACGAAAGCTTACAATAAGAATGCCTACACATATACAGTATCTTGTCCGAGATTTCTACATGATGCAATGACAACATTTGTCCTGTAATTTTCTGTATTATAATTCTGCAATATTCTGCAGATATTGTGCAACATTAGCTGTTAATAACACATAAAGTGAACTAGCCAGCTAATACAAAGCATAGGGTTGCCCAAAAACGAAAAGCTAGCTATTCTGACCCGGCCCGAAAAGATTAACGGCCCACCGGGGAAATCTCCCGACCCTCCCAATACTGGGAGTGGCAGAGGTCAATGTGATCAGAGGAGACAAATGCGAAGTTTCTCTGGGTATAAATTTGGTATTAAAGGAGAAATAATTTCACTTTGTCAAACCACTTTCACTAATTCAAATGTAAAGCACACAATCAAAGACAGAGAAGCGTGCTGAGGCACACAGCAGCTGTGAGCTGTGATAACATTCCCCTTTTAATGATTGATGAAAGAAGTGATTTATGAAAGAAATGACACCCATCAGAAAGAGAAAGATGCCATAAAAGCTGGAAATACAAGTCTAGGCAAATGAGGTGTTTGTTCACCTCAGAGGAAGAGAATGGATCGAGTAGTCAGAACTGGCACCGCTGATATTTCTGACTGACCTTTTGAATCCTGCTGCAGTAAAAGGTGTTTGGAATGGGTTTTTAAGGTTTCAGGCACTGATCATTTGAATTGTGATGCATACCAGCTAAACAGGCGTGCAAGCCTTTGTCCTTCAAAACACACATCTGTGAAAGCCAGACTCAGCAAGTTATCAGTGAGTCACTCTGAAGTGTGAGCTGGCTTTCATTAAAAAGTGCTGTTTGTTCTTTGTTTCCCCCAGGTCACTCTTTGTCAGAGCACGTCCCCCGCTCTTGCTGATTCTTTATAGATTCTTACATCATATATAATTTATGCTTTTATGTGTCACTGCAGATGCTTTTAAGGTGATAGTTTTAATTAGAAATTTCTCCAAAAGCGCTTGTATCTCTCTGTGGGTAAACCTTAGACTGTGTCCACACGTCATAGAATTTCACACACATTAAGCTGGAAACAGGGCCAAGATGTGTATGATAGTGTAGGCTGTGTGTGTGTGTGTGTGTGTGTGTGTGTGTGTGTGTGTGTGTGTGTGTGTGTGTGTGTGTGTGTGTGAACGAGAGGAGGAGGAGGAGAGAACGCCAGGAATCATTTCAGACAGGAATGGCCTGATGGGACAACACAGCATGAGGTCTTGGCCAAGGGAAACACACAGCGAGCCAGTGAGTGAACACATGTCCTCTATTTTCCAATGCAGTGACAAGTTTACTCCATTACCACTCTGCCCACTTTCCTACTACGATTGTCTGAGAGGATTAACTGGACATTCGGGGCACATGCTTGTACAACAACTGCCTTGACTCCAGCAAATGGAAAGTGCTGTCATTGTGGGACGATTAGATTCACAGAGAGGCTTGAAATAAAACTCAGATCATCATTTAAAATGTGAGCAGGGATCATCAGAGCTGTTGATGAATGAGGTATTGAGTGTTATATTCCGTTTTGACACTATGCATTATTAAAAAAAAAAAAAAAAGTTTATTGATTATACAAAGTGGTTTGGCTGAACAGCCACTTAGCAGATGTAGCATATCCCCTGTGCAGAACACACAGGCTTTACATTTCTGCACAACAAAACCATGGCACGGATTGTTGAGTTGTGTTTTCTTAACGTCTTTCACAATTGAAACCGTTGGCAAAAATGTAGCGAGGTTGGCTACAACACACAGACTAAAGGGCTCCATAAAGTTAGAAAGACTGACATAGGTCCAGCCCGCCGACTTCAGGCTTATTTTAACTTATTTTTAAACATTTGGCGGGAGAGAAATATTTAGATTGCTTTGATTTAGTCGCCTGCAGGCTGAATTCATAGCAGATGAAGTCACATGAAATTTGACATAATTGCGGCTACTGGTTCTACAATGAACACTGGTTTTGAGGAATCTCAAAAAATTCTATGTGAACTAATTTCTGAGAAAAAATAAGTAATTCTAGACCAATTTCCACTTTGCCAAAGTTCAGGCACAACCACAAGTCTTTATTTCCTGACAAATTCCAGTTTGTGTCTATTTACGACTTCCATACTTGGATGAACTGACTGGTCTTTGATCCTCTGTGACCTGCCTCTTTTCACACCCCATCCTGCAGAAAAAAAAAGCCAACTTACAGTAAGTGACTCAACTAACATGCTTTTTTAATATCTTGTTTCAGCATGTTGAATACCAAACTGCAACTCACTTTTGTCTCCCATCTTTTTCTGGCCCACAAAATCACACATGGTGCAGGAAAAATATAACCAGACAGACAAAACATCTGCTGAAGTCAGTGTGGTGTATTAAGTTATTCTATTATTCTATAAAGTTACTTTCTGCAACACATTCCTCCTGCTGCTTTTTCTTTTTATTGCTTTCTCATTTGAATTCTTTTTTTTGGTGCTTAAATAGAAATGCATTTTAATAAAAAATGTATTAGGAATAATATCAAGATGCTGATTATGACCGATACGAAACCCCAAACCCTATAACAACGTCATTCTTCAGCTTACAGCTTTAACTGGATTTATTTATGGAAACTTCAGTACAATAACAAAAGAACATTTAGCTTCATTAGCAAGCAATTTAAATACTGTTTCAATAAGTTTAATTTCAATTTTGCCATCACTCAACAACAGATATTGTTGCAGGGAAGCTTTTGTTAGCTGGGTCAAGGGTTTGAAGATCATATAAGGTGAGCTCCACTGTAATAACGCTGATAGGGACCTTCGGTGTCTGTCAAACACCCAGGCAGCTGGACCTTTTAGTGTTTCCACCGTCTGTCTGCCTGAGACATGTAGGTCAGATCTTGTTGTGAGACAGATCTACAGCTGCTTGCGGGTGCTGGAAGCCTGGCCGTTCCTCCCACCCAAACTTCATAACTCTCTGCGCTGTGAAAACCCCCCCGTCATAACAATGTTGCTTTCATTTCTTGTCCAGGAATACTGCCGACCCGCTGATTTACAGCTCTGTGACGGGGATCAGATGGAGGATGCAAAGGAGGATTGGACAGCACTGTACTGAATTACAGTCACTGTCGTATACAGAGTGTTGTTATGGTATCTGGTAACCAAGTGTGACAGGTTTATTTAGAAGGAAAACACCTTTAAACTATTAGAAACAGGCCAAATGTTGTATGTGTCTGTATTTGAGACTTGAACTTCTTTTTAAAATAAACAGAAACATTTTACATTTAATCCTTACATATGGCATTGGCTTTGGTGGTCCAATGTAAATGTTAACCTATCAATTCAGCACAAAATCACAAAATCTTGACCATGAACATAAATCAGTGATACTCGTGGTTTTATTCTTTGATATTATCTTTTCCATTTTTATGTTACTAGCATCCCCCCGTCAGCCTTGGCTGTGATGTGCTCTTGACTGGGTTGATGGAGGTGGAAGCCAAATTGCCGGTGAGGAATTCAAATGTGTTTGGCATTAGTGTTTGGTTACCCTGTAACTCCTTTCATCAGAATAATGAATACTCCCTGAGAGAAATGTGTTAAAATGATGAAAGACACCAATGTTTGCACGAATGCATCCTCACGACCTGCCCACACAGGCAATATTCAGTCTTAAACACACACATAAAACACGCTGCCAAAGTTATTGATTGTCTGCTACCCTGGATGGAAAGAGTTCTCTGTTACTTGGAAATTGAGTGATTTTACTGGAGTAAACAGTGCATTATCTTTAATCACTTGTGGGACAGAAACTCAGAAAGAGAGAGAATGGAAAGAGTTTACACAGAGCTCTCCTAGATTGTGACTGAATTTCAAGTGTAAATGAGCTATAGCTTAACCTTTGACCACAGTGGAAGGGTGATATATAATTTGAATGACCTCAAGATGTCACTCTTGTTGAGCATACATTTTTTTCAAGCATCGCTATCTTCCTGAGATGATGAGGATAAAGACAATGCTGACTGACAAAGTGTCAGCTCAAAAATTCCTTCTGCTGTAAGTTTTCTCTGCCGCTGAAGGGTGATAGCCAGGAGCAGGTGGTGGTGACTGTCGCTCGACAAGAGCTTCGGCTATGTTGCGTTTTCAAGACAAGAGGTCATTGTACACCTTCTACATCTTCAGGGCAGATTGGAGGCTACAGAGAGTCACTATCAGGAAGATAAGAGACATGGCTTGCTGGTTAGCGTGCTAACTTCAGTAGAAGCATAGACGTATTAGAGACGAGAGTTAATTGGCATTGCTTTCCACTGCTGGAAACAGCTCTTGGAGAGTAAAGGAATGAAGTTTGATGCTGAACTTGTAGCTGAACTTGTAGCCTTTCTTCTAGACTTGTAAGTAAACAGCTGCTAATGCTAACGTTTGCTATGTAGCACTAGCAAAAATTACAAATAGCCCCTTTAAGAATAAGGTCTCAGTTTGTCATGTTGAGGTCACATTAGCTGATCAGTCAAACCTTGATGCGTTCACTTAAGCTACATTTTCCAGTAGCCTCCAGCCTCTGAGATTGTGTCATTTTGCACAAAAACAGCAGTTCTGTTGGACAATCTTGATCTTGCTGATGGAATAAAGGTCAATGTCAAGAGATTAAAAGTGGAGACAACATGCACGGATCCAATTTCTCCTCTCCCAATACCTATTCTGAAAGCTCAAGTCTCAACGTATCTGCTGAGAATACTTTCCCCGACTTTAAATGTTTGAACTTCACTGACATTGGAATGATTTTTGAATAATTGGTGTGGCACTATGTACACTGAGAGGAACTGATAGTGGTAAAACTGAATTACTTAATTGACAAATGAGGATTGAGAGTATGAGCTCCTTAATGAAGGACAGACAGATAAAGACAAAATTAAAAGCAGTGAACATGTGAATGGACTGAGGCAATGTGATCAACATGAGAGAGGAATGACTTATGGGTCCCTCCCTTCTGTTTCATTTCAAAAAGCCTGTGAGTAATAGTATCAAGGGGACTCAGCAGCCAGAGAAGCTCAGTTGGCCCACTCTGTCCTGGCCTGGTTCTCTGGGGATGACATATTTATGTTGCTGCCTTGTCTTGCATAACGGTGTACACTGGGATCCAGTAGGACAAGTGCCACAGAGAGGAAGAATGGGACAGGCTGAGATGCAAAAGCCCAATCAACCAAGGAGCAGCGAGAAGAAAAAAATATACAAAGCTTTTTCTTGCTGAAATTGAAAAGCAGGACGCTTTGGCACTGCGTGTTGCATGAGCTTGGTTTTTGTGGTGCTCCATTAATCTCCCGTAAAGAGAAAGTTGTCTTTTGGTTGCTCCCCTCACAGAGATCAGGGTCAAATACAGAACAACGCTGGAAAGGAGTCATTATCTTAAGCAGTATGGATGATTTCTGTCACAATGTATAGGTTTCACAAAACCACTCTTGGTCTGGATAAGTTCTTGTAAAATGTGGTATAGTTAATTCTTGCTGAGCCAACGGCAGCACTGATTGATAGGCTGTGGATTTCAATTGGGAGCAAAATTCACAGTTGAGATACGAGGTGTTCTTGTGTGAGCCACAAAAAAAAGTAATGATAATTTGGCAGGGAAACTATTATTATATCAAGCACAGACCGTAATGATATATCATATTTAATTTTCTCCAGAGCTCTGGTGTTTGAACGGGAATTGCAATTTCACAAGAATGAGCAGGGATGAGCTAAAGTCGGGGCTTTTCAGGACGCTACATACAACATCTCACCCTGTGTTTGACACTTAATTGTTTCTCATCTGGTTTATGTTGGTTTACAATTTGAGGACTGCATGGTTTAGCCAGAGACACCCTGTGTGGTGCTGGGTGTTGCTCTTCTGAGCTGTAAAAATGAATTATAAGGAGTGATTATGAGACTGCTGATCGTGCCAGTGAGTGCCGTTCAAGTTGCAATAGGATCAACATGTTGACGTTCTGACCCATGTGTACTCACTCGTCGTGGGTTAGACCATACCCCTTCTTCAAATTCGGCTTTCATTTTCATCTCAACTACTCACCTGTAAACTTTCGTGACTTAATCTTGCACAGTTATGACGCTATCATGGTGAATCTGTCCACAGACGTTTAAACACCTGCCAAAGTACTGCCTCTGTGGTAGTTCCCAGTACAGTAGATGTCTCCAGGACCACACCACACATGTGTCACGGCTGGTAATAATAAAAAAACCCCCCAAAAAAACCCAGCTTTAATTTGAGAAACACACGCATACATGTGCGCTCACACAAACATGCACATTTGGATGGGGAAAGTCTCTGGTGTCTCAGACATAATAGAAATCCTCAGGTTCCCATCCATGTCTTTCACTTCTTGCACTCTGTCATTTGAACTCAATGACACTCCATTAGCATTCCAGCTCATCCTCTTTCTTACTGCTGCCAAACAGAAATCCTCTCTGGGTTGTGTTTGAGAAGAGACTGGCTCGGACATGAATTTTAACCTGCAGGTGTCTGAGTCTGTTCCGGTTTATGATGACGAGACTATCACTCTGTGTTAAAGTCACTCTCAGGCAGATAAGGTTGGACAGTGTGAGGACCTCGGCTAACTTTGCACTGGGTGCTTGTGCAGCTATTACACATTAGTTTCATAACACGTTTCATAACAGCGATCTCATTTTGATGAAGGAAAGAAAAGAAACATTCATGAGCGCAGAAGGAGAATAGAAAATAATTCAGCTCCAAGCAATAAACAACCAAGCAAAAACAAAATAAAGATTTCAAGAAAGTAATAAAAGTAAGTTGGTCAATTAAGGGAAAACAGAAGAGTTACTGTGTTGTGTATGTGTATGTGTTTGTGTGTGTGTGTGTGTGTGTGTGTGTGTGTGTGTGTGGGTGGTTGGTGTGTGTGTGCCACATCTGTTTACTTTGTGTGTGGCGCAGCTCTCACCGCATCAAACAGTGAAAAACATGCTGTAGTAACGAGAAAGCTCTGTTTGCACAGTAAATAAACCTTGAACCCCTCACATACACTTTACCTCTGCCGTCACATAACCTCACCGGGGAAAAATGTCATGACAGTAGCCACACTGCGAGCAACAAAAACCTGGTGTGACATGGATGGAGTATGATTTCTGCCGTGTGCATGTTTGCGTGTAAAGCTCATAAATGGTCTGTCATTTTCTGTGTTTGGTCAGAGCCGGTATGATGTCAAACCTCTAAAGAGTATTTTTTACTGGTTTGCATCAAGTTACCTTCCTTTGACTGAAGGTCCATATAAGCCTGTCTATAGTCTGGTACAAACCCTTGTAAAACAACAAATGTTTTTACACTTTTTTTTTTTTTTATATTAAACAAAAAATACAGTATATGCGGCTTGTAAGTGGGAGAGCCAGGTTTGCTGTTTCCTCTGTTTATAGTCTTAATGCTAAGCTAAGTGGTTGCTGGTTGTAGCCAAAGTCCTTCTTGGCAAGTCTCCCCCCTTGGCAGCCATATTGGCAACATCCTCTGGGAGTTCTTCAGGCCAACAAGATCAGGCCCTTATCTAAATGAATGGGGAGAGAGCCATAACTTCACTTTCAGTGGGACATAACCACTGTAAAGAATCACAAGTCAAATCTGACTTTTTTATTTTAAATGCTTCAAAAGTTTGTTGACTTTTACCCCAAAATAAGGTCTCACAACATCAACTGTAAACCTCAACTGTGCGCTTGTATCAGTGCAACAATATGATTGGCTTGATATCTCAGGACTTCTCTGGTCAAAGAAATGAATTTTCCAAATTGCTATATAAATTATTGCTTTAAAGGACAAATATACTAAATGAACTTTTGTTTTGAAATAGGATATCACGTTTGAACATGGATTAATAACAAAAAAAATTTAGTTGCAAAAGGGTCATTTCCAGGCCTGTGATTTGTAAAATGACAACTGAAAAACTCAAAAGCAAATCTCTTTCCACAGCAATGAGGTCATGACCTTTGTCTCAACCAGGTCGTTGTTTCTGGACGGAGACACTGCTGAATATTTCAAGTGTATTTTTTTCAACAGCCCCATTAACTTCCACTGCACTGAGTTGGCTGCAGAACTCTCATACTCTTAGCAGATGAATCGAAATTGTCTACATGGAAACCAGCAGGAGTGGGAACATTTCTTTGTGATTTCAGTGAAATGACCCTTTTAAACAACATTTAATACCATCACTTAGTTTTAACGTGTTTGGAATGATATTGTATTTTAACTGAATCACCTGGAGTCTCTGGAGTTGTCATTTATGACTCATTAAAAAGTAATTTGTCAGCAACGTTAAATCAGAGCCGGCGGTTTGGTGAATATCATATCTCACTTAGATTAATGTTTACACTGAGAAACATTACCTTTCACTAAATCACTCAAACCATGTAAAGCTCAAGATGAACTCTACACGGTTTGTGAGTCATTTAAAACCTGTTTGTCACTTTCCACATTTTTATGTGGCTATTCTTTGACATTTGTATAACTGCGCTTTTTAACTGAAGACTTAAATCACTAATCTGAAAGCTGAGAGTATAACATCAGACCTGGCCACATGCTTTGGATGTAGACTTATGGTTCCCCCTACGTCTTCATCAGTCAGAGTGATTGAGCAGGTCCAGCGGTTGAGGTCTGTTCTGAGCCAGTCTGTTTTGGCCTTGTGTGCCCCCTTGCTTTATATAACCATCCACAACTGTGTCCAATGCTAGCCTAACTTCCAATGAACAGACGACAGATACTTTGCCATAGACAACAAGAAAACGGCACGAGGAGGCCAGTAAGCAATTGCCCAAAAGATTGTCATGAAAACCTCCAGGCGGGCCATAGAGCTTTTCTGGGATTTTAATGGGGGGCCACCACAATAGCTTGACTTCGATCAAATTAGATGCCTGGATGCCTCTCAGATTGAGATATTATTCAGTAGAGAGTACTGGTCTCCCCACTGGCCACAAATTAAAACCACAAGTTTTGTGAAAAGTGTTTAGTTAACCGTTACTTCACTTGGATGTCTAAGCTTGACTGTGCAGAATGATGTGGTGAATGTGCCGAGTCTCACATCCATCCCCTGAAGGAGGAAAGTTTCTCCTTAAATCTCAGTTTAACGTATGTATGTACGATCACAACTATTTTGGAAGCCAGTCGTGGTTCAATATGCACCGTACTCACATACACTGAGAGTGGAGTTTTCAGTGTGATGTGAGACATTTGAAACAATATACACACACTTTGTCAGTTGCTTCTTTCCATTAGCTGATCAGGCTTTTGCTGCTCATATATTATGTTTCATTAGCTGCACATTTTTATATACAGCACTGATGCAAATGAAGTACTGGAGCCGTCACACTGTACCTACACAGCTGTTTTTATCAGGCACACACAAAAAAGTATCAACTATCACATTATCTTTCCATCTGGCTTTTTGCAGTCTGAGGTCGCTGTTGTTATGCTGGGACAAGTCACTCCCATGCACAAGCTTGAAGCCTGTCTAATGGAAGCTGTGACTCAGCCCCAAACATCACGTGTTGTGTTTCCAATCTGTTTTGGAGACGTCACTGTCTGTCAGTCTGTCAACACAGGCTCCACAACTCCTTATTACAGACCTCAAAACGCACATCGTTATCATTAACACTTTTCGCGTGTTAAGTGAACTCAAGTATAATATGTTTGGATAGAAATGTTTGATGATTAATGCCTTCATTTCTTCATGAAGCAGTATTCATATTATGAATCAGTTATATTCTGATGACATGTGAGGAATTAAACAGCTTTACTTTGATAAATATTTTATTCAGGTTAAGACACAGTGTTGTCTCTCTTTGTTTATCACATTGTTTGGTATTTAAGTTATTTTAAACATCTTTAAATGTGTGTGTTTGTGTGTGTGTTGTGTATAGTTCCTCCACAAATGTATTCCAATGGATCTTTGAATTTAATGAAAATCAATTCATAAAAAAAGAAAGAGAGAAAATCATGTATTTCCAAAATGTCAGCTTTTCATGAGGTTTTCAGTCCAACAGTGCATTTTTCAGATAATCCAGTAAGTTTTAAAATGGCTTATTTATCTTAAGAGGTAGGAAAATAGTCTAAATCCACAAGGCAACACTTAATCCCTCAGTTTATTAGATAAAATCTAAATTACGTTTCTACTGCGCTGCAGTGAAAACACAGAGAAAACAAACAAACAAGGAAAAAACAAAACCAAAATATTTCAGCAGCAAACATGCATGTTTGCCTGTGTTCATATTTTTTTGTTTGCATGAACATGCAGGTTTCACCTAATGCTCTGACTTCTGCAACAATAATAAGATTTATGAGCCAAAATCAGCTCATTAAAGGTTTAAAAAGTAACTGATCTACAAGCTGCATGTGGGAGTTTGTCAACACATACAGTCAATATGTGACTCATGTGTTACATAATTACCAGTGGAGTAAAGCCAGTGACAGAGCAGGGCTGTGTCAGGGCTCAGGGTGGTGCTGTACTTCACGTTGCTGGACGGATCCAAGTATTCAAACAGTTCAATTCACACTTTCTGGTCAATAGGAAAGTATGAATGATTTGAAAATTTTTTTTTTTTTTTTTTTTTAAAAGCACAGTGGTCACCCGTTAGGTGCTCCATGTCAGCATCACAGAACATCCACCCCTCCGCATGAAAAATAAGTGTGCACACTCTGTCAGTGCTTCTCTAAATACAAGTCCTGGAAATACGAAGACGTCTGTCATCACAGGAGAGGTGGCGGTGTGCAGTGTATTGGCCAGTCGCCAGCTGGCACCTCACCACAGTTAGACTGACAGTTACAAGATGCAGTGATGAAAAAGGTGAAGGTGGTGCGTTAAGGAGCATTGATCACTATGAACATTATGCTGTTGTATCTGAAAGAATAAGAATAAGGAAAAGAATACCATTAAATCTGGATTAGGCCAAAGTACAAAGAGAATTAACTGTATTGCAGTCGAATGTTTGCTTAGTTCAGACACTTCTGACTGTGGAAAAGTGGCGTCACTGGCAAAATTTACTCCTGTAATATCCTTTCATATCCGGGAGTGCTGAAGCCAGGCACTCCCTGATGTTACATGCAATCAGTTGTTACACTTTATTGGTGATTATTAGTGATTGCCTATTAATTACAAAACAGGAGATAAGGGTGGAAAAGGCACTGAGACACACGGTTCTTTTGATATTGGTATTAAGATGCTGAGTTTTGCCAGGTCTGGATGTTCAGTGTGTGTGTGTGTGTCAGATATTTAAAACCCAGCCCTCTGGAGAAAACTCAAGAGCTGTCAATCCATCACTTGCATTGCAAACCCAACACTGATGAGAGGGATTAATAGTGAATTCCTTACCTTTAAACCTCTCAACAACACTGACAAGTACACGGGATGCTGGAAAAACTGAGAAAGAGGATAAGTCACAAAACACAGAACAAGGGGAGGGTTGTGCATTATCACGTGTGTGTGTGTATGTGTGTGCATCTGTGCAATGACATCACTGGTGATGCCTGTTCGAATGGAGTGTCGATGTCTGATTATTGTGTCTGCAGACAGTATAATATTCCAGAAACAGCAGATCAGGGGGATTTCATGCATTTCTTCAGTCTGTTGGCTCCAAGTTCAGACTGATTGACCACATAAACTGACCTTGGTAATTTGATAGATGACCAGCAACCTCAATAAATTCATGCGCTGATCACTGACGGAGGCCAGTGCATTAGAGCAATGGGTCTGTCTACTGTCTCACTCACATTGTGAAGAGAATAAGTGAACGTATTAATGGTGTTACAGACAAATGATAAATGGTGACTACTTAGTGAAAAGAAACAGCCAGAGGTTAACACAGCCTCTGAGATACTGTCAGAGCTTTGAGAGTATGTGTGTGTGTGTGTTGCTTCGTTTAGGATGAAAAATTTCCACTTAGCGACTGGTGATTTCTTTTAAACAAAGAGACATTTATTGACAACAAAAATAGAGGAGCCAGGATAGGAAAAAAAATCTGCTCCCTTAGTAATGTTGACGCAAGTTGTTTCAAGTTGAGTAAGAGTGATTGACCTTACTGTGGATAAGATAAAGTGGCACTTCCTTACACTGGTGTGTGTTAAGACAGCACTTCCCCTCTGGAAACAGAGATTCAACACACTCCTTTGTCTTTGTCCTTTGGCTTGGTGCATGCTGAACCTTCAATTCCACAATTACTGTACCGCACACTCTTAGCTCTACATTACATTATGTGTGTGCATGCATGACAGAAATGATACACACAACAGTTCTTCCAATTTCCTTTTTTTTTTTTTTTTTACAAGGGGCGCTACCCTGACTTGTCTTGCTGTATTTACAACCGTTATGTTGATGACACCCAGATATATAAGAGCTTCCAACTCATTAAAGATAATATCAAATCCAGGTTTGGTATCAAAGTTGTGTAATTCCAGATTTACTCCAAGTGGACTAATACAGGGGAAATTATGTAAAAGAAGAATTCCACAAAAAACTGCTGTGGTGTCTGGTTTCTTGTGAGTGTGTCTATAGTATGTGTGCAGTGTGGGAGTTGAAGTGTCTGGAAAACAATTTGAGAGCGAATACACTGATATCTCTTTTTGCACATTCCATGTGACGTACTGGGTCTGTTGGGGCGCTATTACGGTCTGAGGAGGGAGACAGATATTTGGCTCCAGCTCAGGGCTGGAAAGTTAAAAGGTGTTCGATATTATGGACAACACTTGGGGTGGGAAGAACAGGTCTTAAGTCTAGAGCCTGGGGATGTAATTACAGCTTAAACCAATCCTGTGTAGGATTTTTAAGGTGGGCGAATACAAAGGACAGGTAGTGTAGTTTATATTTCTCAGACAGGCTCTGTGTTTAACTACTCAGACATTCATATGGCCGGCATTACAAAAAGTCTTTGGGGGAGAGGTTCTACATTTCTCAAAAATTACAATCACAACATAAAACAAAGTGCCTTGGTACCTCATATATAATCAGGACAAGTCATTATTTTAGAGTCAGAGGTTGCAAATATTTACCAAAATTACAATGTAATAGTCTCAGCACACTTGAAAAAAACCTTTAACTTGTCCAGATGAGGCACTGTCTAATTTCTTTTACAGTTGAAACAGGAGAAACAACAGAATACACATGGAGTGAATTGCTGCTTGTAATAAGGCTCACTTCCTCCAAGTTCTTGCTAAACAGTAAGAGGACACTCAATACAATGAGACTTTTCTATTGAATGAATTTATTGCAAATACATCATTTTATGGTGCTGCTATTTTTTTCAACTTTGATGTATTTATTTATTTATTTCAGTTTTCCTGCAGCCTAACAGCCAAACACAATGTTGATACAGTGTCTGATGATTTTACAGTAGTTACATTATGTTTGGTGACAATAACATAATTTATATCATCTTTACAAAATCATCTTATTCCTTCAGTAGCCTTGCAAATACAAAACCAGACATTATTCAAGTAAATCATTTGCTTATTTTATTTTTTACTCCCACAATGACACATATGTTTTTTTCTGCCTGGTTTGAGGTAATACTGGTGGTTTATGATGTGTGTGTGTGTGTGTGTGTGTGTGTGTGTGTGTGTGCGTGCATACGTGCGTACGTGCGTGTGGTAATGGCATCATAAGTTGATTTCTCCACTGCTTACATCACGCTGTGGCCTTAACCTTTTCACTGTTTATGGATATTTACAAAAGACTCTCCAGTTAAACGTTAAGCCTTTGGAGATCTTTGAAGTAGGCTGTGTGTGACTAAACTATTCTGTGTTCTGCATGAGGCCCTCGTGCCCAAACACAGGCTTGGTTCATGCAAAACACTTCTGCCTATAACTTTGGATGTTGTAAATGGACCTGACCCTCTGACACCTAAACACACAGAACATACATGACGTTTAGCCTACATCGCCGGTCTTGTTTGGTTTATGTCCTAAATGGTTGTTTGTGTGCCTATAAATCTTCATGTTTGTGTTTAGCTTGGTCTTTTACAGTAATTAAATCCAACCGGTCTTTCTTCAGGCTGTAAGCACAGGAAATGGATATCAGATATCCCTCTTTGATACGAGCGCATGCCCTCTCACACACACTCTGGGACGACCTCTGAACACACCCAGACAGCTTGTGTAACACATTACCAAGCCTGTAAATAGTATACTGTCTTAATAGAGTTGTGAAGATTCAGTAGAGGTACAGTACAACAATGCACACAGGTTACTGTTGTGTGCAATGCATAATGCAAAGTTCACGGTATGATCAGGTCTGACAGCTGGAGCGCTGCAGAGTTTCAAATTTGACCTTTAGTGTTCTCTATGAGGATACAGCTAAGTGATTAAAGCGTTTCAACAAAGTGGAATTTTACCAGGAAGAGTAGAAGTGATTCCCTTGTGGAATGACGCACGGCAGACATGCCCTTTCCTCTTCCCGTGTGTGTGCTTTGTTAGCCAGTAAGTGTTGGCCACAGAGTCCAGTGTTGTCTGTGAAGATTACAGTACTCTGAGTGGGCTTGTGAGGGCTGTTTGTCCCATCAGTTTTCAAGTTTTTCTTACCTTACAATAAGCTTGTTGTTTTTCTCAAAGTGAACGTTTGACTCCTCCACACCCAGAAACATTTGTTTTTCATATGAATGAATGGTGAACAGACTGATCTTAAACAAAGGTGTTAATGTAACACTACAGATTTACCAAGACCCATAAATAGAAGTCAGATAATGTCATAATATTTTGTACCAGTATCTTGTCATCAACATATAATTTCATTTGTAAAGTATTCTGTCTTCTTACATACTGTTAATAACAGTGTAACATGAGGGTTTGATATGTGGTGGTATGGATACTTTTTGAGAAAAGAAACAGCTGGATGGAAACGGATTAACTTTCAAGTGGCAGTTTTACTTCAGTCCACACTTCGTCCACTTAACAATACTTCGTGTTTCTAAGTCACATGTCACTAAACTAACCAATCAGAGATGAGGAAGGCTTAGAGGAAAACTAGAGAGAGATTGATAAAATAGGTTACCTTTTTAAAGAGGCACATGTAAATATTTAAACTTGTGAATAAGTAAATAATAATTGTATAAACATAAATATGTAAATACTTAACTGTAAACATAAGTATGTAAATAATGAATTGTATAAACACTGTAAGTATATTTCTTAGTAAATTAACTCAAACATACAATATGAATTAACATTTAAACCTTACATGAGGTCCATGAATTTTAAGCCCCTTATCCAGGTATGGGTCACGCTGGCAGCAAGCTAAACAAAGCTTTCCTTAACCAGTTCTTCCAGTTCTTCTTGGAGTATCCTGTGGCAGACGGGATATTCAATCTCTCCAGCATGTTCTGGGCCTGCCCTGCAAATGACCAGGTGACCGGTAACCTCATATGATCACTATTCTGTTGCTCAACAATCTCAGAGATCAGGACTTATGAGGATATCAGTAATCAATCATCTCACTCATCAAACCAATTTGCGTGTACGTGCATGCAAATGTGTGCACGCGTGTAGTATACACGTGTGCGTTTGCGTGCCCTCTCCAGAGAGCTGTCAGTGCTACACTCTGACGTTCTCCATGTCCAGAGTGGAAGACAAACTGAGCGCTACGGGTGGAAAAATAACCACTGTGTTCACACGTGCGTGCGACTTTGCATTTGTGTGCACACGTGCAGGGGTCGGTAAAGGGGCCCGTGCTGAATCACGTTCAGTCATGAAGATGCCGAAATTGAATGAAATCATAAGCCTCAACTCAAAGGAGTTTTTGATCTCTCCCAGATGATTGAACTGACTCCATGATGCAGAAAGAAAAGCAGAGGTCAACATTGTTAAAAACCTTGGACTATGTTGAGGACGGAATGGATGTTTTGCATTGAACTAGCATGTAGTAATTTTGTTTTTTATTTTTTGTGGTTGCCTGCAACTGAAATACATTTCACTACCATTAGACCAATAGGTTTAAGTCTGAGACAGTCAGTGTGAGAGCCAATAGCAACACAGATATTACTCTGCATCTGTGACCACATTTTATAGACTGTAAACGATGTAACAGGCTCCATTACTGTGTGGGGTCTTTATGTAAACAGCCCAAAATGCCAAACTGTTTACAGCTGTTTATGTGTGGGTTATGACTTTATGATGGATTGCGCCATAGATTATTGACCGACTGGGACTAGTTTGTTTTTGCCCATCTACCACCACTGATGAATATGAGAGGAAGTCTGAGATCCTGGTAACAATTTGCATTTGTATGTACAAATAGACGGACTATGGGAAGTTGTTTGGCTTCATCTGTTTGTTACATTAATGGTGAACTTGAAGATGTCATGCTTTCTCATGTGGTTTCCTTTGTTCTGTTTAATGGGTTCATATTTTCTAATCAAGTTATCTGCTTGGGATAATAAATAATGAGAAAAAAAAAGTGTCATGAGACGAGTCTCTGGCGAATCATGATGGAAGTCTTTGAACGAAGGATGATTTTTTTAAGTTCACCTTTTAATGAAAAATGATGAATTTAGAGAAATTAGAGAGCGGATTAAAGAGGCATACTAATGTTTTTTTTGCACGTGTTAGCACTCTACAAATCACAGACTTTAGCCGAGCATTTTCCAAAGTGTACCACAGGTTTTTAGGTTCCTGTTCCTTTCACTGATGTCACTCCATCTGCAGAGAAGAAAAACTTGCTTGGGAGGAATATGTGAACATTTTGTTCTATTCTCCAACTATTTGGGTATTCTGTATATTATATGAAAAATTGTTGGTGTCTACTCTTGCAGTAAGTATTGTGTGTTGCATATCACAAATGGCTTGTATGGTCTTCTAATACAGATCCCATTTGCAAATGCTATTTCAATTCATCGACATGTCATGACAGAATCGAAATTGTCTGTTTGTGTTTACAGTGACAGACGTCAACGTGTCCTTGTGGTGATCCGGGATGAGCCAATGTGATGCCATAATAAAAAAGGCTTTTCAGTTGTATCTAACTGAAGTAAGAGTGTAAGGTGTAATTAAAAAAAAAAAAAAAATCAAAGATAAATCAAAGGCAGTCGGCCTAAGACGGAGCCTGTAATCTACTTTATACCGTCTCATAGGATTTATCGGTCCTTTAATTTAGACTGTATATACTGTAGGAGGAAAAATTAAAGGTCAGTTTGTTTGTCTGTATTTGTATGGGCACATATAAATGACAAACTAAGGCCTCAGTGTATGAGTAACAAGACCAAAATCCACCAAAGTCAAGTGGGGGGTACTCCATATTTCATATATATGTTGATCTACATAAGTGTCAGATAAGTAGGACTTCAACCAGAGATGCCAAATTTATTTCCAGTGGGTTTTCCAGGGGTTTACAATGAATTGTGGTATTGCAAGCTGCACTGAGATGTAAGAAGTAAGTAAGAAGAGAACAGAGGTGGAAACTGAACCCACGGAAAGCAGATCAATTACCACCTTTTAAAGTGCTGTTTGAGTGGAATGACACGCCCTGAAGGCAGACTGAGAAAGTTTAAAAAGATTATTGTTAGACAACAGGGCTGAAAGCTGCTGAGACACAGTACAGTCAACTCTGTGCTTCTGATTCTGTTCACAAAGGACAAAGAATTTCAACATTTTTCCCCGAAAAGCTATCCATCACTGAAACACTGAGCCTTCATGTGCAGTTCGTTTCTTCCTCGAACAGGTTGGCACATGAGAGAGAAACTTCATCAGGGTGTATCTCGCAGTGGTGTTTGTTTTTATGGTCTTCATCTGTCAGCTGCAGGATCCTGCTCTAACACTCTGAGATCATCATCGTCATCATCATCATGTCCACTCCAAGGAAACTTGAACAGCTCTATTCCAAACACACACACACGCACACACAAACCTGTACTTCTATCTTTGTGAGGACTCTCATGCATTCCCTAGCCCCTTACTCTAACTCAACCCTTACCCTAACGCTAACCTAAACCTAATTCTAACCTGAACCCTAAAAGCAGGTCTTTGAAGGTGTGTCAGAAGATGAGGACTGGCCTCAGTCTATAAATGAAAGTGGCCCTCACAAAGATAGAAGTGCAAACACACACAAACACACACGCACACACACACAGAGAATGTCACCGTAATTGGAGAGAGTCATTTGGCAAGTGAATACCTGCTCTCTCTCAGTCTGAGTGGAAAAAAAGTAAACAGAGGGAAGTGTAATAGCCTGTTCAACAGAGGTGACATCGACCCCACTTCTACTTGTATGACCAGTGCTATGTTTCCATATTGGCCACTTTATTGGAGTAATTTTCTTGTGGAGTTCCTCCAAAGTCAATCCGGTGATTATTTATATAGTTGAAATTTTATAATTTGGTCCATCAGTCCAAAGACCTTTATCCCTCAGGCTCCTTTTGTGTTAACCAGTAAGATGTAACAATGATCCTCCATTTTTAACTCAGTAATACTGCAAGCAATGCAGAAAAATGAACAGGAACATATTCGCCCTCACCCAAGACTCCCAGGTACGTGTCCAGTTGTGACTCCAGCAACTGCCCTGTATACGACCTTTAGGGGATATTCAACACATACATGTAGCTGTATGTCTTGAATATCTCATGTGTTGGTATTTGCCTTTAGCTACTGAATTTGACAAATGTACAGTGTTAACTGTTTGGTAAAACTCACATCTTAACATTTGTTGAAGCTGTGCATCTTTTCCACTTATTGAGTTTCCTCCCTGAGGGCTTCCATGCACCATCACTCTTCATGGACAGGATTTGTGAAACAGCTGCCCTTCATTCCTTATCATTCTTCACCATTCCCTTCCAAACACCGAAAAGACTTAAACAAAATGCAGGTGAGGAACTTCTCCCTTTTCATATGTCCATCTGCTCTTATAATCCGAACACTATGGTTTTGAACTCTTTTCTCATTCATCGTGTGCAGGGCTGCAGAGACCCCCTCACTGCTGCATGAGTCAGACATCCCTGGGTTTCCACATGGTCATTATCCTGTCCAGAGCCCTGCTGACAAATGAAAATGGCTTGTGCAGACTGTAACAAAAATAATCCTTCTGATACTGTAATGGCAACTTCTATTTATTCAGACTTAAGCTGTTGCATAAGATATATGACACACCATACTTCTGCAGGCATGGCTGAGTAGGTTTGTACTTTAATGTTATTTTGATTATTTACTTTTCCCTGTTAATCATTTTGAAGAGGTTATTTCATGTGAATTATTGGACAGCTGATGATGAACGAAGTCTGCCAGACCTGGAGTGTAATAGATTGTGATCTGGTCTACAGGGTGTGTTTGCCTTCCTCTGTATAGCTCAGGAGGGAATCAACTACCAAAATGTAGGAAGCACCTGGAAAAATAAGGAAAACAAAATATGAAAGCTGATGGGGAGCAGTTTCCTGTAATGTCTGCTAAATGCCGTGGGGGGCAAGTTAAACACCAGTGTTGTCAATTTACCTAATATTTTAGTGCTAAATCATCCTGTTGCTGACCATAATGATGAATCCTTCAATCAGTTTAAGCAAAGTAATTAATTTCACCGTGGGTGTGTAAATCAATTTATTTATTTTTGGCATCTTACACAACATATTTACCCACTTTAACTCATGTTGTATGGGATATCTTGGAATGCAGCCTGAGACAGTGTTTCCTCCATCAATAAACCACTAGATGATGGAATTTGTCATGGAAGAAATTATCACAGGGTTTCATCCTCCTCCAACTGACTTGCAAGCACTTTTTTAAATATCACACATGAGGAAAGCTTTTATTTTTAGTAAACTGTGGTGAAACTTTATTGAAAAACTTTTTGATTTAATTGTAATGGAAGGGCAGGAGTGAGAGGGAATGAGTAATTCCATATCTCACATGTGTACGACCTCTCCTTTTGCCAGTGCAGTATTAAAAACTTGCATGCCATGTGTGAAAAGCTTGTGGTCTGGTGATATGTGTTTTTATTGTGCTTTGAGTGTCCTGTGATGCAAGGTCACATCAGACATATCAGAGAGTGACCTGCACTTTCTCTGTGGAAGTGTCTAGAAAAATCCACTTTGCCTCCCTGGTAATGCAAGCATTATCATGTTGTGGTTAGTATCATAGGATATGATACTAGCAAGATCATTATTAAAACACCATTATCTCTCTCTCCATACATTTCAGGAACCATGTCACTGCATCATGTATGTGTGGAATATTTGTATTCCTCAGTGTAAGTCTGATCCTCACACTATATTGTCTGTCTGCTTGTGTACAGATACAAGAAGTTTAAACTGACCCTTTTTTTTGGTTTCTGATCAGGTGATATGGAGGTAACGAACGTCCCTCCACTTTGGAGGCCATTTACCATGACGTCCCTGTGCTTGGCATACCCTGGTTCTTTGACCAATATGACAACCTGAGCTGGAAAGATCATTCAGTTAGAAGATGTTAATGGCCAGTTTTGAAGAAGGTCTCAAGGAAGTGCTCCATCAAGACAGACTGAACATGCAAAGACTCTCACGTCTGCACAGAGATCAGCCAATACCACTCATGGATCAGGCCATCTTCTGGGTGGAATACGTGATGCGCCACAAAGGGGCTCCACACCTGCGTACAGAGGCTTATAAGATGCCCTGGTACTCATACTACTGTTTAGATGTAGTGGTACTATTGCTGACCATAGCAACTGGACTGCTGCTCTCTGCTTTGGCCTTTTTCAGGTTTCTCTGCTGCAGCAGAAGAAGAAAGACCAAAGCCAAGCAACACTGACTGAGGTCAAATTCATTTAGAAATATGCTACAATGGGTTCTCTAAAGCTCTGTATTAAGAAAACTTACATCCGGATGTAGCAGCATAGAGGAAGCTGCCTGTGATTGATGCCAGCTGGTAGCTGGTAATTGGTCCAGCTTGGTATAAAAGTGGCAGCCTGTCACCTCCTCTTTGTCATGCGCTCCCCCCCATTGCGTCATTTCAGAACCGGACGATTGGTTTCCCTCTCAGAGCGACGACGGTGGGCTGTGCTTCTGTTGTAGTTGGTGTCTTCAGTAATGGTAAGTGTCCTTCTCTCTCTCTGCCATTGCTATTGTCTCCGCTGGCTAAACGCTGGTGTGGTTACAGGTAAATGCCGGTAACCGTGCGGGTCTCATCTCTCCCTCACTCCCATATGCCTGTGTGAACTTTCAAATGGTAGGCATTTGCTATCGCTGCTTCCCGAAATTTATTCAATTTTAACCTAGCGATGCTAATTTATTTTTTATTTTATTTTATTTTATTTTTTTTATTAGGAAGTCTCATCAGCTGACGGAGTCCACCGGTGGTGTGACGTCACCACCAGCTGATTTGAGCCGCTGCTGTTTCGTCTCCTGCTTGCTTTTATCTCCTGTTTTCGTGCTTTCTGGCTTGCTCCTCTGCTCTTGGTCGACCGCTCCACGTTCTCCCTCATGCTTTTGCTGCGGTGCTTTCTGAGGGTGGCTGGCTGCTGCCATACACAGCCATTGGGTGGTGAACTGGACTGGCACCACTTAATGTGGTAGTAATACAGTGCTGAGTGTTTGTTTGTTTTTACATTGTTTATTTCATCTTGGGCAGTTTTAGTTTAGTAGTTACCTGCCCATTTTATTCATTTTGTATGTTAATTTTGTGATAATTTTGTAGTAATTGTTTTCTTTTTTCCTTCAGTTGCTGCAGGCCGCTGGTGACTCGGGTGGTGGTGTCCTTCCCTTCTGTGTGCTGTGTCCTGGGATTGTGGGTGATTTCACATTGTGTGTTTGATTATTTTGTCCTTAATATTTCGTATTTGGTAGACCCCCCCCCCCCCACTCCTCTCACTAGTTCCTGCTCACACCTGTAGGCCTCAGCTCCTGAACCTTGTTTCCCCTTTTTCTTTTGTATGGCTGGAGTTTATAGCCTTTTTATAATATTGTAATAAAGTATACCTTGTAAGTACTTGGAATCGCGTCTTGTGCCTTGAGTATAACGAACCTGTGTGTCCCATTAACTGATAATGGTGAATAATTCCTCAGGTGAAATTCCCAAGGTGGTGTCAGGCAATTAAAATAGAATTTGGATTGGTGTGACCTGCTGCTCGACACCGCGACACTAAGGTATCTCCTTTGTACCTCCTTTATTGTTTATCAAGTAAAATTACAATCAATTGGTATACCGAAAGTAATATAACCATTAATGAATCCTTCAATCATCACATTTAGTCTCTGTCTCAGCCTTCTCTGTGTGCCTGTCATTCGGGGTGCGGGCTGGTCACAGTGGATAAGTCCAGGTCTGAATTACTTTGCCAGTCCCACCATGCGGTCTCCATCACTGGAAAGCCTTACCAATGTTAACAAAGCTCTTTGTACTTGCCTGCTCATAGCACTTTTTCAATTTTAATTCTTCTGACCTTCTCCTCTTTTGCTGGTCATTGGCTACTTCTTCTTCTTCTTAACAATGTGATTGATGTGGGGTATATCCTTTATCGCGCCACTGCTTGTAGACATTTCTCTGATGTACTTGCCTTTACTGCTGGTCTCTGCATTGATGTATCGTCTGCAGTCTCCGTCAATCAAATTCAAAACTCCACACGGACTGACATCGATGGAAGGGTAGACTACTTCTTCACTTTCCCCAGGTAATCTTTAAATTGGTCATATCCATTAGCATTCGTCAGGTTTACTGTCACTTGCTCCCACGCCCCTTTGCCCCCATTTACTCTCTCCTTCTTCTTCCCTTGTCTTGTGCATGAGCACAAACGCTGCTGCTTGCTGATTGGCTGGAATAGTGTGGTGTGACTCAGGGCAAGCCATTTTGTTAATATCCATTTTACAAAGCCAGGTACAGACAGTGTACAGACACCGGAGTTTTTTTCAAAACCCACACAGAACGGACAGCTAGCGGAACGTGAGGAGATATTCACTGAATTTGACAACGTATTAGATTAGTCGCTTACTCTACCTTTTAAAAGTAAGTATTCACTTTCATCACAGATGCAATATTTTACATAGTTTCTTGTCTACATGAACGAATACAGCATATCAGAAGTATGACAGGTGCGTCAGTTGCCTGTTCACATTCAATCCAGTCAGACTTCTTTCGTTTAGAAGCACTTCAGTAGTGTTCACAGACCAGTACTTAGATCTACAGGTGTGAGGATCTGTCCAGATGGAGAAATACAAGGTGGAACTATTTTCAATTTACAGAAATATGAGGATGTCCACCCCGGACTTCCGGAGCCAGAGCATACATTCGTAAATGTCACGGATTATATAACTGTTCTCCTGGTTGTCTCTCTCAGTTAAACTAATACTTAGGCTGCAGTTAAGTAAGAAGTAAGACTTAATTTGTACAGCTATTTTTCAAAATAGGGTTGAAACGAGCTTCACAGTTGCAAAAATATGATAAACACAATAACCTATTTCAACTCCTCCTAGGCAGCGGTGGAAAGTAAGAGCTTACATTCACCGTACTGTAAATATTATACTTTTTACTTTTTTTGCTTTAGTTAGTGACTTTACAGATTCAGATTTTACATATGGAACCTGTTAAGAGCTGTTAAAATATAATTATTTGTAAAGGATTTAACCGCCAAACTGTATAAAATTAGACCACCACCCCCTTTCCCTCTCTCTCTTTCTCTATCTCTCACTCTCTTACTCAAACCCTTTCTCTTATGAGGCTGTATTTGTTAATGTTAACAAAACACATAATTCCAGACCTTTGCTTGAGGAAATTTTGTCTAACTTGACTTTATCCTCCTAAGACCCGAACTCTTGCATGGCATGCATTTTTAATTTCTCTTTGCTATTTATTCTGATTGGGACCTGAGAAAAATGATGTCCACATATGAGGACATTAGTTTTAAATTTCAATTACTGAGTGGCAGTATAATATCCTCATATGTGGTCACCAGGCCCTTGTTGAGAAAAAGTTAGTATTGTGGTCTAGAGAACCCAAAATGTGAGGTCCACATATGTGGACGCCAGGTCCTAGGAGGTTAATGAATTTAAAATGAACACCCCTGCTATATTGTATTCCTAATTTGACTAAATTGGCTATACAATATTACTAATATTACCTAATACCACATGAATGTGGATAAGACGAGTATGGCAGCAGCCATCTTGATTTGAGTGAGAGGCACACATCGTCCAAAGCAATAATGGTCTTAGGCCCCATCAAAGCTGAAGTGGACCATAAAGAGAACTGAGTCTTCCTTCAAATTAACTCACAATGTGAATGCAAAAAGAACCCTCTTCCCTTTTCTGTTGGACCACTTTAGGAGAACTGAGTTTGGTTTGTATAAAAAAATATATATGTGAAAACAATCTCAAATAGACCTACTATTATCAAAGCACGTACTTCTTTTGATGATAGTTTGAAGCTCATTATCAACACCGTTATTTCTCTCTCCATACATTTCAGGAGCCATGCCACTGCATTGTGTGTGTGGAATATTTGTATTCCTGAGTGTCTGTCTGATTTCCTTCACAACACCTTGCAATGGAGGGAACATTCTGGTGTTCCCCGCAGACGGCAGCCACTGGGTCAACATGAAGATCCTGCTAGAAGAACTTCATGCCAGAGGACACAACATCACTGTGATCAGGGCCTCCACCAGCTGGTACATCGCAGAAAAGTCTCCTCTCTATACATCTATCACAGTTGAAATGACTGAAGGTTATGAGGACTTTTTTGGTTCGTACCTTGAGGAGCATATGAGGGTATGTCATTTAGGATGATGTATTGGGCGTCACTTGGGTCATTTCAGCATTGAAATGCTGTGCACTTTCTCAACACTTTTTTTCTAACCATTTTTTCAGGCGGAGAGAGAGGGGGCTTCAGCACTTACATTCTTCAAACTCACCAAGGATTTCCTCTCTATGGTTGCTCAGGGCCATTTATTGTGGTGTGAAGCCTTCACTCAAATCTTTGATGATGAGAATATGGTCAAAAGCTTAATGGATTCCCAATATGATCTTGTTCTCACTGACCCAGCCGTATCAACAGGGGTCGTACTAGCCAAATATCTCAAACTGCCCCTGGTGCTCAATGTTCGTTGGATCACCAGCGGAGAAGGCCACTTTGCAATAGCCCCCTCACCACTCTCTTATATCCCAGTGCCAGGATCGGGATTAACTGATAAAATGAATTTCATGCAGAGGATCAAGAACATGTTTTTCTACAGCATCATACTGTTGCAGCAGAAATTCATGCTGGGGCCAAGCTACGATGCCCTCTGTGATAAATATATAGAGGGTGGTTGTGAAATCATCGCACTTCTTCAAGAAGCAGACATTTGGTTGTTCAGGTCTGATTTTGTGTTTGACTTCCCCCGGCCCACAATGCCAAATGTTGTCTACATAGGAGGGTTCCAGTGCAAACCGGCCCAACCTCTGCCAGCACACCTGGAGGAGTTTGTTCAGAGTGCTGGGGAGCACGGAGTGATTATAATGACTCTGGGAACTTTGGTTAATGCTTTGCCCAAAGATGTTGCAGATGAAATTGCCAGCGTCTTTGCTAAGATGCCTCAGAAGGTAACACATACTCAGTAACACACTTACAAAGATATGAAATGTCAAAAGCTAGAAATGTGTAACTCAAAATGCTTTTTGTTTGACCTGGAGAGACCTGGAGAGTCTAGTGCAGCAATTAACTCATAACTGCATTGTTCAAATTAAAATCAATACTACTTTTCAAATAGACAGAAAAAATAATAAATGATTAAAAATCCACAAATCATTCCTTGAATGAATACATTAAATTCAAAAAGGAATATATAGCCCTGTGATGAACTGGCAGCCTGCCTAGGGCGTCTAACAAATCATAATGAGTGGGTGTAGAAAACAGATGGAGTGATTTATAGAGGGGTTGGAAATAACACCTAATAAATAGTTCACTGTGTAAATCTAGATTTCTAGGTTTTACTAATTTATCATGTAAAGCGTCTTTTGAGTATCAAGGAAAGTGCTCAGCACTGTCTGCTTGTGTACAGATACAGTAAGTTTATACTGATTCTTTTTGTTTTCTGATCAGGTGTTATGGAGGCACAAAGGGGGACGTCCCTCCACTTTGGGCAACAACACTCTGATAGTGGACTGGATGCCACAGAACGACCTCCTGGGCCACCCACAGACCAAAGTCTTTGTAGCTCACGGAGGAACCAATGGAATCCAGGAAGCCATTTACCATGGTGTCCCTGTGCTTGGCATACCCTTGTTCTTTGACCAATATGACAACCTCCTACGTTTGCAGGAGAGAGGAGCTGGAAAGATCATTCAGTTAGTTGATGTTAATGGCCACAGTTTTGAACAAGGTCTCAAGGAAGCGCTCCATCAAGACAGCTACAGACTGAACATGCAAAGACTCTCACGTCTGCACAGAGATCAGCCAATACCACCCATGGATCGGGCCATCTTCTGGGTGGAATACGTGATGCGCCATAAAGGGGCTCCACACCTGCGTACAGAGGCTTATAAGATGCCCTGGTACTCATACTACTGTTTAGATGTAGTGGTACTATTGCTGACCATAGCAACTGGACTGCTGCTCTCTGCTTTGGCCTTTTTCAGGTTTCTCTGCTGCAGCAGAAGAAGAAAGACCAAAGCCAAGCAACACTGACTGAGGTCAAATTCATTTAGAAATATGCTACAATGGGTTCTCTAAAGCAGATATAGTTAAAGTTATAATGAATCCTTCAATCAGCTGAAGTAAAGTAATTCATCTTATCATGGGTGTGTACATTTTGTGTCTTTTTGATGTCTTTGTCACAACATTTTTACCAACTTTAGCTCCTGTTGTATGGGAGATCTTGGAATGCTGCATGAGACAGAGTTTCCTCCATCAGTAAACCATTAGATGATGGAATTTGTCATAGAAAGAAATTGTCATGGCGTTTCATTCTCTTCCAGCTGACTTGTAAGCACTTTTTATGTCATGCACACAAATTGATTTTTTCTGGAGATGTGAAGAAACCTGATATTATTGTAATGGAAGGGCACGAGGGAACGAGTAATTCCATATCTGACGTGTACAATCTCACTTCCTGTCAGTGCAGTATAATAAACTTGCATCCTGTGTGTGACAAGCTTGTGGTCTGGTGATCTGTGTTTGTTTTGTTTTTGAGTGTGTGTGGTGTCCTGTGATGCAGGTGGCAAACTCACATCAGACATATCAGGAAGTGACCTGCACTTTCTCTGTGGAAGTGTGAATGTTTAGGTTCATAAAGTCTAGGAAAAAAATCATCTTTGCCTTCTTGCCACTGCAAGAAATCATAATTAGGTAGCAGGGTTTTTTTTTTCTTGGTGTGAGCAAAGCACTGAACAGACTGGACTGCCATATGGACATCTACCCCACCTCATGTGGCGATATGTTGTAAAAATTTGGTATCCACCAACTAAATTTCCACAGACTAAACATTTGCTCGCTGCTCCAGTTGTTCCATGCAGAGAGTGATGGATGTTTAACCAGACTGTGACGCTTCTAAATCCTCCTTGCTTGAAACTACCTTCCTGTCAAAATAACTTAAACTGTCAGAAACTATGCTGCAGCTTTCTTGGTGGGGATCACTGTGTGCCTGATCTTTTTCCTTTACCTCTATACCATGTATGAAATTCACAATAACGAGACACTGGAAAAGTGCCGGCTTTAGGACCCAGCACAGAGTGCACAATGTGAGCATTGTTTCTGTCCTGGTAAGAAAAGAAGGGTGCTTGTTTTTCTCATGAGCAAGTTTGAGGAAACCAGGGAAAATAAAGAAGACAGAGTGAACTGAGGAAGAGAAGGAATTGGTATTATGAAAACTGACTCACCAACAATTCAAGTTAACTTTAAAACATATCAGAACAGTGTAAAGACACTCATGATTATCTAAAAGGGAGCATAACTTCTAATTATGACGATGTGGTTTAAAAGTGCTGCCTGATTTTTTTTGTTAGAAACAAGAAAAAGTTCTGCAGCAGCCGATTTACTCGCTTGATAATATTACACTCGCATCCCTGTAGAGGGATTAACATTAACATTACCGAATTCAAATTTTTGGTCACATGTCTTCCACGGTAAGAAGTAAGCTTATTTTTTAGTTTGATACTACTTTATACTTTAATGCCCCTACATTTCATTAAATATTGCACTTTTTTACTTGTTTACTTTAGTTGCTTGTGACTTTACAGATTCAGATTTTACATACAAAACCTACGAAGAGCTGTTAAAATAGAATAAATGTAAGAGATTAAACTATACAACAGTATAAAATTAGAGCTGAAAAGATAAGTCATTTTTCTGTAACTCTTTTGATAATTGATTCATTGTTTAAGTAATTTTTCATGCTTTCAGCTTCTCAAATTTGACGAAATGCTGCTTTTCTTCATCTTAAATTATAGTAAACCGAATCATTTTAATTAATCCATAATGAGAATTATCATCACCAAATACAACAGTAAAATGCAGCTTTCACATTAATACATCTGTAATAATAATCTAATGATATAATATACAACAGTATAAAACTCACAAGGGCCTTTTCCCACATTAAGTGCGTTTCCTTTTGATACTCTAATTACATTTTAATGGTCAAATACTTATACGTAAGTAACATTTTCAGTGCAGGAGATTTACTGGTAATGGAGAAATGTTATAGTGATGCTTTTGTCCTTTTATTTATGTAAAGGGTTTGAATACTTCCTCCACCACTGATCCTAAGAGTGATAGGAGAAGACACGCCTCAGATCAACTGAGTTCAGTTCTGCGACCTGCAACCTACATTCGGCTGGCAGCTATATTTGGCGTATTTAGCAACAGGGAGTTGCAGTAAACAAACCAGCAGGTCAAAAACACAAGAGAAAATAACTGCATAACATGCTAAGAGGATGATATACATTTATCCAGGAATCCTGTCTGTTTTTTCTCCAGGTTTATAACATGGCATGTGTGAAACTCATGTTGGTGAGCATTACATAATGCACTCTAATAACCTTATGAAAGAGGTCACAGGTTGATATGATGCAAGCAGTGTTCTCGTGTGACAGAGATACACATTCATAAAACTACACACAGTATACAATGTACTACCATACATTAACATTATTAAGTTAAGTAATAAATTTTTTTTTTTTTAAAAATCCCTTTGTTTGTCATTTGCAGAACTTTCATTGTAGCACTATAGCTTCATATGACACGTGCCACATGTAACTCATTTACCTGTGAAAGGACCAATCATCTCTGAGGCTGGAGTTTGAACTCAGATATGCAAGGAATCCTTTAGATGGACTGTCAGTCTACGGGCAAGTACAACTACTGTTGCCACTCTTCAGCATGGGTAAGTAACTTTTAGGAATATTATCATGTTGTGGTTAGTATAATATTATACTTTCAGTGTGTGGAATTTCATTTATAACATAGGTAATTCCCACTTCAAAAACTTGTTAAGAACGTACTTCTTTTAGATAAATACTTTCAAGCTCATTGTTAAAAACACTGTTATTTCTCTCTCCATATTTCAGGAGCCATGCCACTGCATTGTGTGTGTGGAATATTTACATTCCTGAGTGTCTGTCTGATTTCCTTCACAACACCTTGCAATGGAGGGAACATTCTGGTGTTCCCTGTAGACGGCAGTCACTGGGTCAACATGAAGATCCTGCTAGAAGAACTTCATGCCAGAGGACACAACATCACTGTGATCAGGGCCTCCACCAGCTGGTACATCGCAGAAAAGTCTCCTCTCTACACCTCCATTACAATTGCAATACCAATGGATGAAGGTTTGGAGAACTTTTTTGATGACTACCTACAAGAGAATATGAGGGTATGTCATTAAGGATGATGTATTGGGCCCCACGTGGGTCATTTAATTACTGAATAATCAAGATAATCTTTTGTCCCCTGCACTTTTTCAACACTTTTTTTTCTAACCATTTTTTCAGGCGCAGAGACAGGGGGCTTCAGCACTTACTTTCCTCAAAATCACCAAGGATTTCCTTTCAATGCTTTCTGAAGCTCATTCTATATGGTCTCAAGCTCTTGTTGAAATCTTTGATGATGAGAATATGATCAAAAGCTTAATGGATTCCCAATATGATTTTGTTCTGACTGACCCTGCCATGGCACCAGGGGTCTTACTAGCTAAATATCTCAAACTGCCCCTGGTGCTCAATGTTCGTTGGATCACCAGCGGAGAAGGCCACTTTGCAATAGCCCCCTCACCACTCTCTTATATCCCAGTGCCAGGATCGGGCTTAACTGATAAAATGAATTTCATGCAGAGGATCAAGAACATGTTTTTCTACAGCATCATACTGTTCCAGCAGAAATTCATTGTGGGACCAAGCTACGATGCCCTCTGTGATAAATATATAGAGGATGGATGTGACATCATTGCGCTTCTTCAAGAAGCAGACATTTGGCTGTTCAGATCCGATTTTGTGTTTGACTTCCCCCGGCCCACAATGCCAAATGTTGTCTACATAGGAGGGTTCCAGTGCAAACCGGCCCAACCTCTGCCAGCACACCTGGAGGAGTTTGTTCAGAGTGCTGGGGAGCACGGAGTGATTATAATGACTCTGGGAACTTTGGTTAATGCTTTGCCCAAAGATGTTGCAGATGAAATTGCCAGCGTCTTTGCTAAGATGCCTCAGAAGGTAACACATACTCAGTAACACACTTACAAAGATATGAAATGTTAAAGCTAGAAATGTGTAACTCAAAATGCTTTTTGTTTGACCCGGAGAGACCTGGAGATTCTAGTGCAGCAATTAACCCATTACTGAACTGATCAACGTACAAAATTTTATGAAGGTGTAAAGGCTTAAACCTGTGTTAATATTGGCCTGCTATACCTGGTTAGATCAGTTACAGTCTCCACAATTCAAATATAGAATTAGTTTTGCTCTAACCATGAGCACACAAGTGTAATTCATTCAAATTTACCAGCATCATAAATGAGCAAAACCAGCAAAGTGGTGGTGGCCCCTTACCTTTGAAGAGGTCATAAAGTCATATTGTCTGTCAATTCTCGATTATTTATATTCCTTTAGTCCATGAAGGTCCACAAAAGTTCTATAAAAGTATTCCAAGATATGAATATTGTCAATGGCTGTGAAAGGTGTGACATGTCCCAACTCACAGCTGATGAATGTAAAAGAAAAAAAAGTCAACATTGGTTTGAATGTAAAAAGCATTTAGAGTAAAAGCACTGTTTTCCATTTGCAGATATTTTAGAGAGGTTCAAGGACACCAATAAAAAACAAACTAAAATGTCCACAACTCGTATAAGGTCAGGCCTAGAGGCCTGACATTTCACATATGTGTTTTCCACAAGATGTAGAAGGGATGTGATGATTTTTATAGTTCTTGCAAAAAGTATATCCCAAAAAATACCATTTATGGACTGATGTAGTTTAGGTTAGATTTTAGTCCCATACTAAACAAGAACATTTTCAGAAGATGTTACATTTCAAATGATGTCTCTTAAATGCATTTTGGCCTGCAAATCACATTGAGAAAATGGTGGATCTTAAGAGGCTAGGATTGTGTCATGTAAAGCATCTTTTGAGTATCAAGGAAAGTGCTCAGCACTCAGGATGCAGCATTGCCAACATCATTGTACTGTCTGTCTGCTTGTGCACAGATACAGTACGTTTATACTGATTCTTTTTCTTTTCTGATCAGGTGTTATGGAGGCACAAAGGTGAACATCCCTCCACTTTGGGCAACAACACTCTGATAGTGGACTGGATGCCACAGAACGACCTCCTGGGCCACCCACAGACCAAAGTCTTTGTAGCTCACGGAGGAACCAATGGAGTCCAGGAAGCCATTTACCATGGTGTCCCTGTGCTTGGCATACCCTTGTTCTTTGACCAATATGACAACCTCCTACGTTTGCAGGAGAGAGGAGCTGGAAAGATCATTCAGTTAGTTGATGTTAATGGCCACAGTTTTGAACAAGGTCTCAAGGAAGCGCTCCATCAAGACAGCTACAGACTGAACATGCAAAGACTCTCACGTCTGCACAGAGATCAGCCAATACCACCCATGGATCGGGCCATCTTCTGGGTGGAATATGTGATGCGCCATAAAGGGGCTCCACACCTGCGTACAGAGGCTTATAAGATGCCCTGGTACTCATACTACTGTTTAGATGTAGTGGTACTATTGCTGACCATAGCAACTGGACTGCTGCTCTCTGCTTTGGCCTTTTTCAGGTTTCTCTGCTGCAGCAGAAGAAGAAAGACCAAAGCCAAGCAACACTGACTGAGGTCAAATTCATTTAGAAATATGCTACAATAGGTTCTGTAAAGCACTGTATCACACTGTAGCACAAGGTATCTAATTTGTACCTCTTTATTATTTATGAAGTAAAATGACACTCAGTCAATTGGTTTACATATAGTATACATATAGTTAAAGTAATGTACCTCCTTCCTGTTTGAAAATCAGTTGTGAACAATATCTTGACAGATTAAAATTTTGGTTATTAAATGCCCCCAACTCATTGGTGATAGTTTCATCTTGTCAACATTATTCTATAATTTTGCATCCACTGTAATATGAATTAGATTGGAGCCAAAACACCAATCACTGTCTCAGTGCTGGAACATTGATCATTATCATGATCTTAAGCTGACCCCATTCATTTCCAATGTGCCGAGCTCCGAAATGTTATAAGTTGAGTATTTTTGGGCTGAAATCAATTCAGATGTGACCAAACTAAGTCCAAATAATCAATTCATTTTTGAGTGAAAATCAATACATTTTTATGTAAAAAGGAACTGTCTTTTTGTTATCACTCCTAAAAGAGAAAATATTCTGCACAAAAATCTCTCTCTAACATGAACATCATGAACTGTCTGTGGACATGCCCTCTGTTGCTTTGTGTTCATTTCACTGACGTCTTGGCCTCACATGCCCACATTCCCCTGTCCAGATGCCAAGCTTGTAAAATAAATATTAGATATGTAAGATATGCTGAGAGCAAGACCATTGCAGCTGACATTTTTGGTCAGAGGCTATGAGACCAAATTTCCACTGGACTAGAGGGCAAAACAATGTCCATCATCTGTTCAGTTAGATTTAATAATGTTAAGATACAAATGTGCTTGTTGCAGAAACTGAAAAATGCCAGAGAAACACATGGAGCTGGGATACATTTAGTAATCTGTTATTTGTTACTTAAGACAATGCAGTGTTTTCTCTGAGATGCCGCTGGTATACGACTGTGTGAGCAACAGCAAAGTTAATCACAATATCAAGAACACATGTATGTATCTCTACCAGGACGCCACAGGCAATCAGTTTTTATGGAAAACTTGGAGATCAATTATGTCCTGGTTGTTATTCTTTGTATTTATATCAATCCAGATAAATTACATCATCTTCTAAACTAAAATCAATGCCAGTGAGAAGACAAATCTCAAAAATGACTATGGAAAATCCTATAATTTCAGAAAATAGACCATATTAAAACCATTTCCCTGTCTTGAAAAGTCCCAAAACAGATGCCTTGAAACAATCAAAGGCTGGAAAGGAGAGCTCTCTTCAATGCAGCATAAGCTCATATGGTTTTGGTTTATACAATGAGTGAGGTTGCCTTGGTAAATCTAACTACAAGCTAAATTACATTTCACTTATCATTCAGTGATACTGTGCTTGAGACTTCTGAGTTTACTGATGAGGAAAGAAAATCTGTGAAGACATTCCAAGGTATGAAGGCAGCGAGGTGTTTTATGAGACCTGGAATCACATTAAGTGTAACATAAAAACACACACACACACACACACACACACACACACACACACACACACACACACACACACACACACACTCACACTCACCGACAAAGAAAAAGAAGGAAACAGTTTGTGTGTAGGTTTGCATACCTAATGTGTGTGTAAGTGTAGTGGCATGTGCGTATACTCACCTGTGTTGTCTGAAAAGTGAATGAAAATTGAATGTAATTTTGTGACTATTAGAAATGGTGAACCTATACCAACATGCTTTATTTTGTAGATTTGCACATAAATAATCCACATTTACATGGTAAATGATTTGATACAAGTACATATAAATTCTATATTCTATCTCCAATAGACTTGGCCCGGCATTGGCCCTGCATTGACCCTGCACTGTGTACACACCCCTGCTGCTCTTAGACCCAGGTTAATGGATTAGTTAGGAATGGTTTTAAGAGTTTGTTTTATCTTTTTATTTATTTTCTTTCCACTGTAATTTATCACCATTATGATTAATGAAAAACCAACATGAATTCATGTTTACCACAGCTGCTATCCTCTGCCAGTGAATAAAATACAAACGTTTAACTGCCACTTTTCAACTCTTAAGATGGATGGGTGCTCAACACTGAGAGGATTTTGTTTGGCATATGACTCTAATAGTAGATTTCAAGTGGCAATAGAGCTAAAATGCTGCTTTGTAAAAAGGGTGACTGAGTTGAACGAATTAAAACCGAATTGAGAAATAAAGTGGAAGAATTGATGCAATTGTTTCTTGAGTGTAAATCACATTTTAATGACATGGTGAAACAGACAGTCCAAATCTTTCTCTTTAAACAAATACAAATCCTGTTTGAATTGGTCCTCCAACATACTCAACTAGACATTAACTCTTTTGTTTATTTTGAAATGCAGTTGATGAATGCCTTTGTTCTATAGTGGAAAACAATAGATTTTTCCCTTTTCAAGTCAGATACAACACTTTAATAATGTTTTTTACATTTAAATACACAAAACAAGATCACAATTACACAATACTACACCCATGTAAAAACAAATAAACCAGTGATACAAAACAAACACACACACACGCACACACACACACCCTGTTTCTGAGAAATAAGCAATAACATGTCTTCTTGTTCTGTCTTGAAGATAATTTATCACATTAGGCGTTGCATTTACGGACCTTTTGCCCTCCTTATTTGTCCTTTCCTTTTTCTCCTTTTCTTCTTCCCTCTCTACTTTTCATATTTCTATTTTATATACTTGCTGATACATTGGACTTAGACAAAAAAACAAAACAAAAACAAAAAAATCGACACATAGTAAGAATGCAGTATCACAATCACTGAAGCAGGGGTGTCGTATTTCTTAAATTCAGGCTCAGACTACAGGTCGGTACCAATGTTCAGCCCATATTATTTGGTAATATGGGGGCTTCACAGACCCAGTCCTACACCTCGATAATATCAAACATGTTTGATATTTGGGAGTTCAAATCTGGGTGAGTATGAATATGATTAAGTCAATACTTTTCTAATTGCCAATGACAGAGACAAGTCAAGTCTTTATCTGAGATAAAGTAAAAAGAGAAAAAAAGAAATCTGAGCCCTGAGATGTAAAGACTTAAAAAACAGTCAAAAATGAAAAAGAAATCCATGCCATCAAGCACAATAATATATTAAATCTCATGTCCTCAAAAAAAATCAGAAAGTGACATAATACGACTACTCTAAATACAAAACCAACTATTTGTGTATTCAAATTATTTTTACTACAGTGACAAACAATACAAAAATCTTTTATTAATTATCTTTTATAATCTTTTCCGCTTCACAACAGTTCATTTGTAATGACCACAGTATTTACTGTCATCCACTGGCATAAAGTAGCATTTTATCTTACCCTGGACGCTTTCATCTTTCATCACCATGGTACAGTATACTTCCATACTTGAACTCACATACCTCTGCTGTGTTGTAACAGTGTGCCCTGGCAAATGTACTGCATTGCCTTCATCGTCTAATGAGGACATAGTTAACGTTTACTGCAACCGTACTTGTGTGATAATCCATGTACTTCTGAGTTGCTGCTCACTGCACAGCTTTTTTACGTGTAGTTCTCCACATTAGTTTTGCCCCGAGGGATGCGTCGACTAGTCCAGACATAAGGTCAGACACCTTAACATCTGCTGAAGGAACAGTCCACATGCATACATAAAACAGATGCTGTGCATGTTTCTATCTCGTCGTTATCAGCAAATGCACCAGTGAGCGCATAGCCTTCCTCCCTTTGTGTCCTCACATCCCTTCCTTGATCTGGTTTCAGCTGCCCCCTCCCCCCCTGTCTCTGCCTCCCCCTCTGATTTTGCACCCCCTGATTCCTTGGAAAACCCTTCCTGTGATCATGGCTGATATTGGATGTTGTCAATGCGCATGTTCTGTGTTAGACCCTGGTCAAGGCCAGGCTGTAAATACAGTTAGAGCAGATGCCTTCATATGATTGGACATATGGAGTATGGGTGTACCTTCACAAACAGATACAATAAAGGTGAAATAAAAACAAGACAACTACTAAATAAATAAGGAATAAGTAAAAACAATTAAACTAGGGCTCACAGGTAGCTCACCTGGTAGCACTCCTACCACATATTAAGGCTGAGTCCTTTCCGCAGCTGCTCAGGTTCAAATCAGGCCCAGACCGCATGTCATCCCTTCCTTCCCCCCTACATTTCCTGTCTCTTTCTACGAATAGAGCAAGAAAAAAAAAAAAAAGATTAAATCAAAAGGTAAGGTTATATATGTCTAATGTTATTTATTTGTTTTAGAGAGGAAACATCTTTACTGCCCTTCTTGAAGTTTACTTTGGCTTCTGTGCACATTACTCTACAGCCGACATTTGACCTCGCTAGACCTTCATTTGCCCGGATTCTGGGTTGCAGCAAACCTCAGATTTTTCTCAACTAAGATGTTAAGAGGCCTCATTGTTTGACTTGGCTATTACTACTGTGCTACTACAAGAGAGATTTGCCTGTGCACTTAGTTCTGTGAAAGAAATAAGATGGAAAAGAGAAAAACTAAAATGTTTAAAAATTAGCTGATACTAAGCAAACAGTAAACTTTAATTCTGAAATATGGCAGAATTATGTGTGTGTGTGTGTGTGTGTGTGTGTGTGTTTGTGCATGCTTTTCTTCAAGCAACAGGCATGCACTTGTCGTTTCAGGTATCCTTTTCTCACCACTCAACACACACATAAATTCAAATCCAGCCTCTGCGGCTCCCCAAGGGCATCTGCAAGGCGTGACATCATTCTCTCCACAGACACACAGATCACAATAATGGCTCTCTCTCTCTCTCTCTCTCTCTCTCTATCTATCTATAAGAGGAACCACTGGCCAGATGCTCAAATGGAGCCACTGATCTGCACAACAAATCCTGCTGTGCTTTGGCTCTTTGCATGTGTTACTGTCTGTTGAGTCTCGGAAATCACAGTCATACTTCAAGGATGTGAAATTCTCCCAGACAGACAAAAATCTGTTGTCAGTCACAGGGCTGAAAACATGGCAGCACCTGCAGCATCTGTGACTTTTTTTCCAAAGCTACATGTGCCTCTATCTTTCTTCTTCCTGCTGTTTTTGTCTTTAAAGGATTATAGTTATAATTTTTGTTTTCAGCAGCTCATTTGTGATTTGTGTCATTTTTGAACTTCAAGTTACTTCTTCTGTTGCCTCTTGTTGTTCGCAATTGTCTGTCAGTTTCATTTACTTCCCTGCTATTCAGGTATGATGTAGCGACCCTAATTCATAATAAAAAAACTACACAAAAAGAAAGGATGCAGACACTGTAGTTTATTGCTGCACATCTATCTTTTACGACACACAAAATCCAAACACACTGTCTGAGATCAGTGAGAGTGGCACATTTGGAGAGGTTTGATTATGCTTCTCTGTCACAGAACATCGATCATGAAGCAAAATCCTGGATGCCACTTTGCTCTTGTCTCTGCAGAATACCCCGCAAGCTCCATAAATTTCAGCTCCGTAGCTACGGTCAGCTGCTTTTAATTTGGAGTTGGAGGGCAGACAGCAGAGCTGCCTGGCCACGAGTTTGGAGGGGAAGAGTGTAATGAGCCCGTGGGTCAAACCCTGGGAGGGGATGCAATGCAGTTTCAGCATAGTATGTTTTGTCCAAAATTTGTAACACTGTGTGAACATGCAAGACCACAATATAGGTCACTAAGATAACGATGAGGATATTTGTATATTTAATCAAACTCTCTTAAAAACCTAAACATTTAGACTTAATTTTGTTTGCTCAATAAACTAAAGACACAGAAACAAGGTTAAAAATGAAAAAATAAAAGCAACTGTATTAAAGAAAGAAGATATATGTGACATAAATGTGACATATAGACATGTGAACGTGGTGATTAAAAAAAATAAATTAGACCCATCCTTTGACTAATCATTCATATCTGTCATCTTTTAAAAAAAAAAAACATTCTTTTCTATTTTCAGAGTGACTGGATCTTCGATAAAAAAAAATTTAACAACGCTTTGAGGTTTTACATTTTTGATATAAAATAAGAGCTGATATTATTGGCTCTAAATCTCACTCTTGCTCATGACGGGATAACATCATATTACATAGCTATTTGTGACGGTCTAACTTACGATCACGCTGGTGACACTTTCTCACAAGGCTTACTGAACTCTGAAGGTGTTCGTGCTGCTCCAGCTTATATGGATGGGGCACACCAGGCCCATGTGTGTCCTATATGCTGCTGATTAGGCTCCTAATTGGTTTCCAGCCTCGGAGACAGAAAGAGCAGCAACAGCAGGGTGAACTGAACAGAGGGAAGCACACCCCCTCTGCTAAGGCAATACAACCCATATGTTTGGTATGGGTTTTTTATGAGGTGGTGAATTGTTCAAATTGTGTTAAATTACAAAACACATTACAGAGGAAAGCAAACTGTGTCGCACGGAGCAGTCAGTATTGTTTGAGTTAACTATTAAATATGGACTGAATTATGCTGAAAAATGTATGTTTGGTCACAGGGACGTGCTGCATCCCCACAGGCTGACAAGTATATGATTATTGATTGCAAACGACATCCACAAACCATTTTTTTTACAGCGCTGATTTCCATTATTTTTTATGTTTAGTTATTGTTCCCGCTCTCAGTGCAATACTTCTAAAGAAGTCTGTGAGTTCATACTTGGCCAACTGTAATTTCTGGAACAAGATGACATGATCTAAATCACATCCATGATCCTGGATCAAATGCGTCTTTGTGGGATTGATCCACCAGTTTTTTGGGTTTTTTTTCCATTTGTGAGTGAGACAACAGGGTTCTGTCATGCCTACATTTATGGAGAGCCACTGATTTCAGCACTGGATCTGCAGCGGGAGAAGGGGCGACTCACTGTTCATGTGAGGTTGGTGAGGTGGCGTGAAATATTTAAATATTTCTCTCCGTATTTCAGACGTGAATAGATGAAGAGTAAAAGTGAAATACCATTCATTCTACTCTACACTCTCCATGTCTCACGTTTGTCCAGTTTGACACCTTGTCAGACCTTCAGGCTTCAAGCACGAAGACAGCCAAGTGTTTTTCTGGACTCGTTAGCCTGGTTGGTCCTGGATCACATGATTAACCGAACATTGCTGATTGATTTGCGTTTTGTTAATGTCTGCCAGTACCCTACGCTGAGCTTGTATTTTGTAGATACTCTTTTTTGTGGATGTAATCATTTTCTACCTCGAAAAAGCTGCAGAAACAATTTATAAACTTAGGTAGAAATCCAATTGGATCATGCCAAGACGTCTGGATAAGTTCGAAGTCAAATGTCTGGTCAATGTCTGCCACTGCCTGTGAAATATGACAAAGGGTGAAATCAGCCATAAAAACTCCATCTGAGCAGTTTTATGTGGCCAGTTAAATCACCAACCATGTGAAGTGTGAGGGCATGTTTTTGTTCTATTTTCCTCATCTTTGTTGACATTGAGCTGACAAGACGGGCAAGGCACAGTAAACCTTTGGCACTTGCATCAGTGATGAAGTATTAAAGATAAAAATTTGTCAACCATTACATTGCATTACATATCTTTAGTGTGGCTCAGTGGAGAAAATAACATGGATGGTTTGTCGTTCATATCTATATCATTACTGATTTTATTTTTACCGATACTAAACAACTACCATGACTACAATCAGTAATAATAAATGTATTGACAGTAAAAGCATCATTATATTATGTTATATATCACGATAGCAAGGGATGAATTAAGACTGAATTAAGCCAGAATTTAATCCTAGCTATTAACTCCAAATAACTAACCTGCCAAGACAATATCAACATATTCTAAGTAGTTAATAATCTTTGCGTTGACTGTTTCCTGTGCCGCTGCTGTGATCTGCAGTTTTACAAAGAAGTGAAAATATTTCTGACATTTATCAGAAGTTGGGTCCAGTGTCATTGTCAAGAATAATTATCCACATCATTTCAAGCTGTTGGTGCAGGAGTGCAGCGCCATCACAAGTGTGTGTGTGTGTGTGTGCACGCAGATGAAAAAATGCTTAGACTCTGAGCCTCCATATCCCCGTGCTGCATGAGAACAGCTAATAAGCTAACATTTACTGTCATGTCCTCTTTTCGTCACCTTGTTATCTGCACTTTGTGACGTTTAGCCAGAGGCCCTTGTGCAAACTTCAACTCCCCTCTACCCCTGGATCATTTTAATGATGTTGCGAAAGAGCTACATCAACATAGAGCACTGTTTCATCATCTCTAGTGCTGTCCCATGTTAATGTGCTTATTAGGAGGGAAAAATATATTAAAGGAAAATATGAGTCCAATAGGTGCACAGTTGAGTAATATAACTGGTACAGTAAAAATATTGCATTGTGTAACCATTATGTAATTCCTCAAATCAGGCATGTTTTGTGTACTCTGTTTATGTACTTCACTAATGCAATTCTCACTTCACAGATATGCTTCCCTTTGATCAGACAAATCTGTTCAAACCATATAGCTTTCAAAATCATTTGAACACTTATCAGATGATGTTCATAGGTTCATACGGCAGATGAGCCATGTGAGGTACTCAAGTGGCAGTCAAAAGCCAATGAGAGATTGTATGAAATGTGTAGGTACTCAAAGTGTAAACTGACAAGTGTAAATTGTCAGGACACACGCTTGTGTTGTAAATAAATGTTAATATAGAGAAGGTGTGTTTGTTTAATAGAGAAAATCTGCATCTAAAGAAGGGCAGAATCGAGGCTACAGTGAGTTGCTATCAGAAAGAGACGAGGTGGGGCAGGGCTAGCTGGTTAGCGTGCTAACTTCAGTAGAAGAAAAGGCGTGACAGAGAAAAGAGTTAACATTAGTTTTGCTTTTCACCGCTGGAGACAGCTAATAGTGAGTAAAGGAATAAAGTTTGATGCTGAACTCGTCTACTAGACTGGTAAGTAAACAGCTGCTAATGCTAACGCTGGCTATGTAACACTAGCAAAACTTACATAGCTTCTTTAATGTAGCCACCATATCAATGGCTTTAACCTGGAGAGGAAACATTACTGGAATGAGGATTAGCTAAAAAAAAAAGAAAGGAAATGAGTTTCTGAGATAAGATTAAACACGTTTGGTTTTTTGGAGTAAAAACAGTCACGGAAGCTGTAAAGAATGACTGAAAACTGTATAAAAATTCATGTTTTTTTAATTACCATGTGATAATTTACAGAGGTACAGTACAGCATCTAATGGCAGCAAAACACTGTTTGACACTCTTTCATTTGTCATAGTCATTAAAATGCATCCACTGTACAGAATGCGAGCACCATAAAAAGCATACAAAAATCTTCCCAAGCCAAGTTTTACAAAGCAACATGATTTTTTAAAAAGCAAACTTTTTTAAAAAATCTCTGTGGTAGAATATATCTCACCTTACACACCATCTACCCCGTGGCAAAAAATTCCCCATGCACACTTACATTACTTACATGAAGGGTATTCTAATGTCATTGCACTGCTATTACACATCATGCCTATCACATACAGTATGGTCCAGATGGAATAGTAAACAATCATTTGTATTGATGGTTTGAATGAAGCTAGATTGGTTGGATCTCTCATTGTTGGTCCACAGTTTTTTCAAACCTCCAGCACTCGACCAGGAGCGCTGGAGATGCATTCAGTCTCTGCGGTGAGCCCGAAGGTGTTTTTTTTTTTTTGTTTGTTTTTTTTATGTTTTTTTTTATCTCTGCTGGATTCACTCCCTTGGCTTGTGGTGACGCCTGACCAGTCTTGCTCTCCTCACTCCAGCTGTAAAAGAGGAGACAGAGTTAAAGGAGGGAATCAGAGGTGTGAATGAAAACAAAAGACTAAAGAAAACACGTCAAGGAGGAAGGAGGAAGACACGTGTGAAGAATAGGTGGAAGAACTGAAAAGGTAGATAATGGAAAGGAAAGAAAATCATAATAGCGAAAGGAAAATCCAACAATGACAACTGCATATTTTCCAGCAGTGATCATGTGGTTTTTGGCAAGCTCTTTTTGTCTGATCCAACTTCAGTGTTGATGAATCAACTACCTGTTCTCTTACCTGCAACTCTCCTGGTGGCTAAGCCTCTACCTCCCTCTGTGAAATGACGAAGAAGACACAGTCAGTCACATCCATTTGGACCCACACATGCAAGAACAACACAAAATCTTTGCAGTTATGAGTATTCACCTTTAATGATTTTGGTAATTCTCTCTGATTCCGCATCAATCAGATTTGGGTTGCCGTGGATGGTTGTGATTTTAGAAAAGTCTGGGCCTGAGCGTTTGAAACAAAACTGTTAGTTCCAAAATGCAGAACATTTTACACACTGTCACATTGAAAATCATGTATGGAGATACAGTTTTAAAAATGTATCATATTCTCTTTCCCACCTTGAAATAACCACTTAATCTGGCAAATGATGCAAAAAAGATTTGTAACACAAGATTAATTCAAGGAGGAAAGAACACAAACATTTGAAGCAACCTGTTTGGTAATGAAGTGTTCATGTAAGGGCACCCTACCCTCAATGATATAAGGCTCGTTCGCCGTGGTGTATCTGGCTCCACCTTCAGACCGGCAGCGGAGAAGGGTGTTGAAAGTCATGTAACGACTTAGCAACTGTACTGACTGACAGACCAACAGACTGACAGGTACATACACCCCAAAAAAAAAAAACACCTCCTCCGCTCACCTCAAGCACAGATATCCAGTATTTATGAACACACACATACACACACACAAACTGGCACACAAATGCACAGGGCGCAATGTGCAGGTGTGCAGGGAGGGTGTTCAGCTCAACAAAGGAGAGCAAATTCTTTTACTTAGCCCACAGACTAAGCTGCAACACAACAGAGACGCAGCTGTAGGTGAAAGTAGCTTAAAGCTCCCTGCCCATGTACCCACACAAGCCAATGGCATTTTGGAGTTGGGCACCCCAAAATGGCATGTCATAATTTGCACACTGCTCACACATATGCATCACAGCTACAGTGAGTATATGCAGAGTATGGATAATGATGGGATTCCTGCCTGAGAGGCAAGAACATTGACAGAGAGATGAAATCAGGATGGATAAGTGATGAGATGGACAGACATCCAAATCATGGTGCACCATAGGCAGTAGAAGAACATGTACATGCTTTATCTTTCTGCGTGTGCCTAACCACGAGAAGGGCTGTAAAAATCAACCTCCTTCCTCTGTCACATCATTACTGAGCCTATATAAACATCATAAAGCAGAATGAGCTTGTGATGTTTTGACTGGTGGCTGGCCAAAGCTTGTCAGAGTGTAATATACAGACCAAACAAACAGAGTGTTCTCTGTGTAAAACACATCCGACTGACCATTATGACACCAAGTTATTATAGATGACTTGTGATTCTCCCCCAACAGGATGCGACATAACTGCTCCAGCTATTAAACGTTCATCGGCACCATTATCTGGCTCTGGCCTACTTCATGAACCTGACTGTCATGAAAATATAGGCGACATAACATGGAGTGAACTGTGTGTTTGTGTGACACACAAAGTGTTAAAGATGAACAGTTTTTCTGCGGGATGATTTAAAACAGTGGAAGTTACACTCTCATTCTCTGTGTCTTATTGTGCTCTTAACTTGTGAACCATTAGATTTGATTTGGTTGGACCAGTCACGAAATTCAGACTAATGAAGTTCGGTTTCAGTAAATCTGACTTTGTTTATCTTCACAAGCTGCAGCAATTTATTTTTGGTTTTTGTGGGTTGGTAATGCAACTACTGCATATAAGAGGTTTTAAGACATTTTTACTGACTTTAGCAACTAACTAATTATTAAACTTCACTACGGAAAAGTCGAACCACTCTGATGTGTTGTTTTGTCATGTCAGAAATAATGAAGAAGCTATTTTGTTTTGAGCCAGTTCTGAATACTGATCAAGAGTTTCAATAACCGAAAAGACAGACACTCTGGCTGGCACATAGCCAGCTACAGCTGAGCAGGATGTGAACCATCTGGGGGTTTTTTGTGTGTTTTGTTTTGTCTTTGAACCACCAGTGACAAGCCAAATAAGCTAGCCTCAAAGATGTTAAAAATACCTGGAAACCAATTAATACAACCCATCATGATGCTAGTGCTAATTCCTGGGTAACATGGGTAGCATAGCTTAATGTAGATGTAAATTGTAGCTACAAGAGCTATCTCTCATTTTATATTTTCATCACATTTGCCACACTACAAAAAAGCAGGAATTGGTGAGTTATTGTGTTTTGTAATGGTACACAAAATTCAGTCCTTATTTTGTGAGAATCATATGCCAGTTTTAACAAGATACTTAAGCAAGATACATGCTAAGTATTTTGCTAAATTTGCCTTTTGACAAGTGGAAATGAAATCGTGACTCCACTTTTGGCAATAGCAGGATAGAGCGTAACCGAAGCCAGTTTGAATAATGGTTTTGATTAACAAATACATTGATTTACATCCACAAAAATGTTCCTGTGAGGCTAAAATGGTGCCCACCATGAAAACGATGTGTCTGATAACTTAACTGATGATCACCATGGAAACATAATGTGAAATGAAATTCACATTACAGATGATGATGCTCAGTTAACTGGATGCATTTGTTAACAGAGCTGTTAGAAGAAGCATGAAACTACTACTACTACTACTACTACTACTACTACTACTACTACTACTACTACTACTTAGATCTAGTCTATCATGCTCCTCATGGCAGGAAACGTGTTCAGAGAAACTGACCTGTAATTCTCTTTCCATCTGCATCAAACTCTCCTTGTCCTGCATTGAATAAAAGGAGTTGTGTCAAAGCCTTTGTCAAGTCAAAATTTCATCATCTAACTTTTCATTTGCACTCAAAATCTGAATGATGACCTTACCCTCGATAACTCTCGTAACCTTGGTAATGATAGGATCCCCCTCGACGACCCTGGTTACTTTTGTGACGGAAGGCTCCCCCGCCCCGATGAACCTGGTTACCTTGGTGATCACCGGCTCCCCCTCAACAACCACCTCAGTGACTCTTGGTTCTGTTTCCATGACCCTTGTTACCTTGATGGATGGCTCCTCCTTGACAGATGATGATCCTTCAATGACTCTGATCACCTTTGTTACTTCAGGGACTGTAGCAGGGAGTAAGGAGAGGGAGAGGTGCCATGGTGAAATTATCCTTAAAACACCCACATAACCTCTGCTATGAGTGAAGGGGCCGGCTGGAGGTACAGTATGTAAAGTCATCAAAGCATGTAGAACAAACGGAGGGGGATATTAGATTGCATCACTGAATACACTCCATGGACCAATGATTGATTGATTGGTTGATTTTGAATCAGTGCATTACAATCTGTTGGACATTTTCATAATTCATACAACATTTACAATTTCTGGTGTTTAAATAATCTTGACTTCTGGATGGAAAATTATACTAAAAGAGAAAATGTGATATGTAAATTTTTTTTCTGAGCAGGATTTGAACCCAGTCAGTAAATTCCCATCTGGGAATCGATATCTCTATAAAATCTTACAAATCCTTTTTTTTTGTATTCAGCTTCAACACAAACTTCAGCCAGGAACATTCTTTTGCTTCTTTTATATTTTCTGCTCCCGAGTGATGATTTTTTTCTTTTGTGGGACATTATTTTTATGAGCCATAAAGAGATGAAAGCCGACAGATGTGTGTTTCTATCAGAGGGCTAATCTTTCCCTTGATACGTGGCCTGGCCCCGTAACCGGTAACTACAGCCAGTTTGTCTTTCAAAGTAATTAAGAGATTATGATAAATTTATACTTAAAACTGTGGTGTGCTTTGCTTTGAGAGAATATACTACTACAAAGATATACATGATTCGGGTGATAAACCATTCCACCTATTATCTATCCGTAAAGATAATTGGTGAGACAGACATGTACAGGTTTCATTTCTTTTTAAAGTCCTGTAGTAGTAATTTGCTTTACCATGATGAACCACTCTTCCTCTTCAGGACAGTTAACTCATCAGTCACATTCCAGGAGCCATAATGCAATCTGATATCAGATGGTATCACAACACAGCTTCTGAACTTTTATAACCTCTAGCATTATGCCAAATGTAGTAGTATAAAATAGTCATAATGGATTAATTATTTCCATAAAATTATAGCATAAAATTGCATCCCCTAAAAATGTAATATCCTAGTGATCCAGACCTTCAGCAGCTCTGTAGTCCATGTAATCTGCTTAATCACTTTGAAGAGTCAGACTTAAGCTCTCCTATGTTATCTAATACGTCGAGGCATGCTCCCATCTCTGTGGAAGCGCACTGGATGAAGCCCAACTGAGTGAAGAGCATCCAAGAGTCCTCTGTGGTCTCTGACCCTATTTTCCTTTGACAGCATAATTACCTCATCTCTAAAGGAGCTGATTAAACATGCCAAGAGCTTCAAGTGGACTTAAAAGTAATAGTGAGAGTGGGTAATCAGAGGAACAAAGAAGAGGGAGGATGCCTGAATGGAGCAATGATATGTATGTAATATGCAGGTGGCTGCAGATTGGATTTCACTTCAGAGCAGAGTCTCATTTTTAAGCAAAGGTTAGTTTTAAAGGCAGTCATGCTGTTTTATAATCACCACTGATGATAAATCAATTCTCTGACCAAAACTAATTCAAAACTTTCAATGATAGTGGTCTTACCTGTCTCAACATAATGAGTAGTTGTGATGGTCCTCTCTGTGAAGAAAAAAAAAGAGTTTTAAGTTGTTGCAGATGCAGTAATGTTGGCAAGTCACACAGCGATATTGGCACTGAGGAAACTTACTGATGAAAGTGAGCGGGATCTCGGTGTAAGAAAATCCGGATTCAAACTAAAGAACAAAAAGCATAACAGATTGGAAGGTATGAGGCAAAAGATACTCAAGGTAGAAAATGTGAGCTGTGCATATTCATACATCTGTGTTTTCTCTTTCTCTACCTTTATCTGGATGTACTTAATCAGCTTCCTCAGGAGGACCAGGAGGTCCTGGCGGCCCACAGGGAGATCTGTAAGTAATCAAAACAACATATTATAATGCATCCAGGCACAGAGTGCACATTGCAAGAATATTTGGTAATGTAATGCGGTTTTCACCTGCAGGATAAAGCACATTCTTCACTATGTGGATCACACCATTTGTTGCCATCAGGTCACTGTCTGGAACGTCCACAGAGTTGACGTGAATAGAGTTGTTCACCTGGGAAAAACCGAAAACACACTGAATGCATATATATTTTCAATGGTATCAATAAGGCAGAGTCTTATTTTGAAAGTTATATCAACATCTGCCTTAAAAACTTACTGCACTGAGAAGGTTATTGTCATTTTTATACTCCCCAAGACATTGAAATTTACACTTTTTTGAAATGGTTTGATGTGAGAGATTTTAAGGGCCGATGAAACGTAATAGAAATCCCAGGCAGTGTGCTTCATTGTTGGAAGTGAGATCTGGGAGTCCCATTTCTGATTAATTTCCTGCAATTTAACGGCCTCCACAGATGTGACTGAAGGTGGACATGCTGAGTAAGTAAGGGATAGGTTTCACGTCTCCTCTGCCTCCTCTCTCTCCCTCTCACCCACCCAGTCGAGCCACATCTCTTCCAGTTTTTAAAAACCTAATGACACATTACCACAAATCACTGTTCCTCTTTTTGTCTTAACTGATTGAAGCCTGAGTAATGTGCGTTCTTATCATTAGTGCATTAACCCAAACAAGCTTTCCTGTATCAATTAAGGAAGTCCTGTAGGCCTGATATGAGACCGTGGCTGAACCTGATATCACGATAAGAAACTGAGTGAGGGCAAAATTGAGGTAATGGGTGAAATTATGACAAAATCAACAAGAAGACTGAGATAGAAAAAGAAAGTAAGAGAAAATGGCAGGTGGGAGTGGTGGGTGAATACCAAGAGTGGGTGTTGACGGAAATGACAGGAAGCCAGATTTTATTACTTTTGGTTGTTCTCCAGAGACATCCAGCTTTGAAGTAATGGATTAGTATCGGCTCTTTGATGCTATTGCTTAAATGAGAATGTGGAGAAAAATTGTGTTAAAGTCTCATGATGGAGTCTGGTGAAAAATGGAAACAGAGAAAAGGTGAAAAATATGTGATTATGTCTGGCCTTTTAAAACTTGATTACATTATACAAACATAATCTTAAAGGAAGGATCAACCCTTAGATAATGTCTCATCTGCTTCTTCTTCACATGGCAATTTGATTTAAGTGGGCAGGAATCTAGCTAGTTTGTGGGGTATAATCATGGTTGCACATCTCACTCAGAATGCAACAATGAATTTCATGTCACCATGTGATTATACAGTGACTGTGCAAAATGTAGAAAGAAAGTTTCTCTTTGATTCTAAGGACACACATACACACACAAATGATTTCTGATTGTACATACAGATATAACTTGCAGGTTTTTGCCCTGGAGAGTTTTGAGCAGATTGGTAACTCCTCCTTCTAATCCTCCATTGATGAAGACGCCATTACTGAAGTGGTACAGCAGAATGGTTCTCAAAGTGTTCGTATCGCCTGTAAACAACAACACAAGGCAAACGGTTGGCATACAATGATTTACATACTGTGCAGGAGAGCTAGCACATATTTCTCTCGTCATCCCTGAGTTATAGAAGTTTATATCAGCACATACCAGCTTGACAGAATTCCCCAATTTTAAAAGGGAGGTGCATGAAAGGAAGTTTTCATTTTCAGTAAAGCACTTACTTCTGAGCAGAGCTAAGTCCTCTCTAGAGAGGTCATCGAAGGCATTGTCGGTTGGCGCAAAGATGGTGTAGGAGCCTTCCTGCTTCAGCATATCAGTCAGACCTGCAGTCTCCATCAGTGACAGGAAAATCCTACATTTATTCAAATGAAGTAAAAAAAAGAAAGAAAAGGAAAGTCATCAATTCATGCAATATACATACAGCACTGTAGGAGTGATATGAAGCCAAAACCTCAGCTTGAAATCTTATACTTTTTGGTTCATGGAAACAATGTTGATGCTGATGTTGGGTTAGGGTTAGGGTTAGAGTTAGGTTAGGATTGCAAAGTGATGAGAACAGATTTCATGTCACATTTGGATCAAAAACTGGTCATGTGTTGCTCATTTTAGACAGGAGGATTATTGTTTTGGCAACATGATGAGGAGTTGATTTTGGGATTTGTGTGAGATTTGTGTGCTTGTGTGGTCCCACTTGTTCATACATCTGCTTCCTCTGTTATTCATCATCAGCCTGTACTGGTGCCAGTATTTGTCACAGAGCCAGAAAATATCAAATTTGTATGGTAAGGCATTGCCACTAATGTTTGGTCATTGTATTGTGAAGACGGTAATGTTCTCCTTATGCTATAACTTAATTTGTGAGCACAATGTGGAAAATTATTTAATAATCTCCAGTAAGATAATGATGCAAAAACAAAGTATTAAATCACCTTAAAGTGAGATTATGCAACTTTTACCCAATAGCAGCTACTGTGGCTAGAAGTTGCTACTACAGGATAATGGCACACTGAATTTCCCTTCATTACCCAAGATTCTCTTTGTCATTTGCTTTAAAGACACCAATCATCATCTCACTGTGAGTAACATCGAAATGTCAGTAAACCAACTCAGTAATGTCAGATACAAAGCAACGGCTAATGTCTGGTAACATTAGCTAACATGAGCTACTGGTCATACCAGACCAACTACAGCTGTAGCTGCAAAATGCCTGAGTGTGTTGGATTGATTAACATTGTGTTTTAGTTCTTATGAGTTTGACAATTGTAAGAGGAAGATGCTGTTATTTATTTCAGTTTCAAAGTCAGGAAAGCAAGTAAATTAAAAACAACAAATAAAAAATTATTAACAACTTTCTGAATAATAATTAATATTAAAAAAAATACATAAAATAAGATGCAGTTCTTACTTGAACCGTCCGTCAGCAATTAGGAGCTCATACATAGTTTTCTCAGCTGGTTTGATGAGGGACCTCATAAGATGGAGGGCCCCATTGCTTCCCTCCTTAGTGCCGCGCACCATACATGCGTTTTCTATGCACACAGCCTAACAAAAAATTCAGAGAATAGAGTTAGAGATCTAAAAGTCACTGTACAAATCTGGTAAGTATTTGGCTATAGGGGAGAGGTGCTGTCACACTGTCCTGTTTGCAATCAATCAATGCAATACATTTCTGAGAGGAAATTAAACCCAGCTGACTCCAATGTCTGAACCACCAGAGCAGAAACACACTTCAATCGCCAAGAGCTGGGCTAATTGGCTATTTTATTGTTATTTGTTTATAGTTGAAAGACAGCAAAATCATGTTAACACTTAGTAAGGGGCCCGGTAATGGCTTTCAGACCTCAAATATGGTAGCCAACTCTCCAATATCTTTCCATCACCTCTTATTTACCTTTTTTTCCCTCTGTTCTTTATTGAGTGTGTTCAACGCTCTGATGTAACTAACACACACACACACACACACACACACACATATACACAGAAGAGTTCTCACAGTGCGGTAAATGAAGACTCTGAGCAGTTTGCCAGCCAGTGTTTCCAGGAGCTGTCCATTGTAGAGCTCACTCAGTGTAACTTTCAGCTTCAAGATGTGGTTTTCCAAAATGATTCTCAGCAGGTTCTGGTCTGTTGACATCACCTCATCTGACAAACGCAGAGACAAGGTACAGATTTAACACGACACGTGTAATATGAGATGTCACTTCTGATGAATTATCTCATTATTTCTCCCATGTGCTCCTTAAAACGTGTCAAAAGTAGTGGAAATGTACGGAATAACTTCTTATATTTCTGAAGGACAAAATGTGACTTTTCTGTAGCTTATAAACTGTGTCACTTTGCTGTCCATAAAAACTTGTTTGGAGATCAACTCACTGGTGAAGGCAGTGTTGACAGGAGCAAGAAGTGTGTACTCTGTCTGTGGGCCCAGGGCAGCAGCTAAGCCCAGTTCAGACACCATGTCATTGAAGGTGCTCTGGGAGTCTCCCATCAGCTCCATCACTTCCTTGGCTGATATGAATAACACAAACATGACACATTGGTGAACACAGAAAAAAATGACATCTCAGTATTTGCCAAGGGCGAATTTGGAATGTAATTCACAATGTGTTTTACCTGCGTCAGGGACGAGCACCTGGTCGATGAGGTGGACGACGCCATTGGTGGCGACGATGTCCTTCTTCAACACCATCTTGATGCCGTTGACTGTCAGGCTGTCACCATCACAGCCGATCTCTATAGTGCTGCCCTCTGCTGTCTCATACACTGATCCTGCCATGATTGCTTCTGAACAATGGACACTGGTCAGCAGATGGTAGTTCACCAGGGCTGATTGGATAAAGACAGCAAAGTCGGTGGAAGAGTGTGAGAGACAGAGTTTTAGAATTAAAAAGAGTAGCTGATCAGATTACACACTTTTATAAACTTTGAGGGTTGCCTGTAGTTATTTTTGTAATCTGGCTACGCACTCCAAGGTTTACATTTGTGCTCATTATTCAACACACATGCACACGGACATGTGGAAATATTTTGGCAATCCTGTCAACATTTGGATATGGGATTACACCTCCGACTGAGTCCAACTGTCAAACTGAGCAAGCAAAACTGGCCTGCAAAAGCACTCCAGTTACAACATGGAGAACCCTTCCAAACCCACAAAAATTCAAATGCAATCAGTGTCGCGCTGCAGGCCAAATTACTCTGTGGCCCAAACCTTCCCTTGTAGGAACAAGGCACAAGGCTCCATACCATCTTTACTTTGGTGGCTATTCTATCACGGTTGGTCAGCAAAGCCTGTTTGCCAAACGTCTGAGAATGTATCTGAGGTTATCTTGTGGTCCCCACTGAGGACACCGCAAACTGATTTCATGTTAATAGACATTCCTGGCTGGCCATTGACTCAGCAAATAAGCAGATAATCTGCCACTCTGGAGACATGAGCTTTCTGCTTACATTGTATGGTATGTGGACTTGAGTGGGTGTCTACCTCTTTATTCCTGAGATTGGCATGTAAGAGAGGTATGTGATACGAAAGGAATTTACAGTATGGGTTTGAAAGATGATTTCAAGGTTTTAAGTTCACCACATTCACCCGTAGTGGCTCTGCGAGGCTGTAGTTAGACACAATGGTGCTTTGAGTTGAATGCAAAAGTAAGCATACGAACATGTTCACAATGACAATGCTAACATGTTGATGGTATGATGTCTACCATGCTCACCAGTTCATCCAGGAGGGGGCATGAATGCCTGCAACAAATCTTTGTGGCAATCCATCCAATACTTGTTGAAACATTTTACTAAAAACCAAAAGTGTCAATCTAACATTGGTGTTAAGACTAAAGTCATGAGCCCCTAGAAACACATTAGGCTACATCATCTGGGAACCACAAATGTCTGCACAAAGGTTTAGACCAATCCATTCTATTTCACTAGATAAAAACTTTGATTCTCTGGTGGTACAAGACGAGGCAGGGGTTCAGCAAAGTTGGCTGGATTCATACTCTGGGGACCATGAATCTCTGAACAAAATTCCATGGCAATCAATCCAACAGTTGTTGAGATATTTCAGTCTGGACCAAAGTGCTGGACTGACCTTCCAACTGACTGACATTGCCATCCCTTGAACAGCCAGCATTGCTAAAAATATTCAAATGCTCTTAACCTTTTCACGCCAAATCAACCAAAGGAATGGTATGCTAGTAGCTTATAACATCATTAGTGTATCTCATGTCCAATATACCTGCAATAATAGCCTTGTCCTTCATGATACGCTCCAGGTAGCCTGGGTTCAACTTGTCAAAGGCTTCATTGGTGGGAGCAAACAGAGTGAAGTGGCCAGGCTGGTCCAGCTTGTCCATCATACCAGAAGCCAACGCCGCAGTCTGGGAAACAAGACAGGACAGTGTGTCTCACATAATTGGAGCAAACCTTTTACTTCTGATATTATTTTTTGACCCTTTACACTCCAGTTCCATTAGTCAAATGTGCTGTTGGCTTTGAAACCCGGTGTGTTTTGAGTGCTGTGCATTTTTATTTACATTGAAGGTGGAGAGTTCGTCGTTGACATCCAAGATTTCCTTGATGGTGTTGCCCACAGAGCTGATGACCCTATCAACCACATGCACCACTCCGTTTGTGGCCACCTGGTTACCATGGATGATCCTGGCACAGTTCACTGTCACAACCTTCACAGAGAAGAGCATTTCATAATAAGCCAAAATAATCAATGGGGTTAGAAGTCATTACAGACAGTTACATGCATGTTTTACACTGTGGATAAACTGACCCCATTTGGGTAGTGGTTGATGTAGAGCCCAAGGTCATTGTACATGGAAGTTTCAGTCATGCCGTTCCTCATGTCTTTGGTGAGAATACGGCGGTTCACCATGTGAAAGTGAAGAGAGTTGTACAGCTCGATGTTCACGTTGTTTTCCAGTGCAGACCGTATAGTCTGGGGGAAAGCACAACTTTAGTTAAAGGGAACTAACTGTGTGAGTGTGTGTATTTATTTATGTTCCTCTAAAAATGTTTGAATCCTCCCATTCTACTCACAGGGTCAAGCGCATCCCAGGCGTCGTTGCTGGGTGCAAACATGGTGAAGGAGCCTTTCCCTTCAATTTCCTCTCTCAGCTTGGACATGTCTGCATATTGCTGTGTGGTCGTAGCCTTTACAAGCCCCAGTGTACCATACACGTGGTCAATGGGAGCCACTAGAAGGGGAAGCAGAGGGATTGTTCATGGTCAGAAAAGTGGCTAGTGTAGAGGAACAATCAACTGAAAATTTTGACTTGACTTTGAATTAACTCGTATGTGGGACAGTTGCTACTGAAATAATATTATTGGAAAACATTGGGCCTGTGGTTTGAGCCACCTACCTGCAGGGCATCCTACCATGCCCTCCAGCTGCATGTATCCCGGACAGCACTCATATATGACTTCGCTGCCAAAAAAACAAACAAACAAAAACCCAAAAAAACATACATATTAGACCTGTGAGTAACTCAGTCAATTAGCTGATCATGAAAAACATTGATTCATTTTATCCAGGGACAAAATGTAAGAAAGAATGACTTCTACAGCCCGAGAGCAGTACAGGTCATTATAATGATCCACTGTTTTTGCAACAGCAAAAAGAAAAACAAAAGAGAGCAAGATGTAATATAAATGTAATGCATGTTGAGAAACAAAGAACTAAACAGAACTGACAGCTGAGAGGAAAAAAAGAAAAAACCTCTGGGGCTGTGATGGAGAGAATGACGAGGGCTTGGATTGAGAGACATGTGAAACGGGAGAGCAAGGCTGAACAAGGAGCAGGTCTTACTCACCAAAATACAAATCCATACTTGGGCAAAGTACATTTGAAAGCTAGAGCAGAAGAAGTGAGGGTGTAAGAAAACATCCAAAAAGGCAAGTAAGTCAGGGAGAATAATAATTTTAAAAAAAGACAAGAAAAACACCATCAATATGAAAGTGGTTCATAAACTGGCAGAGGGCGCACAAGTCCCAGCAGGCCAATCACAGAAAGAAAGAATGACTAGCTCAAGACACTTGCCTCAAGTGAACCAGCCAACATCATTTCCAATATCTCATGCGCCAGCAATAAACCCAGCAAACAAAAAGAAAAATGTATGTAATTCATGTAGCAGCAACAGGATCAAAACAAACCCCTGAGAAGGGAAGAAGAATATTCATAACACTGACAAGCTGTGCATTACCAATATCAAACAAACTAAGAGATCAGGGAGCAAGCCTCTAGCTCCACAGCTCCAAATGATTTTATGCGCTCTTCAAAATTATTGTTGAATAAAATATGTGAAGACGTACTTCTGTGGGCTGTCACATTAGTAGAGCTTAACAGCACAGTTACATAGTCTATAAATTTTATGGAAACTCGCAGCCATCACATTTCTGAGATAAGCTGGGATTTACAGTATAAACTTTATATTCATCTAGATACTGTAAGTATGTCAACATGAAAACCAGACAGGGGCGTCTGCTGCCCTCCTGCACTTTCTCTTGGCCATTAATCTAATTCCCAAGAAACTTTCCAAGAAAAACAACATCTTAATATACAGTCAACATCTTGTATCCATTTAAAAGATTTGGATTTCGAGGCTGGAAGGAGCAGCTTATATGAAAATTAGTAAAAACAGAGCTCAAAGGAGTAGAAACATCCTGGCAGGAAGCTGAGAGGACCTGCTAACACTAAGCACACCAAGGGAGCTGCACAGTCGACCCTCGTCAATCAGCCATAAGCTTTACAGGAAACTGAGTTTCACTGTGCTGCTGTGTTGTGAATGACAGGTTAGGATGTGAGAGGACTGACACTGTGAACCACAAGTCAATATTCCATAAAATTTAGGTTAAATTGAGGAATAAATTATGTTTTTAAAACAGTTCCTCATTGAAATATAACTATAAGCAGACATTTGTTTGGGACGTGTCCCAAGTTAACACACATCTTCCAAGATGCAAAAGAAAAAACAGCAGTGAGTCAATATTGGCCACTCAACAATGATCCACCAGAGAGAGAGCCTGAATGCTGGAATAAATTTAATTGGGGTTTGACCTGAAGCCCTTCATAGGTTCCAGTTGGAGCTTTCAGTGGGTTTCCTAAAGAGGTTTGCTCAGAGAGGTGTGCACGGAGCCTATTACACATCGCCTGCATTCGGGGCTAGAGTTTTAAGGTTTCCTGCTTTCTTATTTCCCATGGAAATACTGCGTTTCTATATGAACTCTGTGTTTCTTTCTCTGCAGAATTCACCTCCAAAGCAAATAACTGTTTCCTTTCCTTTCAGAAATGAACAGTAGTGACATGTTATGCAAACGCAAAACACTCCCTTCAAAGCATACAGCGCACACACACACACATTAAAGAAGAAAAAAGAAAGAAATCACTCACTTTCTCCCATCAACTCCCTAAAATGACTCACATATTTTGGCAAACCTCTCTAATCCACTCGAACCAGTGTTTGTGTGTTTATGGAAAAATGTGTGGCGATACTAAATATTGTGACTTTGCCATGTTGCTTATAGAACAATCATTCTATGTGTTGACACTAATTGATATAATGTAAAACACATAAATATCCGTGCACAGCTGGCTGTCAGGAAGGCATGAAGTCATTGCTCTCCCAGCTGCAGCTCTGACAGGGTAATGGATGCAGTATAGACCAGAGACAGAGCTGGCCAATGCGCTGCAACCAGGGGCCTCTGGCAGTGTCACCGCATGAACCAGCTCAATGTGGCTTCCAGATGAGCAGATGTGCAAACACAGGGCATGAGTGCACAAAAACAAATACCGCACACTTGTCTGGCATCAGATTAAAAAAAATGACTGTTTTCCTGTTATGTAACCAACAAGCATGAGTCTCTCTTGTGTCCTCATCAAGTGGCCAATGGCTTCCTGAACACTGTGCCAACATTTTTTCTATTTTATACACGACTACCGACACAGACGACGCCATGCTGGGGCTTTAACACTCATCAGACCATTCTTATGGTGTTATTCTTGGAAGCCAAATTATAAGCTTGCTCCTGCTGATCGCTGCATGTTGTGTCCGTCACCTACAGCACATCACAACATGCAGGGAAATTGCTTCCACCTGAACCTCCAGCAGCTCACTTCAAGAGCTCTTTATGGAAATTAAGGCATTAACAAATCCCCACGGTGTCATTTAACTCCTAATGGGGAGATAATTAGACGAACAGTGCAGGTTGAATACACATCCGCATAATTTATCCTCTGTTAAACTAGTGGTTTCTAAGAGATCGGGTCCAGGTATTACTTCAAAAATGCTGCACTCTCAGAGCTTGTTGAAACACCAGCTTGTTCATACACCACAGCGCAGCGACCAAACAGCCGCGCTGTAGACTCCAACACCCTTCCCTAATCTCTCATCAACACCAAATCCAGCGCAGACATAACCACAGCTGGGTGGATTTCCTCCACCGCTGCCGAACAACGTCCCCACTCTGACCACGGGCGGAGGGGAAGCGAGACACTTTTCTGGCTTTTGCATGTGGCTTTTGTTTTGTTCTTTCACTCAGTTTAATGTGGCTCATATTTAGCGGAGTCTTTGTGTCCCTGTGCAAAATGCAAATTTGAATACACAGAGTATATTTGATTCATTCATGTACATGCATGCTAAGGCCGAAAAAGTGAAGTGTAGATGTATGTAGAATATCTGTTTTCTTTAGAATCAGTTTATGAAGGCAGACCATTTTTTTTGTCTTTATTTCTATCACAACTTAATAAACTTCCTTAAACGTGTTTAATATGCCTTAGACTTTTTTTTAGCGTACCTAAGCAACTCAAGAAACAAAAACAATTAAATGTGTTTGGTATCCAGTGCAGAAACCCTCATTAAACTCCTTCTGTGTACCCTCATATTATGTTCTTTTATCGTAAATTGCTGGGTGGCTCCATGTAGTATTATCTTGGTGTGGTCTATCACTGTACCGTGCACTGCACTGAGTCACTCTTTTATCCATTCTCCCTCACAGCTCCTCATTTTCACGCTAATCCTGGCACAGCGGCAGGTGTTACAGCTGATTGCATGACAAAGCAAAGGTGTGTGTCTGCATGTGTCTTCTTGTATGTGCATGTGTGTGTGTGTGTGTGTGTGTGTGTGTGTGTGTGTGTGTATGATTGAGAGGATGTGAGTAAAGGGCATGCTTTTTTCTTTTTCCTATCTCCCGCTACACTTTAGTCACCTACGATGCAGAACAGCTCCAGCCGAGCCTTACACTCCATCAACACGACGGCAGCTGGACCTACTCTTCCCTAACATCCACTCTTCTGCACCTCATATCACGTAATCAAGAAAATATTAGACTGACAGAAATTGTCCTGCGGAAACCCAAAAATCTAAAACCATTCACCTAGTTCACACTTCACTCTTTAGCTGCAAATTCACATTTTTTTGGCTTGTTAAGATCTTGAAATTCAGCATGTTTACACCAGCATAACCTCATTTTTATGGTTGTTCATCAGGGAGTTCTGAAACAGCTAACAGCCCCTCACTGTGAGACACAAAACTCCACTTAAACTGCTGCTATCAAATTTATCTTAGCAGGAGCTTCTTACATCTCACTCATAGATGGACAGTTTGGCTAAAAATAAAAAAATAAAAAATCTGTGTGAGACTCACATACACACAGACACAGCATATCAAGTACCAGCCACCCCTGCCAAGACCCCAAATCTGGTGAAACCGGAGCTGCAGTATATTCTCAGTTTCCCTCAGCCGCACACGTACACTACTGTTTTTTTTTCTTAGCACCTGAAACGTGTCAAAGGGGAAGTGAGGCATCAATCACTGTTCAGCAGAGTTTGCAACATATGCAGGCCCACAATAGAAAGTGCACCAACCCGCAGGTTACACAGCATGCTCAGACTTGTAAGGGGGGGGGGGGATTCTGTGTGTAAGAGAATAAGAGTGAAATCTACTCATAAAGGGAAAAACATATGAAGGGATATTGAATGGTCCTGTCTCTTTAAAATGTAAATATTCAATCGGCATCATCGTGAAATCTGTAGCTTTTTTTTTTTTTGTGACGGTTCAGAGAGGAAAGTGAGAACAGCTGCATGTTCAGACAGCTGAGACAAACAGAGCCCGAGGGTCCACACAGCTGGGGTCAGACAGAGCTGACCTCTGCTGTTTGAACCAGAATTAAAAAAAAAAGTGACCACTTAACAGATGAGAGGTGAAATCCATCCACATGTGCAGAAAATTTGAGTACTTAATGTTTATCTGACTGATTAGAGAATTCAGAGTTACTAATGTGCGTGATGTGTGTGGAAGCAGGGAGTGGTTTTGATGCAAATGAAATAAAAACATATAATTTGATCCATTCGTGTCAGACTTACGCCTTCTTGCCACAGATGGTGCCTTTGTACCAGTTCCTACATGTGCTGAAGTACTTCTTCTTGGTCCCAGCGACCTGCTGCAGAGTGCACATGTTCGGGCTGCGAGAGGAGGGATGTGGGAGGACAAAGACAGTGGGAGGAGAGAGAGACAGGTAAGGTGAAGAGGAAAGGACGAGGAGATGAGAGGAGAGGAGGGTGTAAGTTAGAGAAAGGGTGTGAAACAGGGATGGGTGCATGCAGGTAAAGAAAGAAAATGTCATTCATACACTCTAAGGCTTATGTACCATGTTTCTTAACAATGAATACTTTCATTTGCTTTGAAGAACCAATCATTTGAAGAATAAATCTTTCACCCTTAGTTTGTCGAATCATAAAAAGTAAAAAAAAGAAAAAAGAAAAAAGATAACTTTCTCAAACATGGATGAACAAATCAAATTCAGAATCAAACAATTCAAACTGTAAATTGAGCAGATATATTTATGTAGAAGAGAGAATGAACGTGAGAGGCAATATTGAATTTTCCGTCATGGCTTGAATCAATATTTTCATCAATGTGGCTGACCTGTTTCTCAAATCATCATCTAGCACTCTATGCAGCACAAACAAGAAAATACGACATGCATTGCACTTCACGTACGTCAGCTTGTTACTAATCATGCAATTTATGCTCTTAGATCTGCTGACAAATGCAAAACACAAAATGGTCAGGATTGTTAATATCACCAGTTATCTGCTCAAAATTAAAAGTAAAAAAAAACAAAACAGAAAAAGCCAATAACTGTCACACTATTCTTTACATTTGTCATGTGACATCTCTCTCTCTCTCCCCTCTCAATGATTCCTTTCTCTCTACTTCTCCCCTTTGTCTCCCATGTCCCATCTCCTTACCCTTTACCCCTGGCCCGAATGCGACTGTGGGTCACTATCTTGTCATAAGCTGAAGAATCCACGCTCCCTAGGCAGCAGAGTGCCACCAGCACTAAGGTCACCACTAGCAGCTGATGCATCCTGGGGAGTTATGAGTCCTCTGTAACTGCAAAGGGCACAAACACACACTCCGCTTGCCTTTTAAACACAGTCACGCACACACACACAACTATGGCCCCCCCCCACAAAAAATACACAGGAGATGTGGGAGTGCATGTTGAGAGAGGGAGCTTTTATACCAACAGGTCTCCCTCTCTCTCTCTCTCTCTCTCTCTCTCTCTCTAACACACACCCGTCCCCACCCACTTTTTTTTTTTTTTACTCCCTCACTGTCTTTTCCATACCATTACGTGCTGCTCTCACCCTCACACACCCTTCTCTTTAGTCAGAATCCTCCCTCCAGCCCTGACTCAAGCACAAGCTCATTGTCTCCCCCTCCCTCACGTTGTTTCACATGATTTTCTTGCGGATTTCTTTACCACCATCACATCCCAGAGCACCAAGGACACCCTGTAACTCAAACTTTACCTTGCTCTGCACTCTGTAGTGACACTTTGTCATCCAACTGAGGATTGTCCTGTGAAAGTAGATCAGACTGCAATGTAACACTGAGGTTTTTGACTCATGTATTTTGAGATTGATGGAGGATTTCAAGAGGGGAACACACTTGGAGTCCCATCACAGCTCAAAAAGGAACATGTAAGTACACATAAAGGAATACAGAGTCACTCTATTTTACCTAAGCACACACGCACACACACACACACACACACACACACACACACACACACACACACACACACACACACACACACACAGGCAGCAGGCATAACTCTAATATGTATCCTTGGGACATTAGGCAGAAAAGAAATATGTAAATAAAATAGATTTAGATGTTTTTAATGTACCAGAAAATGAGGCTGTAAATCAAACCCAAAGACCCATGGTGATGGATCTGTGCAGATGATAGTTTTACACTTTGTTTGACAGAAGCCTGACTGTAGTTTGTTTTTTATATATTCCATCCCCTGGGATACCACTCTCCTCCTCATTACTCTTATGATGTGGATTCATCATTTCCACCAGCCTTTCCTCCCCTGAACTCCCGTTTGTTCTGCAGCTCCTCTTTTCCCCCTTCATCCTCCCTGCTGTCATGTTCATCGCTCAACAGCTCAACTTCCTTCCCCGTGTCCCAACTTTTCCCCTTCGGCTGTCTTCGTCTCCGGGGTTGAAGCCAGATCTGATACAGCTTCAAAGGAAAAATTCATCATGGAACAGGCTCAGCGGACGTCGTCATGTACGGTCTTGACTTGTGAACATGTCCAGGTATACTTCTAAACTGGAGACACACAGTTGAGGGCTCTTGGTGATGTCAGTTCCTTGAATTAAGAAGGAAATCTTTCAGTTTACTCCACAAATGTGACCACGGACAGCACAGGTACAGGTGAATGTTTGGGACAGTGAAGCATAGATCAGGGAGATTTTATTGGTCATAAATAATAAATAAATAGTTTGCAATCAGCAGAATATCAACATGTTTTGTTCTTTGAATGACTGATTAAAAAAATCACATTTAATAACCCACAGTACATCACAGTTTAACTCACTTTTTATGAACTCGTACGACCTTTCTGATTCCAGGGAGATCAGCAGCGTACAGGAGTCTGAGCTTTCTCTGACACGGCCTCCTCCCTCTGGAGACAGCTTCCTGTCTATGATGCTATCTTAGCACTGGAAAAGAAAAAAAAAGTAATCTTTACTGAGAACACACATACAGTATTCAACCCAGTCTGCAATTTACGGCAATTTAAACTTTACCAGCTATTGATTTCCTTTTTTGTTCCCTCCCCTGCCCCAGGCTCCTCTAAAATCCCCACACACGAACAATACTGTACGTGCGTGCACGCACACACACCCAAAATAGACACATAGACACCTACAGTACATAACGGAGTATCACTTTGATCACATTTAACCGTAAATGATGTGCCTCTCTTTCATTTACTAATGTTACATCATCTTTCCATCCTCTTAGTCAAACCTTTAAGAGACGTTCAAACCCTGTTGAGCCTTGTATATCACTATGTTGCTGGCTGCAGGACTGCACCACAGTCCTCTCCCTAACTTGCAGGTGGGTATCTTGGATAATGGCAGAGAGGAAGGAGAACTGAAGCAGAATCCATCCTATAATGACATCTCCCCCTAGTGGAAAGGACTTGTCAGTACAGTCACTTGGAAAATTAGAATCACCGTCTCTTGGTTGTGCACCTCTGGCAAGCAGTCAAGCTGCAGCTTACATCCATGTGTGTCCAGACTCATATGATATACAGTGAGGTCCAAAAGTCTCAGACCACTTTCCTGAATGGAGTAGTGGTCTCAGACTTTTCCTTTGAAGGAATTTTATGCAGTGGAGACTTTGAAGTTAAGGCTTTGAAGAGTACGTAGTGAAGACTTTGAAGGAAATTCATAAAAAAAATTAAGTATATATTTTTGGATTTGTGACATGGGGATGTATGTATACATAAAATTGATTTGACTTGACTTTGTTAAGCTTTGCTCTTCCTGTCCTGCTGTATGATCACTCTGTTAGTGTGTAAGTTCATTGAGAGAAACATGCTTGGCCAGTAGAGCTCTGATTCAGATCAGAACACAAAGCTGTAGCCATGACAGTCGACAGTGTTGCTGCAAAGAAGCTACAAACTCTGAAACACGGATGCTGCACACACATCTTCAACCCGGTAGCACAGTAGATCTATATAGTCACCATGGCTTCAAGATTAGTGTCAAATATGGTCACAATCTCCCAACTGTTCTTGTGTGTCACAGCGCTGAATAATGACTTGAAAAGTAGTTTTGCAGAACATTATGGTGTTGCAGGGAAGTTGACCTTTGACCTTTGTGGCGTCCTGGCTCAAGTGGCCACAACAAAAGGCAGGCACACCACGGTTAACAAGAATACTTTTAGTAAACTGAAATTAAAACTAAATTAAAGCACCAAATTAAATAATGTGTTGCGCGTGTGGTAATGCGCAGAACAAAACCAAAAGAGTAAACTAAGGCAACATCACAAAGGCCAAGATGTGTTGTGTCTGTGGAGATGAGCAGAGAGAGAGCAGTTAGTCTGCAGCCATGACTTCTGTACCCTGGAACACGCTGGGGACCACAGGTGTTCCAGATCCACCAATCAGCCACCTGACAGAGACAGATCAGTACGGGACAATCAAACCCCAAGAGGACCCCAGGGGTCGTCACACATTTTCGATATGAAATTGTCATCACTTCATCATTTTATCCTTTTAGAGATTTGTGTGAAATTTTATGATAATTAGCATATGAATTATTGGTGTTCACAAGCATTAGACAGATGTGAGGCTGTATAACAGCAATGCATCTACATACTTTTGTGCATTCTGTGTGTATGTGTGTGCAACATTCTCCATGTTCTGTCCTTTAATATACTAAATCTGTTTGGAATTGTGAAGCTTGTGCGTCGACCCTCAGCTTTTAGAAAACCTGACTCATGTTTGGAAAAAAAGTATATGATTGCATCAACTCTGTGAGTGTGTCTGTTTGTGTTAGTTCATTTATTTACTGCAGCTGGTTACTGTTGCTGCTGGAGCCTTGAACACAAGTTATTCACTTATTTTGCCCTTTGCTTACGAACAAAAATGACACGCTTCGTTCTGGATCAAAGAGTCCACTGCCCACACGGCGTAAAAGCTCCTAAAGGCCATGACAAGTTGTACGAAAAAGCAGATGTGCTAAACAATCTATCTAATTAATTAAATAGGTATAAAATATAGACTCCAGCGTGCAAAGTTCTTCTTTTTTCTACATTTTGAATTACACAGGTGATATTTGACGGGACCTTTGACAGGGTAAGAATAACAAAGAGAATAACAAAGGTATTGAGAAGACAATACGTTCATATGAGCTGATCTTGATCATGAATTCATGAATCTCGTTTGATCCTTTTTATTTAAATTAAATAATACATTTTGATCCATCACATGTGCGCTGAATTTAAATGTTTTTGTATGTTAGAGACAATCCAGATCTTTTTACCTCGCTCACATTGAACTGATGATAACTGAAAGTCACACATCTGTGTTTTGAACTATTACTGTATGTAGAATTACATAATACATAATACATAATACATACATAATAAAACACTGTAACATTTAAAATATGAGTGTGAGCATATTGAAGTTTAAGCACTTTATATTCATGTGTGTCTGCATCTGTGACAGCCTGGATCAGTGCTGCTGGAAGATCCCTCACAACCTCAGAAGCATTTCAGCACAGCCGTTTGATCACACATGGAGCAGTTTCATCATCTGCTGAATATTTCATCTCTTTTTCACTTGCTTGGTCACTTGTTCGCTTACAGAAGGTCTCCTGGTGGTTCAGTCTCCCGCTCCTCCACTCCTTGAGCAAGATACCCAGAAGACTGAAAAGGTTTTCAGGGGCAGTATAAGACCAAATTTTCGGCAGATAAATGACACACAATATCCTCTCATTTTGTGGTTTTGCTGTACTGACTGTTATTGATATTTCAGTTTTTAATGACCAGATTGTTGATGGAGCAAGAAGGAAAAAGCTTTCTGAAAGAATTCTGAAATTCTTGGCAGAACTTGGTCAAACTCCATATTGCAATCATAATGCAATCATTATAATTCAAAAGTAACCGTTGTTTAAGCCCAATCAAGCAGCTTTACATAAAGTCTTCTCATCTGTCTATTAAATCATTTAAAGGAAAAAGGTACATGGTAAAGTCAAATATCTGGTAGTGAAGGGGACAGAGTCCAAATATTCTTCAAAATTACAAAATGACTTTCAAAACCATTAATGCACTTATAATATTTCTTGTCTGACAGACGAGCTGCCTGACCGAGCTGACATTGATCCTGAGGAGAATTTATCATTCTGGATTTTGCATGTGCTTTTATTTTGAAACCTCAGGAGTGGTGTTAACCTAAGTCTTTTAAATAAGAAGTGATTAGACAAAATTAATGACAAATTTTGAATGATTTATATTTCATACCATGTCTGGTAGATTGTCAGCATTACAAATAATTAAAAATGTGTAAGCTATATGTCAACTATTAACCCATAAACGATCCTTGTATGCGTGCATTGTCTTCAGTGGCTGTTTAATGGAGAGACTGGTCCTGGTGCTGCTGCTGTTATGCCTCTATCACTTTGAAACTCTTTTAAGGACAAAACATTTCATGAACACTTCACATCCATGAAAACTGCAAAGTTCAGATAGAAAGATTTGTTAAGGAGCTTTTTGTTTTGCTAGTCCTACCAATGTTAGAATTAACAGCTGTTTACTTACTCGTCTAGATGAAATGTTGCGAGTTCTGCATCCATCGAACTTCATTCCTTCACTCGCGAACAGCTGTCTCCAGTGATGGAAGCAGCGCCAATGTTATCACTTCTTCTCATTTACTGTTAGTTAGCATGCTAACTAGCTAGCCCTGGTCCGGTTGGCCTGTCTCTTCACTTTCCAATACCAAGTCACTGTAGTGTCCAGGCTGCCCTGAAGGAGTCATATCATATCCTCTTGTATTGCAAATGCAATGATGGCTGAATCTCTTGGCAAGAAACATTGAACAAAAGAAAAAAAGCCAAATACAGAGTGTATTTTTAGGTTTATTTCTGGTCTATGTTTTAATCTCTATAACATCATTCGTACAAACTAACATGACATCTAAGGTACTTTTTAAAAACAGCAAATCTTTTCAAAATAACAAGTTCATTTTCTGCGGGAGTGATAAAACATGAATAATATGTTGCTTTAAATGGTTGATAGACTCTTTTCAACAATTCATGTTGTTTATCTCCCATTATTCTTTGACTGGCAGTTGGCCACACTTTACCCTACATATGTGAATACTTGAACTGTCGCCGCTTAACATGCGATCGTCCTCGTCGGAATGATGAGAATCACAATCCCAGGTTTTTGCATAGAAAAACATTGACATTGAGTTGCTGTTGCATGATCAAAGCTTGACACGTCTTTAAGATATCGTACGCCAGTGTAAAGTGTGTAAAGTGCAGAAACAGACAGAATAAGGCAGAGAGTCAGGTCTAAAACAGAACACATCTATTGCTCTAGTGAGTTAAGGATGGGAAGCGATAAAGCAGCATAGAGACAAACAGGAAAAGAAAAGAGGTAGAGAGAGATTGATAAGAGAGCATGGCGAACGATGGAAAAACTGGAAAAGGACGCGTCAGATAAGAGCAAAGGGAGAGAGAGGACATTAAAAAAACTGGAAATTATCAGTTTCAGGAAATAATTACTTTCCAATTATCTGCAGGGAAGAGATAAGATAAAATAATTTTATCCTCAAATCTAAATCCTTTACAGAGCTCCATTTACCTTTGCTGCACCTCCTCTGCTAATATAGTGGCATTTCAAAACTCTTAAACCAAAGGCCTCCCTGAGTCTCCGCAGATCAAAGCTGATCATTTAGTTTAGTAATTACTGGGAAAGTTAGACTCTGTGCAAAACAAACAATAACACATACTTTTCTGAAACCGCATTCCTCACTTGATTGTCAGTCTCTGTCTTCAGTCCAGCAATACGTGGCCTGTAGTTGTGTTCATGCATTGCCATGTCTTAGGCTTCTTCTCTGCATGTTCCTGTCAAACATCCATCAGCTACTGGGTCAACGTAGGACAAACTCTCTTTGTCCTTTTCATTGGTTTCTTTTTCCCCATCTTCCTCCAAGCTGCAGTTGGTATTTAAGACTTCGCTATCCTCATTCGCTGCCTCAGTAACTGTAGCTTCTTCCGCCTTCTCTCCCTTTGAGATCTCTCTCTCATCCTCACCTCTAGCCGTATGCTCTTTGACCTGCTCCTCGGCGTCTGAGCCCGCAGACTCCCCTGCTTCCTCTGATAAAGAGTACATCTTTCTGGAAATCTCTCCTGCACCTGACGTGCCTTCATTGCCCCCCCAGTGGTGTTTCTGGAACAAGCCAAAGTCAGTGATATCTTTGGGGAAGTTTTTCCTCTGGTTTGAATTTTCACTGGGGGTCTCATCAGACACCAGGGACAAGAGCCCATTGGCTAGACCATTGGAGGACTCTGGTGGCCTGGGTGACGCTGTAGAGCTAGTCTGCTTGAGGATGGAAGTGGTGATCTTGAATCTATTGAGTTTGCTTTTCACCTGGCTGCTCTGAGGGCAGGAAGAAACCTTAAGCGAAGAATTGGGGTAAGCAAGACTGGACTCCACCGAGCTGCCGCTGGCCTTTGCCCCTGGTAGAGCAGGCTTCCCCGTCTTCACCATGCCCATCACCTCGTAACGAAAACTGGAGATATCTTGTTTCAGCTCCTGAGAGAGCAAAGCAAAGATTAAGCTCCCCTGGTAAATTAAGTAATGCTTTTCATTGAACTATTAGTCCCATCAGTCCCAGTTGTTGGTATCTGCAGAACACTCCACAGAGTATCGATTACATGTCGACTTGGTCAGTACTAAGTGGATAAAGTGTAATAGCTATGACAGACAATAGGCATTAACAAGCCAAGATTGTATGAAAAATAGAATTTTATGATGCTAAAAACTAAACATCACAATTCAACCATCGTTAAACCTGCAGAAAGTAATTTGATTAGAAATGTTGATTATAGTGTAAGTTATACTTTCTCTTTCCCTGTAGAACCTCAGCCCTACCTTGAAGTTCTCTTCAGTTAAGCCTTCCTCTGTCTTGGCATCTCTGATCATGGCGGCCACATAACGTTTCACCAAGTTCCTCAGAACCTCCTACAACAGTAAAAAGAAACTGCCTTTGAACACAATAACATTTTCTAATATTGTATCAAAGTGTCATTTCAATACAAAACTCAAAGTCAATAAGCTGGGACAAAGATGACAAATATGAATACACAAAAGAAAACACATTTTACGCTTCAACTCCTATATAAGTAATAGAATAACCCCCTGCAGATGTGGACAAATAGAAAACCCTCTACACTGAATGGTAATGAACATCCCACTGAGTGTAACTCTTAGGCCTATTGTACGAGACATCACTTTAGCATTCTATTGACAGATTGAAACTGAGCAAGTGGAAGAGCAGAATATGTGATGACACACTTACATATACACACACACACACACACACCAGCAGAGGATAGTGATTTTTTCCAGCTTGCTTTGCAAGACACACTACATGTACCTGGTACTGATGGTTTATCCTCAGATTCTCTGCTGCTCGCCTCTGCACAGATGTTGGATGAAAAAGAGAGTAAGGGGAAGAGAGAGAAACCAAAACATATTTAAATTTTCTTTATAAAAAACTTTGCTTTGTCTGTGTGTCCTGCAACACATGGGCCCTGAGAGTTGTTGCAGGAAGGACCGCTGCTCTAAAATGTGATTTCATTGAAAAAACAAAAAAGGATTCCCCTCGACTAAAGATTATGTTTATTACTGATTAATCTGCCTGCCTGTTTCTCTGTTAATCGATGACTCATTTTGTCTATAAAATGTCAGATCACTGCCCAAGATGGCCTCATGAAATTCCTTGTTTTATCTCACCATCAGTCCAAAATGAAAGATGTCTATTTTATCATCATATGAGTAATAAAAAAAAAAAAAAGCAGAAAATCCTGACATTTGATAAGCAGAGATGGATGCTGGATTAGTTATGAAGTCATCGAACTGATTCACTTACGAATCATTTCAAAATAAGAAAGATACATCATTTATGTCCAGTTAAGTATTCCTTTCCAAACAAACCAGACCCCTTTTCTTTCTGTCACTGTGAAACTCAAATAAATGTGTTTTTAAGTGTTTGACACCAAACTTACTCCGAGAGATCCGAAGGTTTCAGGACGCTTGGAGTTTGTCCTCTCGCACACTTGCCTCTTAATCCAACACATGAGGTACCAGAATGACTTGGGGCTGGGGATGATGTTGAAGGGGGCCGGCAGAGTGGCCCCTTCTTCGAAGTAACTCATCCACAGCTTTGTCCTGGCAAACTTCCACTCAATGTCTGCGTGATCCTGAAATCAAGATTAGGGGCACATTGGAAAAGCATGTTTGCAATGCGTCATTTTTTCCACACACACACACACACACACATAGGTTTTTTTTTTCTTTGCAGTGTGTTTGTGTCTGTGCTCACAGCAATGTGCTGGTAGGAGTTGTTCATCATGGCTATGAGCATGTTGAGGAGCACCACCAGTGAAATGATGTTGTATGTGCCGAACATGGTGGCGCCGACAAACTCGGTGAACTGGTGGTCCGCGTCCACGTTGGTCACGTACAGGCTGATCAGGCCAAAGATTGACCAGAAGAGAGATTGCAGGGTCTCAAACAACCTGCAAAGGAAAGAAGCATGTTACTCAGATAAATAATATGAATGGTCATTGAGTTTTTATAAAGGTGAGTAAAAGTCCTTTAACCCTGTGTTTATGAAATTCTACAAAGACATCACATTCACTTCGCAACTGAAAACTTTTTTTTTTGAGTTTTCACACATTTTACAACCATTAACAGCAACACACAGACACACAACTCTCACATCTCTCTTTGCCACTCGATTTCGCAACATCACACATACTGCATGACATACGCAGGCAGAGTTTAGATGCACGTGAACTCACGTGGAGAAAGCGTTATTCTGCTCCACACATCTGATTCCCTTGCATTTCCCCTTCTCGTCTGAAGCTTTGGTCTCGTAGTAAAAGTAGAGCTGGTTCAGCCCGTTAGCGAAGGCCAGCAGGACCTGGAGACAGACAGCATGTGATTGTATTTCTGTCATATTTACTGCGTGTTTATGTTCCCACAGGTGTGCAAACGTCGGTGTTGTTTACCAGACAGTAGATGAAGAGGAACTTCAGGATGTCCAGCAGCATTCTCCCGAGAGAGATCTGCAGCGGCCCCAGATGGGAGTTGGCTGTGAACAGCGAGATCAGGCGCAGAGAACTGAAAATGTTTGCTATTGCAAACACTGCCTCAGCTACTAGAGTCGGGTGCCACATTTCCCACTGGTTCCTCGGTTTACTGCCACTGTACTGAACGGGGAGAAGAAGAAGAAAAAGAGCAGATAAAGTGAGAACACGCTACACCTGTTAATTCTACTATTCATAGATAACCGGTTACCTTAGTGTAGGCTACAATCTTGAGGGATATGGTGGCCAAGTACAGAGAGTTCATGACAAAGTCCATCAGGTTCCACCAGTCATGGACATAGTCTTGGAAACCGCCATCCCACATTTGCTTGATCTCTGCCCAGATGAATCCTAAAAATACAGAGTTTGTCTGATCAGTTGTTCGATAAAAAACCTCGGACAGTGTTTGTTTCTGGAAGGCATCAGTTCAAATTGAATAGTTATTTTGGGCATCCAGGGTTCAGCAAATCTGCTAATTTTCCGCATAGAGTGGGAGTCAGAGCATTTCAAGCTTGAGTGGGCGTGGAGCTCCCCTGACTGAATCTCCACTAGAAAAGATCAGAGACTGCGTTAGAAAATATCTGGTTATTTTATTATCAGGACTAAGAGTCTGCAGCTCTGTGAGGCTGAGCTCAGACACAGTGGTGCTTTGAGTTACATGCTAAAATCAGCCTGCATAATGATAAAGCTAACATTATATACATAATTGTGAAAATAACTTTACAAACTCAAAATCTTTTTGACCCTAATTTGAGCCCATAGAAGTGTTTTGAATTTGCTACATCTCTGATCTGCAGCTCGGATTCATCTCCTCCACAGCAACGTCAACTGAGGCTCATGGGTATTGTAGTAATTAGAGCGTTTTACTACACCACACTGATGGAAAAAATATGATCTTTTATATGTGAAGCTTTGTAAACTGACTGCAAATTGAGCTTTTACTCACCCAGCACCCAGGGCAGGATCATCCACTCCACGGTGGTTGGTGCGGGGCCCTGCCTATCCTGCCGGTCCTGCTCTGTGGTGACAATGTGCTGGGAGGCGAGCAGCAGCAGGAATAGAAAGGTCAGGTAGGACGCCGTGTGGCAGATGAACTTGATGAAGGGCTTACGGATGAAGAGGCCGTAACGACTCTTTGGAAGGATGAGGTAGCAGAAAGCAAACACTGGGTAGAGGAGGCCGATGAAGACGCAGGTGAAGAACTTCCCTGCCCAGTGCCGCCGCCGCCAACCGGGGAACTCATCATACCACCGGGATGCCAACAGCTGCTGGCAGTTTGGCTGAGCTACGAACTTGAAGAAACAAGAAAAAAGGAGGGTTATAATTTCCATCTTTTTGATCTGCAGAGATAAGAAGAACTTCTCATACACTAATCTGAGGTATTATTGCAGCATGTAAACCTGCTTTGAGTCAGCATCCTCAGCCGGAGGCTATTTAGTGGTTTTACACAGAACATAATACCCCTAGTGACCACATGCCAGAATTAGCACCTGCAGCAAGTTCCATTTGAGAGCAGACGAATGGACGAGTAGGAAGTGTTGTAGGTGTGAAAAACTGAAGAGTAATCATCTACGCACGATATATCAGAAGGAAATCAGGTAATGGAAGGAAAGGAAGCTTTACACATGCAGCAAGGTCAGAGCAAAAGAGTCCACATGTTGTCAATAAACTGGATGATGGTGTTTTTAGATGACTGCATTGCATTTCTTGTTGATTTTCTTCAGATAATAACACAGAACTGAGATGTCTGAATATGATTGGAGCTTCATCTAAAGCAGACGATATTTTGTCTAAAGCAAACAATACTTTGTCTCATTTCTTACCCACGACTGGGACATAAATCAACATGTGGGAAATATTTTGTGTTCCTTTCTGTTGTTTGGCTTGTTCAATGTTTTGTGTTCCTGGGGGATCAATACCTTATGTGACTGCGAAAGTGAAAAAAAATAACATGGGAAATTTTGTGTAAGTTAAAGCCGCGCTCCTCTTGGTAACTAAGTACAGGTTTAAAAAATAATCAGCTAAAACGTCTGCATCAAAACTGCAGCTGTGCTGTGAGACTGTCTCAGCCAGTTGGACCGGAGCTACATCAACAGCCTCTGGTGATAATCTAGAGGTATCTGCGTTACACTGGTGTAACTACAAAAGAGAGAAAACACATCTCATGCTGTGTGGAATAAATGAGTGTAACCGCATCCACGTGCACTGTTGCGAAATATCACGTTGAGCCTCTATATCAGAGTCAAAGTGTTGACCGGCACTGGTGGGTGCCAATTCACCAACTCTGCAGCCTTGTTACCATGGGAACCAGAGATCCCTATATGCGTTGGGGTCTGGAGTGGAATTGCTCATATTTCCATGCTTCAACTGCAATATTACTGCGAAAACTTGAGAGGAAATGCAGAGAGTGAATAGGGGGATGAATTTGATGGATGAGTGGAGAAGAGGAGGAATAACTTTTCTTTTCCCAAATGAGGGAGAGAGAGAGCGAGAGAGAGAGAGAGAGCATTAAGATAATAGGGATGATCAATGATAAGGCTTCAACTCTTTTGTATCACTGGCATATTGAGATGATGGAAGAATAAAGGGGAAAGAGAAAGGGAGAGAAAAAAAAAAACCCTACTGATTTTCTTTTCTCATATGACTCATTTGAGCATGAGCCTTATTATAGAGAAAATGTCTAACCTCATTAAGTTTCACCCAAAGTCTGAAGCAGACCCGTGGGTGCAGGATAACTCTTGTAAATGAAGTATTTTACCCCAGAAAATAATAAAATAAAAGATTCTTTTTTAAAAATGAGCCACTGTTTTAAATTCTTCTGCAGCTATAGATAGAACTGTTCTGTCTATTTAGAGAAAGCTTGAAGGATTTTTATCACATCTGTTCTGTCACACACGTATTTGGACTTTTGGAGGCACAAGTGATCGGTCCACTCATGAACAAAAAAGGCTTCATTGTTAGTTTGCATCTTGCACCACTTGTCAGAACATTACTTCTAATCAATGACAGTAAACAAGAAGCACTTTGAGCTGCCTAATGTCTTGCCTTAATCAGCATGCGTTAAAAAGTGACAGTGATGCTAATGAGGTCACAAATTAAGGTAATTAATGCTATAATTAGGAAGCGTATCCATGCTAATATACTTGTCTAAAATCTAATCAGATTAACTACTATAAAGAGGGAATCTGTTGTCTTAGTAAGAGGCTTTTATTTTGTTATTTTGTTCACATTTTTTATTTTGCAGAGGCATAATAGATTTTAATTGGTTTGGTAGGCGAATGTATTAAAGTCTAGCAAAGGAGTGAGAAAAAACAGCTGAGAGAGGATAACTTGCTTGGATTAATTCTTTTTTAAAATATTTTTATTTAATCCTTAACTTCCATTCATTATATGTAATACTTTCCTATCCTAAAACCTCTCCTCCAATCCTTTGTCCTTGGGGAGAAAGTCATTGTTATGGCGCCCACAGTCACTTCCAATACTCAGCAGTACTAAAGTGCCATATTTGCCTTAAGTGGCTTGTTCACACAACTCAAACCGAAACTCTCCAGGTCTCAAGTCCAGTCTCCCTTCCCCGCCTCTCTCCCCGCTCTCGACTGTCCAAAAAATGCCAGGTAAGTGCTCATCACTGTGTCTGCTCTGCAGCTCTGTGATGACAAGTTATCCTGCAGCTTTACCAACATAAAAACTCTTCTTTTCCACTTCCACAGACTCTCACTAACAAGCACACAACTTGCAGCTGGTTATGTTTTAGTTGCTTTTTGCTTTGGAAAGAGCTGAAGTGCAGGTTGATATGAAGTCCAAGGTCCAAGATCGTAAACTGATGATTTCAAATATTTTTCTTTAAAAGCCAATACTTTATACATATTTACTGGTTTATGTGGTCAAATGCGGCAAAATCCTCCATCTTTGCTTACATGGACACTCAGCTGGAAAGGATAGTGGTTTTAAGTGTGGGAAGAGTTTACACTGTGTAAATGCATGACTTGCTTGTTTAATCCATGGTGTTGTTGCATATAAAAAGCTTTCAAGTTCATCAGAATGAGTCTACAAAGCTTATATCTACAAACATGCTTAAACCGCATCGACCCACACACTGATGATCACACCTGTCTGTCTGTCACCTTTAATGCAGCTGAACTGGTCTCTGACACTGACACTGCCAAAACAGTGCAAACATAAAAGCTGGTGCTGAAAATGTCCACTTTTAAAATGTGTCCCTGCATAAGTGTAAATCTATAATATAAACTTAGTAAAAGAGAAACTAGATCAGATCAAGCAAGAGATCTAACTAGTCACTTCTGGCGTTAGTGTGAGGTTATTTCACCTCTTTCGCAAATAAACTTGAGCGGCTATGTTTCAGACTGCGTTGGCAACAAGTGGTGTTATCTATGTCGCCATCATTTGAAGGCTGAATATTGCTTAACACCGGAGACTCAGATATACGTTGCAGTGGACCGCTTAAACAGCAGAGAGCTAACAGCCCGCCGCTAAATAACACTCAATCCTGTTAGTGCAATTTCATCTGCCTTTAATGGAGACATTAAAAAACATGTGAAACACTGAATTGCAGTTTTTATGAGATATCACAAGGGGGCAACGTGAAACTACAGCATGTAAAATTGATAGGTCTCCCTTGGCACCCCTAAGAATTTCAAATATTAAAGAGGCAGTCTGCTTGTTCTCTCTTCAACATACTCACCTACATTTGTTTTCAAGCATTTGAGTAAAACGAGGGTAATCCACTGCTGGAACCCTTGGGGTGGTAGAGGGGATAATCGGCACTTCAATGTGTATGTGTTACTGATCGTATTTATCTGATTTGACGTCCCGCTGCATCAAAGCACAGACTTTTCTGTTAGCTAAGCTCTTTAGATGGGAGGCCTGTGGAGATTTCTCCTCAGACCCGTCTAAATTGCCTTTCTAAACCCTGAGAGCACAGCAGCAGCAAAGCTGGAAAACACACACAGATGCAAGGATAAATCCAGAAAACACACACATACACACTACATGCCCAAGAGGGTTAAGAGGAGAACTGTCCTGCATTTTGTTCAGTTGAGGGTCAAAAACAGGAGCTCACTGGGGCAATCATCGGTAGGCAGCACGATAAAAATAAATAAATTCAGCTTGGGTGTCATGCCAATTACAGAAGAGCTCGAATGTTTGTCTGCAAAATCGGTGGAAGAGACAAAATGCCCTGAAAATGATAACTGCTCTCTGCACAAACAGTCAAACGAGCCTTTCCAGTGCAACTAAGTGTCCACTTATCCCTCAATGGGGGGGGGGGGGGGGGAGGAAAACCATGTCTGGCTTAAAGATCATCTGTCGCAAACACAAAGCAATCCCTTTAACTACCTCTGTGTCTGTGTATGTCCAATTAGAAAAGGACATATGTCATTTTCCCCCCTCTCAGGAGACGGCCATGAAAGATGTTATTATATTACCAGTGCTTCACTGAGCTTAACCTCTTCCACTGCAGACTCTCATTTCAATGTGCAGCAAGCCTGTGGTTTCATGTTTCATTTCTCCAAATCAAGGAAAAGTTTACTGTAAGAAAAAAATTAAAAAAACCCTCAAAACGCCTCTGGCCGTAACTGGCAATAAGTACAATATATTCTCAAGTGGTTGAATTTATATAAAATCCTTTTGCAAGACCTCTGCACCTCTGCACATGCTAAAAACAGTAACTACACAACTGCATATAACACGTCTGCTCCGTCTAATATTGAATCTCCTGCTGTAGTAAGATTATTTAGCTCTTTCCAGTTGAAATCAACTTCTCTCAGCTGTTTGTTAGAGATGAGAGTTTGAGTTTTGAAAAAGTCAGGAATGAGAGAAATGTAACTTGACTGTAGCACATATTTGAAACTATTCTGGAAACAGGTGAAGATGGTTTAAAAAGCTTTTACTTCAATGGCAGATTTTCCATTTGTCTTTTTTTTTTTTTATTTGGAAAATAAAAAAAGACTTTACCGACTTAATTACAGAGAGAAATGTCTTTATATGGGAGATATTTTTTTACATCAATCACACTACAGCACTGTCTAATAATTTCTCACACACACACACACACACACCCTGACAGACGGAGCATTTCCAGCAGAATAACTTTACCTTGAAATGACTGCTAACCAGCCTAAGCAGCTGGGACATTCATCATTTTGAAAAGGGCAGCTGGGTGGATTGTTACTGTCATCACAAGACACTGTCCTCCATCAAAGTCATAGTGCAATCGAAGGGTGTTATAGATAGGAAGCAGGAGAAGGACATAGTGGGATATCACCTGGATAATTTCAACTCCCCTGGGGCGACGAAATGTGTGGAAGGACAGCTGTGGCAAAGGAGGGAAAGGGAGGAGGAAGGGGACGGTTGTTTACTGCCATCAACAGAGAGGTTGGGTAAGACGACTGTGTCTCCATGAGCAACAGTTGGATGGATGAAGGAGGGAGAAACTGCAGCGTCACAGAAATCGAAACTCCTGCAAAAGTGCATCTGCTCTGACAACCAGACAAAGCTCCCTGCTAAAGACAGCTGAATGAAATATAAGTCGCTCCCGGGCATAATGTGTCTGCTTCCTCTTCATTTCTGCTTTACCTTTATATTCAGCAAACAGTTGTGTGGTGTTATATCTATTTAACCCCTCTCTGCTTGCCTGAGGCCGCCTTAAGCTATCCCATAACTTAGCAAGTCAATTAAATCCGGGCCTCCCACGTCCTGCATTACACCCAGAGAAACATAGCTCATGCTGTAGTTAAAGGATTTCCTGGTTACATTTTTCTGTTCATCCACACCACTGTGCTTTTAACAGGTAAACATATGGTAAAGTAAACAAATGTAAAGTGATTAAAGCCATAACAAAAGAAAAAAAAGTAGCTGCAGATAAGTTACCTAATACACTTCAGTTATAATTATCATATAATTGGCATGTTGAGTTCAATCATTTTAATTTGAAGGGGAAAATGCTACAGAATTTGAAGACTCATCTCTATTAATTATATAAGGTACTGCTGTATATAGGCTATAAATATATATATATATAAACTTCACAGTAATTCAAAGGCCCCTCTGAATTAGCTTATTTGGATACTAATTGTTCATGTCTCTACCCACTGGGAAGTGAGTGTGTGAGTGTTTATCATGCACCAGAAACAAAAGCATGAAAGCAGCGGACTGTAAAACTGCATATTGTTTCTGACTTATCAGGTTTGTACCATTAGCCTTATAATTATTCATATATGTTTGCTAAAGGTTTCACAAACTTGCTGGATTAAACAGCTTGCTAGGAAACTGAAACTGGGCTGTGAAAGTAATTAATGCTTAATTACCATATGTTTTCCCTGTGCATTAAAAACAGATGCAGTGCACATGTTCTGCATTAAACATTACTAACTTTTATAGATCATGTATGCATGTGTGTTGAGATTCCCACAACAGGTTATTGTCTTTGAATTATTTGTTATTGAATTATTCATTATTTATTATTTTATTTTAAGGCGGTAAACATCCTAAATCCGGAGCTGCAGTTACAATCTTATTATAGAGTCAAGTATTATCCTGCAGCTGTAACACTTTGGTAATGGAATTCAAGCTTCCCCCAGCCTATCTGTCATCTGTGAGCTGCCAAAGTGAAAACAGATAAAAAAAATCCTTCCCAAGCAGCATCTGGCAACATTAGAATAGAACCTGGTGCTAATCTAATGTCATTACACTTGGTTCATATTGGCTGGCAGGGACACCTATGAGAAGTATTGGCTTGGAGTACAAAAAACTTGGCAGTCCTCCCCAGGCAACACACAGTGAATGTTGCCTGGGGCATGTGGCATTGAAATCTAACAACAAGCTGTACGGAAGATAATGTAGGAAACAATACAGGACGGAAAGAAAAAAGGTTACTGGAGGCGAACCAAAAAAAGATGCTTCTTATATATTGAATAATTGAATAATAATAAAACTGTGATGTTGCATTCATTTCTCACTCTCCCAGTCCTGCTGAGGTGAAAGAGGATGATATTCCCTGCTTCCTTCCCATTACTGCAGCCTGCAGGAGTTTCTGTTTTGTCCTTCAAACGCCACTGTGTGCATGTGTTTTAATGTGTGATATAATGGTTGGGTGGGTACAAAATTAACTACAGATTTTAATCTATAGCTAAAGTGACAGAAAGGCTGATAAATGATCAGTATTAAAGTGCATGTACTGATATAGCCTATATCATGCTTACCTCTTTTTGGTGGTACTTGATAGCTAGTTTGAGTCTTGCCAGGTCATTGTTACCCTCCTCCTCCAATAAGTTGATATCGTCTCTGTAGTTGAGGATCATCTCCAGCTCCCTGGAGCTCCTTGTCTGGTCTAGGAGGTCTTTGGCAAACTGTTTACATTGCTGAGACAGCTCCTCATACTCTGATTTGAACTCATTCTCCACCTGAAAGACACAGGTGGGGTGTAAACAGAGTACAGGTATCTTTAAACATCTAGAGTCCTGGAAGAACCTGGCAGCTGAAAATCAATACATAACGGAAAATCTCAGAGTACAGGTAGGCTATGTTGAGAAAGCGGTGTTTCTAAATCAAACCTCGCCTCTGCCTGTTTTATGTCATCAAGTTTTTTCAAATTTGCTTACAGATATTTATCATCTCTATAAGACATGTTTTCAAACGTTTTTCATCTTATATTCCGGGGGGGGAGATGTCTCATCTGAGCAACTAAAATGGGATGAGTGTGCAACCCAGATAAGTTAAATCATCAATAAAATAAATAAATAAATCTCTGTGTAAATGCTGGGAAAAGCATAAAGCTCCGCCTGAAATAAACAGTCATTAAATATTACACATAAATATGTTTAAAACAGTTTAACTGGTGAGAATAAAGTATTTTGTTGATAAGCTTGACAAACAGTCAATAAAGTCAAGTTCAATTTCACTTTAGCCAATCAGAAGCTTCAGCCCGCCTCCCGGCTGTTCAGTGACTGGTCACGTTGGAGAGAAAGAAGAGTCAAGACGCCAATGTTATATCAACCCTCTTGAGAGCTGAGTGTGTTTACCGACGTGGTATGAAAGTCGATTAAGCAATGAAGTAACTCACTCAAAGTTAATGTTGTGTTAACATGTGTTAATGCAAACTTTATTGTAACCATATAAAATCACAGGGTGGATTAAAAAACAGAGAACACTGTGCCGTTCCTGTCGGAGAAATGAGACCAGACGCCATTTTTCAGTTCAAAGCTAATTCATTGCACTGGTGAGTTGAATCAGCGTCTCGTTTGTAGTTAACCGGAGAAAACGCCCGTTAGCCGCGATGCTAATTTTCGCTACGTGAAAGTCCATTGACTAATGCTAAAAAATGTTAGCGATAAAACTCCGCTAGCTTAGATGCTAACGAGTGCGATGTAGAATCCAATTTGACTATGCTAAACGTGTTAGCGTCCTGAAAACGGAAATTTAAGTGGGGTTAAGAAATATTGCTGATAAGCAGATATGTTCTGGCAAACTGGTGTATTAAAGAGACCGTTTTTTATTGTGTTTTGATATACTTTTTTGTACCATTTGTGTTATTTGCTGCACCTGGTTGAGATGTGTGCTAGTGAATCCCTCCTTTAGCATTTCTTTCAGTGCACAGACTTCAGAACATTTTAAAAGTGCACCATTGACCAAATTTATACTGTTAATTATATTTTCGCACACTCATATCTTTTACTGTATATGGATTTGAGAATATTTTAAACGTTCATTAGTGACTAAAATTGATATTGTTATTTCTGTTTTATAGTATGCACCTTAACTGCAATTGAGCTTACACTAAGAATAGTAGCTCTGTAAAAAAAAAATTATTTTGTTTGTTAATGACTGAAATTGTGATTTGATCAGTCGTGAACTGCATATGTTGTACAACTGAATTTTGTAACTTAGAGCATTGACTTGATATTTAATAATCTTTATCCCATGATCCTAAATGCTCATAGAATCAGCAAAATGGTAATTTTATCTTGATCTTCTTCTTAGGTCAGGTTCTTTTAGTTGGATTAATTCTCCCGAGACGAGCTGAGACTTTGGAGGAGATCTCAGAGCCGTTGGAGAAGATTTGAGAGACGATTCCAGAGAGAACCTTTTTCAGTGCTGGATGGCGAGCCCAGCCCACATAATACCGAACCTGTGATACCGAGCCTGATGCCTGCAATAAGGAGGCGGTGAACTAGGGAACACTCAAGTATTCCATGCCTACTTCAAGTGTGGTAGGATTCATTTGTACACACACATACAGCTCTGGAAACAGCTAACATACAAACTCATACTGGTGTGTGAGCAAGAACTGTGACTCTTAAAGACATTGCAAAAAGACCAGTCGTTCCTAAAGTCTTCTGAATCTGGTCCAATCCTGACAGTTACTTTATTATTATTTACTTATACTGTACTTAGTGCTAAGACATACTGTTTTCAAGTGCACCCATCTTAAAATCTGTGTAAAATGGAATTACTGCCAGTGTGCTTGCAGTTCATTAGAGTTATGGTGATCTTGAACTTTGACCACCAAAATCTAAGTAGTTAATCTTTAAATCCAAGTGAATGTTTGTGCCAAATTTGAAGGGATTCTCTCAAGGTGGTCTTGAGATATCACATTCAAGAGGCCAAAAGTATTTTGTGAGGTCACAGTGACTTTTGAACTTTGACCACAAATTTCTAATCAGTTCATCTTTGAATACAAGGGAATGCTTGTAAGAAAAAAAGGGATTACCTCAAAGTGTTAATGACATGTGGTGTTCATGGGGACATGGGGATAGACGGACAATCTAAAAACATAATGCCTCCGGCCCTGGCTTTCGCCGGCGTGTAATTATTGTCAGATAATGCCTAAAGCAGAGAGACTTATGCAATGTCATCTAGAGAGTATCATTATGAAAGTTAATTACCTATTCAGCTTTACTCAAAATTTCAATAATAAGCTTTGGATTTTATATTATTCTAGCTGGAAATATCATGCAGGCAATAGCTGAGCCTGGTGTATTTTTCTCTTTCTATTTTTCAAATCAAATGACATTTTCCAAGAGCAGTTAATATATGATTTATATTAATAATTGTATGATAAATTCGCATAGAATTGAATGTCACAAAGTGGCATTATGAAACGGCACATAGAGGTTAAATAAATAATCCATACAGTTACACATTTTTTTGTTTTTGATTTTCATTGTTCTGTCCTTTAATATCACACCATGATGCCGCAGCTCCACACTGAGCTGCCTCTCGTGTCCTCACCTTGCTGAGCTCCTGCAGCTCCCAGCTGAGCCTGAACGCAGTGAGGAAGGGATCCTCGCTGGACAGCGCAATTAGCGAGGGACTCGACAGTGCTTTGTAGATGTTGAGGCGTGAGCGTGAGTGCCGCAGGCTGTCCACGTCCGAACTTGACACACACTCCACACAGTTACAGCGCACCTGCAAACAAAGTATGAAAACATTTTAATGAAGCTCTCCTGTGCTCAGTAACAGCAATGAATGCACTATTTCTACTATATTAACGAGATACAGCAGGATGCCTGGGTATTTTATTAAATGCTTGAGGTCCAATATAAATTATGGGCATATTTACATGTTATTGAAGAGTTTGACTTGCAGATAAAAACATGTAAAAAAAAAAAAAGTCTGATGATTACAAAAATTACTTAAATGACTTAGAGTTTGCCGTTTGATATTAGTTTATTATATGTTTAAAGGTCCCATATTCCATAAGGAGATATATTTGTGGTTTTAAGTACCAAAAACAATCCCAGTGTAGTTTTACATCTCCTCTCTCAGGCTTCTCCCTGGAGCTCTAGCACAGCAGGTCAGTGAGCCAATCAGAAAAGAGACTCTAAGTCTCTTTCAGTTGGTTGACTGTTTTCTGAGTGATCTAACAAAAATATAGCAGATTTCAGGTAAACACTCAGAGAAACCAAATCCCGTAAGGTTGGACGGTGGGTCCAGGTGGGCGGGGCTTGGAGCGTGGCTGAGAGTGATTACTGCTTTGTTGTGACATCACAAATTTACAGAAGTCCTGACAGCTCATTTTAAGGCTCAGTTTCTGAATACATTCTGTGTGCCTGTCTCTGTAGACTGAGCACTTCGATACTTTCACAGTATTAATATAGAACCTGCTTTATAATAAAAAAGACAGGGAAATCTCACCGTATGTGATATCATAGTACATATACTGTACCATAGACCAAGTATTTAGTATGCTGTTGAGTGAAAACCCAGGATCTTCTGTATTATCTGATTGAGAAATGCATTGAAACTTGAACTTTTTAGGTCTATAAAATAAACTCTAACTGAGCTGCATGCAAGACTTGTTTATTATTAACAGTTGTTGACATTTTGGAGATTTGGGGGTTTTACAAACACAATATACACCACTAATTAGAGACACATGGTTCACCCACCTCATGTGGCTGTGGCATAGACACGCCTTTCTGCACCAGGAGCTTGATAATTTCATAGTTGTTGGTGTGTGCAGCAAGTATGATGGGAGTGATGTCAGGGGTGAAGTCAGAGAACTGTTTGTCCAATAAGATAGGAGGAACCTGTCAGGGGAGAGGGGAGAGAGCAAAAGCTTTAATCACACATACCTGTATATAAAATTAAGCTCTCAAGGCATCACATTTGGCCTTGGGTTTATGCAATATTTTGCCAATTTATACTTTTTTCCCCCTCCTGTCAGATTTAGATGACATGCTAAGAGAGCAGTAGCAGTGACTGGTTTGGTTAAATACAGAGTCCGAAGAATGTCTTTACAATTAAGTAAAAAAAAAAAAAAAAGGTCAAATACCAATGAGAAATTAGAAAAGTTGTAGATAAAATGCCATCCATATCAAGACTGCTGTAAAGGGTACAGGCCACAGCGTAGTCAAAAGCATCAGTATTTCATTTCAGAGGGAATCATTATGCTCAGAAAGAAACTCATTCCACCTAACCCTCTTATCACAGACTCCAGCTAAGCCCCTTTGCTATTCCCATGTCATTCAGTGGGAATACACGGCTGTGGGCAGCAGAGGAGTAAGCCGGCCCTTTTTACTTCTTTTTAATTGAAAGCCTATTATCTGATTCAGTGGTGACGGCGCAAAGGAGGAAAGAGAGAGAGAGAGAGAGAGAGAGAGGATGGTCAGAGACGAGTTGAAGGATAAACATGCGATAGGTAAGGGCCTATTTAACAAACAGATGCAGGACAGATAGGATAAGGGGCTCTGGTTCCAGTGAGAGAGCTTAACGACACTAATGTTAAATACATGAGAGTAGCTGGTAGAGCTGGAAGAGCAGGTCCTCTCCATACTCTAACTGCACAGCCAGGGAAGATAAGAAAAGCTGCAGCTGTGCAACAGATACTGTATATAAGCTAAGAACCTTAATTTATGCCTCCAGTAGTTTTGGGTTTACAGGGCAGTATATCCTACACCACTGGTTGTTACGTGTGTTTGGCAATGTTTTGTGTGTAGCACAAGTTTCTTGTGTTTACCTTAAATACAAAGCTCAACATGCAGATTGAACTCATTCATTTAATTTGGAGAAAAATGCCTAAAAGACACAGACAACAAATGTGAATTAATTGTAGACAAGATCTTAGATACACTGTGTTGTAGGTTGTTTGAAAAATGAAGGTAGTCTATTATAAGTAGAATCAGAAGTGGTACCTGTGAAACTCTACCCCCACTACTCTCCAAATAAGAAAATATGAAAAATTGCTATGTAGGAGATTGGTTCATTTTCTCACACATATTTCATCATCTATATTGCACCCTTAAGTCATTTTATAATGTGGATATTAGTTAGTTGTCTAGTTTACGCTCAGTAGTCACAGTGCAGCAGCAAATCGGGGAAAAAAAGTGGCACAGAGCATTGTCTGAGAGCAGTCATATTTCGCAGAGGAGGGTGATCTAATAAGCTATATACTCCGTTCTCCACGTGGGAGGAGGAGGGATATCAAATAGTCTACATCAAACATCCTTGGCCTGAGCTCAAGTATGGAGCAGGAGGAGTGCAGGCTGGTAGATGTGAAGTTATGACAATAGTGGAGAAAAGAAACAAAATTATAGCCCACTTGTCCGTGTGATGCATGTTCGTTACTCATATAAGAATGAGGCATCCACCATCAGCATATTGATTAAAAATGCAACATTAGCATCTGTTGGGTTTCGGACTTCACAGTATGTGCCTCTGCCTTTGTTTTCACAAAGCTCCTTTTTTACGCCTCCCCGCTGGTTTTCACCATACAGCTTCACAAACCTGTAGATAAAGCCGGGATAAAACGGGACACTGAGCGGTTTTGTTTTTGAATGACACTGCGGAAAATAAGCTCAAGTCTTTGTGGATTCACTGTATAATAATGTTTACTTTACATCCTGCTTTGTGTCATATGTGGGAAGAGATGGGATTCCCTTACATAACTACTGTATGTGTATGTGCACATGGTATGTAGGTTGCACAGTAACCCAAAAACAATGAGCAAAATGTGGACTATGAAAAGACTAACAAGAAGAAACAAAAACAATAACAAAACACAAACGCACCCAAAGGCCTTTTTAATTGAGAAACACTTTGAGCTCCAGTGTTTGTGCCACCGACAGATGCGCATCTGTACTCAGAGGATAATACATGAAGCGGTTAAAAATGCTGATATCCAAGGCCGCTCCTCTGTGGAAAACAAATACGCTGCAACACTTGCAAGATTATTACAAACACATCATTCAGACAGCCTGCAAAAAAGAGAAAGACAAATACACACAATTCCAGCGAAGCATAAAGTGAATCTCCTTATTAATAAATCTCATACAGCGGACGATAAGAATGCACTTCTTCCCAGACAGCCTTTTAATATAATCAATGAGCTTCTCTCTTGGAGATTTGGAAGCGCTGGAGTGATCTATTTTCACAATCTACTCATGTGATGGGAAGAGGCACTATCATAAGAAGACATTAAGGTAAAGAGGAAATGCAGCAGCTGATAGATGTCACAGCTGAGCGGTTTGGACTGGAAATTTTTGGCCTCTGTATCTCAGTCCCCCCCCTCACATCCATTTAACAAACAAGCCTGAGCTATCTCTTGTGCTTGCACTCTCTTTTGTTCCTTAATGTGCTCTTCCTCTTCCCTTTCATTTTTTCTCCACTATTTCACTTTATTTTATCAAAGCCCAAATGCACAGCTTCGAACAGGATACAACAGGAAGAGCAATAACATCTCCCCTACAGTTCATCACTGGAGCCAAAAACATTTGCTCCTTCGTGGTTTACGGTGCATTACTGATGATAAGAGAAGGAAGAAGAAAGCATGAAGCATGTATGTGTGTGTCCCAGTGCGTATAGTACATGTGTGGCAGGAACAAGTAAATGAAAAGTGGAGAGCAATCAGTGCAAAGGAGTACCAATCTGAAATTAATTAGACTATTTGTTTTTGATTACAGTAATTAAAGCAATAAAACAGGCGATTCTAATCAAGTAGAGGAAGAGGTTTGTTTATGAATGGCAGTGTTGCATTCAGGAACTAATCTGAATCCTTTCAAAAAAGAAAAATATGAATACCCTTTAACTTGTGACAAAAATATACAACCAATTTTTTCTCTCTGTGAAAAACCTCATTATATCTCATTCTGTAAGACCTGTTACTTTTTCCAAAAAGACAGAAAAAGGCTTATGAAGACAGCGTTTTGAAGTGTCAGCTTTTGTTTTTGGCAACAATGCTGGGTCAATTATTTTGGATGGTATAAAAAGCTCGAGGCAGCCGCACACAGCTTAGCAGCTACACAGTGAGTACCAGTGTTTTACTGGCTGATGCTGCACCCTATCATTCAGTCAGATCTGAAATTCCTCCTGTAATTTGGCATCTTGTTGTTTAGACTTAAGGCGGGAACATTTTTAGCCTCTGATCTGTTTTCTAGGATTTTCAATATAGCGCAGCTGGAAGTTATTCATTATTTAAATTATTTCTTATGATAAACAATACATGTGGTGTGGGTTGCACATCAGTGCATCTGTATACTGTCATATTCTGCTGGATAAAAGAAGGTTATTATGCTTTTTACAAAGAAAACTGGCACAGGTCCCTTCAGTGTATTTTATCAGCTGAAAAAAAAAAGTTGAAACATGATGATAAAAAGAATGTATTTATTTTGGAAGAAAAGTAAATGTCAACAATCCTTGCTTCTCTCTCAGTATTCCTCCAGCCTTGTCAGCAGCTCACTGCCTGTGCACTGACGCGCTTCACCCTCATGAATAAAGCACTCTTAATTTGAAACTATCTCCATCCCCGGGCCTCCCTCTCACCCCCCAGTCCTCTCCTCCTCACCTGCATGCCACCACTTGGTTTCTTGTGATTTAGCAGCAGCTCCACAGCTCCCACCACTTCCTTGCGGATTGCGTGCAGCAGGGCATCACCGACGTAGACGCTGAAGCTCAGCAAGAGCTCAATGATCTCAAGGTTCTCGTTCTCAATGGCAATTAGCAGAGCCGTGCGGCCGAGGGGGTCGATGCAGTTGATGTTGATCTTGAAGTAGATCTCTGCCTCCTGACAAAATAAGGTTGTGATTGAAAGTTTTGTTTTAAGAGCTACTGTGGGATTTGGTTTAAGAGAATATCATTGATTCAAATGGAAAATACCCATTGACACAGTCCTCACATTGATTTCTGAAAGGAAACTGTTCAGACCTTTCAGGTCTGACTCAAAGTAAACAGATTTTCAGTCTGTTGCTTTCATTCTCTTAACAATATTAGCAGCATCACTTCAGTCTGAAGACTACGAGTTTGTAAATGGAAAAAAGGCTGGGGGTGTGAAGCCCACTCTTTATCCTTGCTTGAGGCTAGCAGCTCAAGATGTTAGCCACTACTAGCAAAACACACCTAAATCTTGGACTAAACTCTCAGCAGTTGCATTGTGGGTAATGTAGGCGCCAGATTTAGACAAGGAAGATGAGTGTGTGAAATCAATAAGATGATAACTGTTTCCGCTGCATCGATTTTAATCCCTTTTTTTTTTTTTTTTACTGACCATCATGAGTTCAGCAGTGTATAGGAATGAAAAGCTAAACAGTTGTCGAGCTCTTTAAGTAGCAGCTCTGGTCACATCTGGTTTAGTTGGCAAACAGTGTCTTCTTCAACTGTGTATAAAAAAAAAATAAGAGGGCATGTCTTCTGCCACTGTCAGAGGACACTGTGATGCAATGCAGCTAAAGCTTGACCCTAACTCACTGGTGTTTATTGTTTGGTTTTTTGTTCTTTTTTTTTTCTCTCGCCTTACTGCATTGTGGTGTTGTTGTTTTCATCATTTTGGGCACCCCAGGTACTGTGGTGCTACCACACAGATGGTTTCTAGCCATATTTTGTGTCTACTAAAGGTCTCACGCTTGTCAAGGTAAATAAAGGCACCAGATGTTATTGAAAATGAGTAGAGGATAATCATAGCTGCATATGTTACCCATAAATCTTCTAATCTTTTTTAAATCAGTTCAATTAGATTAAGGAATTATTATCCATCCAATCGTCCATAATTTAGACTTTCAGTAGCTGTAGTCATTCATGTATTCACCAATCAAATTATCAATTATTCCATACACACACACCTCCAGAGCCTGTTTAACACTCGCATAGTCCCCCTTCTCCACAGCTCCAAGATAGGCTTTCTCCAAGGGTGACAGCTCCGACTCGGCCCGCACAATTCTCAGCGGGATGCGGTCCCGGTATGAGGAGCTGTCAGTCCGCCGATAGTAAAGCTGTGACATCTCCCTGGGCTTCAGCTTACCAGCACCCTGCTAACACTGCTACAGCTGCTGCCAGGCAGGCGGAGTTCACACTATACAGAGGGGACAGGGACAAAGTGTTAGAGGAAGAAGGCACTTGTTGTCTTCTGATGGCGACTTTTACAAGGAAGAAAAGATGAGAAAGAGAGGAAGGGGAGAATAGATCAGAGATGACGGATTATATAAACAGGTGGACCTGAGTGTACCTGACTTTTTTGTGTTGCTTTGTGCTATATTGTTTGCACTGAGATGCATCTTATGGTTACCATGGAGCATTTATTGTATTGCTTTTGATTTCCACATGCCGCACATTTCTCAGAATTGCGTGCCTTGCTTTTTTTTTTTTTTTTGGATAAACAAACTACACACCAAAAGAATGAAGAATGCTTAAACTCACGTCACTGCATTGTTTTCTCTGTTCCATCAGGCAAATCTAAACTAAACCAGAAGTACAGGGTCACTCAGAGGACGCAGACCTCCGCCCAGGGCCAATGTTAAACAACATGCACCAGACTTCAGAGGAAAAAAAGACTCAGCTTTTAGGGAAATGATCCGGATCTGCCCCAAAATTTAATGGAATCTTCCTGGCCCATGCCCCATCTCTCCACCAAGTATGCCACAAATTGGTTCAGTACTTTTCCCGTAATCCTGCTGACAAATAAACAGACACGGGTGAAAACATAACCTCCTTAGCTGTGGTAAAAATAGAGGGAAAGTTGTCAGTGGCTGCTGCTGCTGCTCGAAGCGTTTCCCAAAAGAGACGTCATGATACACAGCAGCAGGTTTGCAGTTTTGTAGCCGAAATGGATGGTAAGAGTTTTAATTCCTGAGTTACTGATAGCTTCGGTTAACGTCGTTAGTGATGCTAATTGATTGACAGCAGCTGACTCAGTGGTTGCCTGGTGACAGCAAAATGATGTATATGTGCTGCTTCTCAAAATACAGTGACACTGTACAGTGATTGTCTCTTAATGAGGTAATAGTCAAGATCTGTAGGTTCTCAGAAACTAGCTTGCTAAAACTAATGCAATAGAGAGTCATGCAATACATCCCACCTCTTCACAGTTGTAATGTTCAGAGGTGCTGATTCAGCTGTATGATCGTTCTGGAGGCTGCAGTTTATGGAGCGGTTGAATTGAATTATGTTATACATACAGGTGTTTCTATTATTTTGTCCAACCCATTTATATCAGTGAGGGTAGGCTAAATAGCAGAAACACCTGTATAATGCAAAATAGCAACAGCACAACTCAACAGCACCACAAACTCCATCCTCCAAGATGATCACACCGTTGGATTGGCTGCTTTTTACCCCCCTTCCCCTTCCTTTCTAATTCCCTTTAGAGGATTTAAAACCATAGGGGGACTGAGCAGATCAGAAACAAAGGGAGGAGGAGATGGAGAGAGTGAGGAATGAAACAGGTGTGTGAAAACACAAAAACAAGATGAAAAGGAAAAGTTTCCTAATTATAAATAAAAGAAAGGAGTTCAGGTAGGTAGTGCTTAATACCACCCACCCCCCACCCCACCCCCACCCTTTCTCTCAGCACTGTCTCAGGACAACTCATTACTGCTCTGTGTCTCTATCCAATAAATAATGAGTGGATTAACAGACTCACAGCAGCCCAATTAGTTTATAAAACGAAAAAAAAAAACAAAACAGGAATTTATTTTATAAATGTGTAAAACTGTGTTGTGCCCAAAGCTTTGTATTATAAAGTAGTGTATTTAAAGGAATAGTTCTGCATTTTGGGATTTACGCTTCTTTGCTTTCTTAATGAGACGAGTGATGCCACTGTCATGTCTGTACAGTAAATATGAATGTAGAGCCAGCATGGGTTAGCTTAGCATACAGAAACACAATCCTCTGAAGCACACCAATAAACATATCTTCTTTGTTTAATCCATATATAAGCTGAAGTGTGAAAACAACACGCTGTGGTTTTAAAGAGGTCACTTGCTTGACTATTTCTTGGCGGAGACACTAATTTCCTGGAGTCTCTTCAGAAAGAAATAGTCAGGCACATAAATGGACTGCATTTGTATTAAGCCTGCACAATATGAGGAAAATGTGTGATGACACTGTCAAATTTTGCGATGATGGTATTTCTTGCGATAAATAAACAAATTATGAAGTGTGCCTACACAGTTTTGCTGTGCGAAGCTGAATAAAGAACACAGACAGAGGTCACTATCTGTCATCTCAGTCCTCCCTCTGCTGCAGGTAACCTTGCTGAGGAGAAACGCGGTAGTTTTTTCTTCCGGTTCATTTGGCTCAGGCGTTGCACCTTGAAAATCCCACATGCATGGCATTTGTAAATAAAATAATTTTTTCTAAATTATTGCGTCTTTTGCGATGTGTTCGTTGCACATGTTCATATCACGATGACAATGGAAATAAGCTTAATGGGTCAGCACTAGCATTAAGACGCGTCTTCAGTGATCTGATCACAAGTGGACAGCTCTAATGTCAGTTTACACCTGACTTTAAAATGCGTCTCCACATGCATCTTGATTGACCACTTGAGATCATATGCAAATAACCCCTCCATGCCCCACTCGCTTTCTCTCTCACTCGCTCGCTCTCACATACACTGTTGACTGTAAATAAAGAGACGTAGCCTCCGTGACGTCACCCATAAAAGAGCGGTTTTTCAAGCTCAGAGTCGGCCGTTCCGTTATCGCCATCTTGCCAGTGCCTGACTGCCAAACTCCTGGCTAATCCAAAAATAGGCAAGGGGAGGGGCGCGTTGGGCATTTTAACATGGGAGTCTATGGGGATTTACTCGCTTTTGGAGCGAGCCTCAAGTGGCCATTCGAAGAACTGCAGTTTTTGGTACTTCCGAGTTGGCTTCATTTTTCAGCCTCGGAGGTTGCCGCTTGACATAACTGACATAACACACACACACACACACACACACACACACACACACACAAGCACATTGACAACAGACCTGTCTGTCGATTGGCTAAAAACAACTACAACGCATAAAGTGACATCTGATCACAAGTGGTCAATCAAGACGCATGTGGAGATGCATTTTAAAGGCAGGTGTGAACTGACGAACTGAGAGCTGTCCACTTGTGACCTCACACACACACTCCAAAGAGATCAACAGACAGAACAGAACATGTTATTTAGTTCAGTTTCTAAACCTGCTGCTTTATATGGTGGTACTTTTTTCCCCCAGATGAAATAAAAATATCCACAGTTCACATTATCCGGTTGATATTTCTATACATCTTAAGCAGATCTTATCATCACTGGTGTGTGTCATGTAGAGAGCTAATAAAAACAAATGAAATTGTAAAAGTTGTAATATTGACATTTAAGGTGTATTTGATTGATTTCAAGACGGCAATCATGCAATGATTAACACGTAAGAAAAGAACATGGCTTCACTCTTCATTGCACAAATTGAGCAAATGAGATAGCAGCTTATTAACAGGTGAGCTTAAGAGGGGCTGGTAGGTGGATTTCTTTATGTGTGAACTAGGGGGGAGGTGGGGGGTTGCAATATACCAGTACTGACGATAACGGTGATATTTAAAAAGTGAAATATTTATATCATTTCAACAATGTATGATAATATTGTGATGGCAGATGTTGTAGATCTTCTGTTTATCAGTTCATCTGGTTGTCTTTTCACTTTTATGCAGTTGTGGTTACAGACTCCACCTCCCTACACTCGTATTTGATTCTTATTCTTTTAACAAAGAAGAGACAAAACACACAATAAACAAAGTTAAAATGAAATTTGACTGATGGCATCATTTTTTTTTCATATTTTCTTTAGGTATCAGAATATTGTTATTATGAATTCCTTTGGTCATGATAACGGTGTTGTGAAACTCTGATATCCAGACAGACAGTGTGGACAGAGCCAGGCTCACTGTTTACCCCTGCTTTCTGTCTTTGGTCTGAGTTAAGCTAACAGGCTTAACTGTAGCAGTAGCTTCATCTATCACCATACAGAAAAAACTTACATCAAACTTTTCATCTAACTCTCAGCAAGAAAGCAAATAACAAACTATTCCTTTGATTAAATAGACATGATATTTCCAGTTTAGAATTTCATGACCACATATTTTCTGAGGCAGGCATTAAGCTATAATGTGACTGCAGGTTTTGAATGAGAAGCCCTCCTGTTCTCACAGCCTCCAGGAGCGGGAATGTAAGATGGCTGAAATGCACATAATGACAGCAAAGTGGAGGATATTAAAGGAGCAACAATCCCCTGTTAGCTGGTGTTCCTGAGCAACTTTGTTGCCGAACGCCACCTGTCATCTCCTCTTACAGTCAAGGTGCTACTTTACTGCTGTAGAACTGCTCTCCATGTATTCTCATTTCCCTCCATGAAAGAAAAGAACGTCAAAGATTATCACAAAAGGACAGATTTGCTCCGCTGAGAACTCCTTCACTCTGGAGAGCCCTTTTGATAGCAAGATTTTTCCCACCTTATTTAAGATCCTGGGTGTTAGTTTGACGTTATGGAACAATTTCACCTTGAGTCAAAAATACCTCAGAACTGGCCACATGGGGACCTTGCAATCACTGCCACTGAATAACTTAAATCTCGAGAGAGGAGTGTAAAAATCATGAAGAAGAAAGTGCAGTAAGTCAGACTCAGTAAAAGAAATAGATCTTGGTGGCAAAACGGGAGCTGATTTTACCCCCCCCCCCTTCACTTGACATTTTCTACACAAAATTATGATTGAAATGTGTCTGAATTTTAAATTCAACAGACTATTCAAAAAGACACATTTTTTCTTTAAGTTCACTTTTATGTATGTCGTAGTTGGGATTTTGGGAGTCATGTTCCACCGATTAAAAGGTTTAGAAGGAAGTATGTCTTAGTGCTTATATGGCAGATGTCATAGATATCAGGTGACATCACATACTGTACTACATGGGTGATGTCACCTTAGCCACCCCCCTCACATGTTGATGTGTCACATGTCTAAGGATTGAATCGATTGTAAACTTGGGAGATAAATTGCTTCAGCTATTAAGTACGACTGCCCACCAAGCAGAACCACCAGCAGGAGGATTTGTGGATGGTCTGCTGATATCTGTATGAGCTATTATTGAAACACACACACACACACACACACACACACACACACACACACACACACACACACACACACACACAGCCTTATGTGCACAGAAGAACACTTGAGTGTTTCCCTGAATCAATACATGATTTTGAAACAGAAAATCTGAGCAGTGCGCAGCACCACCACCACACAGGTGCGATGGCAGGGGCATATGTTGTTGAGCAAAATGTCTTTTATTCTGAAAGTTGCATTGATTAGACAGCACACACACTGCATAGATGAGCTTCCCAGCAGAGCATGCAGCACAGCGGGAGAAGCCTGTGCTTACAGGGAGAGTAAAACAATCATAAAATTGTCAGCGCTTCCTAATTAACACACAACAGGTCTGTGTAAATTGGCAGACTGTGCCATTGGTGGAGAATGGCGCCTGTGTAAACTCACAGGTGAGATTTTATGACATTTTTATTTCTGTGTTTATGAGCCAGAAATGTTCCAGGGAACAGGGTGGATTAAAAATAAAAAATGGGTTGTGAAGATAAGAGAGGAGTTTTCTTCGGACCTGCGGAGGTCCTTCATTTACAAGCTGAGGGTCCCTGAAGGCGCCCTGTTCCATCTTTTATCTTCACAGTCTCCTCATCTCTAGCATGAAACGCCTTTTATTTATCCAGCAAATGTGAATTTTACAATTGCGCAGATAACTAACCTTTGGGATGTTGGTCATTGGAACTTCGCTCAGGGAGATCAGTGTTCTTCTTTTAGAAAAATATCCAGAGACCACATGAGCGCTAACAAAACAAGAAGCTTTGAAAAATCATTCGCCTAAACTTCTTGAATTCAGCATCTCCCAAATGTGGAAACTGCAGTGTGGCTCTGCATGAAGACCCTGCTTGTTAATGTGTTGGTGCCTAGTGATGCCAGTCCGTCTTTCTCTTGGTTATTTACTCTAGTCTGCATTCTCCCTTCTCATTTTCTGAGACTTGACAGTACTCCTACTGTAGATCCAGACTCGGTTTTGATCACGACTTCCATCCGGTCTTATTTGGCGAAAAAACGCAGAGCGGCGCACACCGCATTCAGCTCAACGCGCAAACAAAATCCCGGAGACAAAAAAAAAAAAAAAGATCAAGCGGCAACGAAGTTTCCTCTCTGGATTACACCTGATTCTGCAACATGTCCAGTTTTCCTGCCCCCGGGATGTATTTTCACCGATGTTCTTGCCAACTCGACTTATCCACCTGTTGGGGGGTGACTGAGCGAAAAGCGGCGCCTCCAGAAATAAACGCAGAGCAGCCAGATGCCTGGCAGGCGGTCTGCGGAGCGCTGCTGCAGATTGGTCGTGCGCATTTGGAGACGCATTGAACACTGTGGCACCGCATGAGGGGGAAACAATAATCGACTAAGCAGGAAACTCAGCCAAACATTCAGCCTCTCTGCAAACACATGAACATCACACACTTAACAGTTTTCCCCTTCAGCTTTTCTCAGGAATCACATCTAAGATAAGAAACTGTGGGGCCGTCATAGTGCGTCCTAAGAGCATCATACGACTTGATTTGCACTGCAAACGAATGAAGTCATTTTAAAATGTTGTTTTAAACGGCCAAAAGACGTTTTAAACAGTTAGACACAATTCTGCATGCAACTCCTATGTAATAAAAAAAAAAAAGATTTTTTACTTTTATTTCCTGGACATCCAGAGAAAAAGAACAGCATGAGGTAAATAAGAACCCGAAAAAACAGGTTTAATTCTCTGCTGCAGTCCTTCAAAATATTTGGGATGACCAATGTCATGGTTTAGAGTGGGATGAGATTATGTGGCAACTGTCACATGACACTTCTCTTGAGCAAAGCAAACTGTATGGGGACCTTGTGTTTGTTAGTTAATCAGGCTTAAACCAAGTCCACTGTGTTTATGAGGCAGACTGGATATGGAAGAGGGCAGCTCCCATAATCCATCCTGACTTCTTTATCAGTGGACTGGACACACTGCAAGTGCTTATAGACTGAAGTTACATATCATAGACTCCACACTCATTCCTTCTGACAGGTTATCAGCTCACTGATCACAGTTCAAACACAAATACCAGCATAACTCTCTCTCTCTCTCTCTCTGTTTGGCTGACTTATAGGCCTGTTGATGTTGTAAATTCTTCCTAATAGTGTGTAATGCTGTAGAATATCCGCTGACATGTTTATAGAGTCTCCAGGCCAGGCTCATTCCTTGTGTCTGCCTGTGAACGTGTGTATGTGTATGTTTGTGTGTGCGGGTTTATGTTGGCACAGCTTGCTTTAAACTGCAGGTCCCGTCACAGCAGTGAAATGTCACCGGGGACACATTTTTGGATACACAGAGCCTTTGATTACTCAGGGCTTGCGTCTGTCAGGACGGAGATACTGGGATGTTCGCTTGTGTGTATTGGACGGAAGATGGATTTGTGGGTTTGCATGAGGGCGCTTCCACCATTGCTCTCTCTGTTCTCCCTCATTTATACACAATCAAGCTGATCATCCCATGCCATATCCACTTTAGCACTACTTAATGTGACTGTGTTACCTTCCTGTGTACAGGAAGTAATGTATATGAACTCTGCAGGAGATTTAAACACATATTGTACCAACTTAGTCATCACAGAAAAACAGAGAGAACCTCACCTTCTGTCTTTGCGTTTTTGGCTGCCTCTTGTCCATGTCCCATGGTGCCGCTAATTTCTTTGACTCCAAGTCGTTAAGTAGCTGATCCCGAGGGATGACAGGGTTCCCTGAAACTAAGCTTGAATCCCACATGGAGACTTTTCTTGGGTACAGCAAGAGAACATGTTCATGTGCCTTTTCATGGATTGATGACTACATTCGTTAATCCAGTCAAACTGATTCAAGAACACACCTGTTCACAGACATGCAAAGCAGCAGCGAATTGATCAAGACCGGAAGAAAGAATATTGAATTATGTTGAAATAAATGTGACATATTAGTGATGCTTTACCAGTGAATCAAAGACATTATAATCAATAGTCAGTTAAGGTGACCTACCATATCAATAACTCTCTATTCTCTTTTATACAAATGGCTTAAGTAGATTTGCTTGTATGTAAAGCACATTAAAATTAGCCGCAGAGCAGAGTCTGCATGGCAGACAGGTCAGAAATCAGAAAATGTTACCGATTCTAAAAATAGTCGTGAAGCTTAATTCTTCTCCCATAAAAGGGGCTTTAAAGGGGATTGATTGGAACTGACATTTAAACAACATTTGATGTGATGTGGAGGAGGGGGGAGGAAACCAAAAACACTTTTTAAAAGCTGCTTTATGACAGCACAGACCCTTTGTTGTAGTGGAGGTAGCGGTTCTTGCACTGGTTGATAACATTTTGGCCCGAGGGGGGAGCACAGTACGACTTCTGCAGCAGAGGGATGAAGATGCAGAGGGGCTCCTTTGCTATTTATAAAGCTACTTAACAGCTGCCTGATGATGGCGACCCTCCCCTCCCCCCCCCCATCAGAAATGCAGTGTTTCACTTTTTAATAAAAATGTGTATTGCAGAGTTAGCATAGAGACTTTATTTCACAAACTATCCTGCTGCTGTAGCACATTGTTGATTCTCTGTGCTGCATTGTAGTGCAGTAACTATTCACACAAAAATATTTTTTTTAATTCCTTTTTGCAGATGCCCATTTATGAACAACTGGTGAGTGTCCTTGTATGAGTTTTAACAGATGGTGCGGTTCTCATGGAGGTAAGAGGAGACTCGAGAGAAGAGGAGCGGGCTGTTTGTGCAGCTACAAAGCAAACAGCCCCCCTCTCCGTCTGTGAAATGCTACATGCCCGCTACTCCAGTATGAACATCCAGTTGGCAGTGACATCTCCCTTTGCAGAATCCCCTCTGCCCACCTGTCTCCTTGGCCTTCCCCCTTTTTTCTTGGGCCTATCTCTCCCTCACACTCTTCTGTCACAGCTGCAGGTTAAACCCACTTCTGCTGGAAGCTTGGCAAAGAGTCGGACCAGCTCTCTGTTAGGTATGAGGTGTGTGTGTTCCCTGAAATCTAAACTTGCATTCTAACTCAGAGTGTGTCTCTCTTATCTCCATGGAAACCCAGTGCCGTCTTCATCCTGTCCCAAGAATCTGAGAATAATCAGTCAACCTTTCATGAAGTTAAACCCTGCACCCTGGTAAACATCAGGATTATGAAACGCACAGGTTTTCATAACCCGTCTTTTCTGCTTTTCCGTGTTTTGTATCTGTGGATCTTCTAGGGTTTCCTGAGGTTAGTGTGGCCATCTCAGCTGTTTAAATCCCCATTACTCCCATGTTCTCTGAGAAGCTACAGGGTAATTAAAATTGATCCGTCTCTGTCCTCCCTGGAGATGCACTGAGGCTGACGCTGCCACCCTGACTCCCCCCACACGCAATTCATATCAGTTAAGTAAGCAAAAATGAGCAGAAAACAGCAAGAACATTATCTCAGCAATGCGCAGTGAATGGTACCGATTTAGTTTTGAATGTCTTAATGGTGTTTAGGCACCCTGTCACTGCTGGATACCTGCAGTGTATTTTTGTGTCCCTTCAGTTCCCTTTTCCAAAAAACACTTTGAGGTTAGAGTAAGATTGTGGCTTCAATGTGTTGTACATGCAGTTACCTTTAGTTACTTTAGTTTGATGTGAAAACACGCATTTGTTAAGTTTAGTGCCTCCAGTTACATATCCTATGAGTTACATTTCCAAATTCCAGCTACTTCTCGTGTGAAACATTAAAATAACTTCACATGTTTCAGTGTACGAGTGATGCTGAGGGGGCTCTCAGTTCTTCCTAAGAAACCACAGTTTGTAGCAGCGGCAGAAATGACTAACGTTTCTCGTCTATCCCAGTCCAGTCCCCGGAGAGAATAAACAGATTGTCTCAGAGTATACACATGTCCTCTGTAAGTGCATCCTGAAGCTCTGCACTACTGTGCAGGATGTTCACCATCAATGCTGACCCTTATGAAAGGAAAAGCTTTGACTCCACCGCAGTGATCTGTCAAGGACCTGGCAGTTATCTGCAGTTCTCCTTTTGCTTATGTAACATTCAGGGCAATGCTACATTTTTTTTCCCTTTTACTTGTTTGATAGAACAAACTATTTCCAGAGGGCTGTATGATTTTTTTTTTTTTTTTCATAATGCTTTTTCAAAGACCACCACTTAAGATTTTGATTTGGGTGATTAAACTGTGATAGACGAGGGGCATTAAGACAGTCTGATCGTTAATGCCCCCCATTCAAAGAAAATGTGTCATGCCTGAATCCTTCAAAAGGGAAAGGAACGATTATCTTTTCGTTTCACTTGGCTGTTCTTTTTGTTTTGCAGTAACTGTGCTATTATCATCAAGATGCAAATGAAAGTGGTTGCCCTTGAAATCTCAGTAGTTTTCAAAACAACATAATACATCTATATGCCCCCCCCCCCCATTTATCTGGTACCCTCAGCTGTACCTCTGACAGAGTGGAATGGGCCACTGCTAAATTGGATGTCTACTGTCTGCTTTTAAAGCTAATTTTTTAGAAGAAAGAAGTGGAGCTGTGTTTTAACAATGGTTGGATATTTCATTTGCAAAAGCAAGTCAGTTTTCAAGCTTTGTCCCCAGATGACAGTAAAATAACTTACCTATGGTGAATAATAGAAGAGTAGCTTTTACCCTGGAGAAATGTTTTGGCATACCTTCACACAGTGAAGTGCAACAGAGTGCATCACTTCACACCTACAAGAGGCAAGATTTTATAATAGAAGATGATAGAGCTTCATACAATAACCTGTTGTTTTTTCTAAGAGCTCTGGCACTCTGTGGCACGTCTACCTGTCAAAGGCCATGAAAGAGGAAGGAGGTGCTAATTAGGTTCAACTGTATTATTTTAATTCATGGTGTTTATTTGACCTCATAATTGAAATAAGTGTTTTCTACCAATTGTTTTTTAATCAGCCAGTGAATATAAGAAATTAGTCTGCAAACTTCCACCGTCCACAGTGAGGATAATTCATTGTTTGTGTGTTTGTGGGCCCCTGGATTGGGACACAAACAATGTCTGCATATCATTTAGCATAATTTGGTTCATGGTTGTTATAGTTCTACTTTTCATTGTCTCTACTCTTAATAACTTTACAGTTAATAACTAAAACTTAATTCAATGCCTTGTGGTCATTCAGAATTTCCTGGTAAACAGAAATGGCATCAGACTCTTCGGCAAACACCTTTTCATACAATGCATGTTCAAGTGGCAAAGCCATCTTGTTGTAATTATAATGGTAGCAAAGTCTGCAATGTGAGAGTATTATGTAGGAAGGACTTGTACTGTAAACACTGTCTAGCAACAATTAAAGTCCAGAGATCCAATCTATTATATGAGCATGCTGCAGTGAACTAAATGTCCTTCAGAATCATAACACTACAACACTTGCTGTTAAACCAAGAATGTAAACTTAAGAGTGGTTTATTTCACAACTGGCTCCATCTGGAGCTGGTACTTACACACTTAACGAGCGCTTTATTAAGAACACCTGTTATTCATGCAGTCATCCAATCAGCCAATCATGAGGCAGCATTGCAATGCATATAATCATGTAGATACAGGTCAGGAGCTTCAGGTAAAATGTTCACATCAAACATCAGAGAGGAGAAAAAAAATGTGATCTCAGTGACTTTGACCATGGTGTGATGGTTGGTGCCAGACAGGCTGTTTTGAGTTTTTCTGAAACTGCTGATCTCCTGGGATTTTCACACACACAAAACAGTCTTGTTGAACTTTGAGGCAGATGAGCTACAGCAGCCAAAGACCATGTCAGGTTCCACTCCTGTCAGCCAGGAACAGAAATCTGAGGCTGCAGTGGGATCAGGCTCAGAAAAACTGGACAGTTGAAGACAGAAAAACTTAGCCTGGACGGATGAATCTAGGTTTCTGCCGAGGCACACAGGCTGTAGGGTCAGAATCTGGCATCGACAGCATGACTCTATGGACCTAACTTGCCTTGAGTCAACAGTGCAGGCTGGTGATGTAATGGTATGAGGAATGTTTTCTTGGTTTGAACACCACAGCCTATTTTAGCATTGTTGCCGACCATGTTCATCCCTGTTCGGCCACAACTCACCCATTTTCAAATGGCTCCTTTCAGCATGATAACGCACTGCGTCACAAAGCAGAAGTCGTCTTAAACTGGTTTCATTAGATCCAGACACCAGATCTGAATCCAGCAGAACACTTTTGGGACGTGGTAGAACAGGAGATTGGCAGCATGAACGTGCAGCTGACAAATCTGCTAAATTATGGGATGCAATCATGTCAATATGGATCAGTATCTCAAAGGAAAGTTTCAGACATTTTGTGGAATCAATGTCATGAAGAGCTGAGGCTGTTTTGAGGGTAAAGGTAAGGCGGTAGAGAGCTCTAGAAAATGAATGAAGGAAGGGTTGCTCCAGCATTTTATATTACTTTTCTGTTGTTGTGGGATTTATGAGTGACAGATTTTTATAAGTGGTCAAAATCTTTACAGCAGAGGCAGAGATGTGCTGACCTTTAGTCCCTTTAGAATCAGCCATCATACAACACTTCTTGGTCAGGACTCACTGTTTCATTTATTTCTAATACAAAAACACTGTCAAAATTGATATCATGTCCAGTATGTAGTTTCCATTTGCAAAATGTCAGCTTTTAATTGGCACAATTCACCAGTGGAAAAGCTTTCAGCCGGTGCCAATGTTTGGGGTAAACAGGGATTGACATCAAATTTATTTCTGTGGCGGCACAAACCTCAGCTTTTGTCCTGAGTTTTTGTGTGTGTCGCTGCAGCATCAGCAATCAACTGATTCAGCGTGGCAGCTATATGTGACCACAAGAGCAATGTAATCATCCCAAGTATATGATAAGCATCAGTCCAACTTTCCAGTTTACTAGATAAGTTTTTTACCGCAGCGTTGTTGTTGTTTGCAAAGATCTGGCTGTTTTGCTGGTTGAGCAAAACTGAGGCGTATTTGCTGCTAAACTTTAAATGTTAAGCTTCAATTTCATCCGATACTGTAATCAATAGTTATGTATGATTAAAGTGAACAGTTCACCTAAGATTTTAGCCAAAGGATACTTTGAATAGACACGTAGCTACTGACGCACACAAGCCTCTGCTGGTATCAAACCCACTTTAGACCTAATTTACTGAGCTTCCTCTCTCCTCCTGTCATCAGTTTCTAGAGGTGGGTCCATCATGTGCTGCCCACACAGGGGAACAAACTCTAAGAAACCACCAGACATTTACCACAAAGAAATCACTGAAGGGCAATTAATGAAGGAACCAACATGTTTTGCAGCATCACACAAACTTGAATCAAGCCTGTTCAATGTACTTAAAGAATAGCTTTTTTTAATTTTATTTAATTTTATTTTTTTAAATCGTTGGGATACGATGGATACATGAAATTTCTTTCAACAGTCTGATTTTATTAAATCAATTTAATGCTGACATTAAAGGTGGCTCAGTGGTTTGAGCAGATTCTCCGTCTATCTCGGTGTTGCCTTATGTTCTGCCAAACAGCCAGATATTATTAGTTTGTTTAATACATAAAATAACCACCAGATGTGTGGCTCCTCTTTCACATCAAGGTTTTTGATGTTATTTTGGTTTAACAACACCATCGGTACAGGTGTGCTTTCTATTTTCTTCTGCAGTTGATCCCACCCCCCCCTCATCTCAAACACATGCAAATCAGAGGGGCTGGAGGCTTGAAAAGCACCCATCTGTAATTATCTGTCCGTGTCATCCCTTGAATTGACGAACAGCCAGTCCTGAGTGTTTTCCTGCCCAGTGCAACAACGATTCGATAAAACGGATGAAAGGTCTTTTTAAAGCATGGAACCACTTGGAGATATGAAAGGGTTTGTAAATGGTTGTTACTCTTAAAAAGATCTCGTAAGAATACGCCAAAGCATCTCAGAGGCACCATTTTACTCTGGCAAACACGCAATTATAAGATGTTGTAAAATCAATATCAGCAAAATTCAAAATTTAAGCCGCACAAGAGCAATAAAGGTAGAGTATAAATGGGAACAATGTAGGAGTCTGTGCAAAAATAATACACATCATTGAATTCACTAGAAATATCTTAAAGTAACCTGTTGTTGCTTCAACTGTTTTGAGGAACCATTTGTGAGCATGTGCTCGTAAGCAAGGGACAGATCGACGGAGAGAGAATGCAAAAAAACAAGGGGAGAAATAACTGGCACACCTCCTGTTGCTAAGGCTACTGTTGTCCCTCGAGATGCAGCTTAGTGTGTCCATGTGTGTAGCTGTGACGGTGTGCCCATATGTATGCTTTAAGCATCACTGTGTGTGTGTGTGTGTGTGTGTGTGTGTGTGTGTATTTGACTTGATGACCAATCGTCTCACTTCAGGGAATCAACGTGTGTGCCTCTGTGCCACAGGGGAGCTGTCGGAGAACCAGGTGTTGCCCCACGACTGACCCCCTCTATGGGGGGGGGGGTCCTTTTTCAGAAGAAATGCTACTGAATAATGTCCTGGAGCCCAAACAGAGATTACAAAGGGTGTTGACATGTCTGAAGTGGAAGTGCGAAAAAGGAGAGATTCCAATAAAATGCACTCATCTGTGCATGAATCTTTCTTTGCCTATCTCTTTAACTACATATACATTGTGCACCAGCTTATACGAGCTGTTCACTACAGGCTTTTGTGGTGCCTGACAGACACTCTGTGCAACTTGTCACCTTCCTCTAACACAACAATTATTGATTTTTATGATTGCCTTCTTCCCACCTACTTCTCGGCCTCAGATTTTAAGTCAAGATATCATTTCCTCTTTGAACATCTTTCATTTTCCAGTCACTGGACACTGATTTACTCCACTCACACACCCCGATGACAAAATGAATCATCAGTTTACTACACAAAGCAGGCGATTTAATTGAACTGTGTTGTCTAAGTACACGCTTTAAATTTGGCTTTGTTGATGACAAGGTTTCTTGTACTAAGCTGGAAATACAGTAGAAGTAGGCAATCCATCTAGTATTTGTTGAGCTATTTCAGTCTGAACCAAAGAGCCAAAAGAGACGGAGAGATTGTGAGAATGAAGCTCATTGAACAAACATTTTACAAAATAGCATTTCTTTCCTTTTCTCTTAGTCTGGATTTTGCAGACATGTTGAATATTAACTTCCTGCACAAAACTTTCCAAAACAGGTGTGATGTGATTTAGAAAGAGAATCTTAAACGGCTCATATTTTATTCTCTTGCTGCTTCACTTGTTTACTTTTAAAAACATGAGGTATCAGAGCCATCCTAACGCTGGGTTCAGCACCCACTGCTGAAAGAAAGAAGCTATGCTCGGAGGAAACGAGGATATAAATCAGTTTGTTCCAATTACTGAAGTCCTTTAGCTGCTCACAATTACAATTTACTACTGCAGACATGCAATTAATAGTGTTTACTCAAAATGTTGCAGCTGCCCTTGCCCGAGGTCTTTTCACAGATCTCCATCTGTCAGACTGGCTTAGAACACAAACATCCATTCAGCCTCTAGTTTGCTGTTGAGATATTCTTACACTATATCAATAAAGGCTTTCAACTATCCCTTGTTTGTGTGTGTGTGTGTGTGTGTATGTGTGTGTGTTTATGTTGACGGAGAGTTAAGAGCAAGCTGACAAACTAACAAATCCTAGGTTACTGTGACTCTTTGCCTTTGTGCAAGTCTTTTGTTTTTGCAAACACAGCGGTCGTGCAGCCGCTGCCAAAATGTTCTCATAATTGATGTTACAGAGAGCTTCTGCTGCACATGGTTAAGAAGGGGCTCATGAAAGCTCCGTTCAACAAGCAAAAACAGTGCCCTAGTTGCAAGTTGCACAGAGATGCTGCTTTTTCTGAGATTAGATTCTCAACTTTTCCAAACTTTTTAAGGCAGGGAGGTAATTGGACAACAGTGAAATATTCATGTCTGACATGTTCAAAGTTAAAAGATGACTTGGTTACTTGCTTTCATTAATTCTAATATTTTCATGCATGTATAATTCTGGTGAAATTATTTTCATAGATTTCAGCACACGAAACTGCTACAGTACCTAATACACACATAGGCTTTTGAATCATTAAGCTGTACAGTATTTTTTTGGATTGGACTACTGCACATCATACTGGAGGCTGAGCCTGGGTGAAATGAAGTGGAAAAGCCGAACGGACTCTATGTAGAGTTCAATAATCTTTTTGCATGCACGTGTGGTCCTTTGTCACTGTGCCACTGCAAACCTGCTTAAGACACAAGTGCTAAATAGGAATTCATTTGTCTACCCATGTCTGTGACAGATATGAAATATGACTCAACGCTTCCTTGTCATGCTATGCCCCTGCATGAAGCCCCCCTCGAAATTTTGCATAATTACCCATGATACTACTGGGTGTTTCGAGACACACTGAGGACAATGAGCATACTGATGAGCAGTGGAGAGGTGGATTATGCAGCAGAGGTGGTTTTTTGTTCTTGTGAACCTCCCTGGCTCTTTTCCACATCATTCAAACTTACCATCACTGAAATCCATTGTCAAGTCTGTGTCCTTCGTCAGTGAGAAAATTATAAAGCAGCCATCTTTCAACCTACAAGGGGGGTACTCTTTGAATTTGTGTCACTTTAAAACTACAAGGTGTCATTTTTATGTGGTTGCCTACATGTTTCTCTCTCTCTCTCTCGCTCTCTCTCTCTCTCGCTCTCTGACACACACACACACACACACACATTGAGATTCATTTGGGGCGTATCTTTTCATTTGACCCAGGGCAAGATTCCTTTAAACTTCACTTAGATACCTGTGAATGCAGAGAATTTTTCCTCTATTAGTGGTATCTCTGCACACATGGCTTATAAATATGATACACTGACTAGAATATTGATTTTTAACATTTTTTTTCTTCCTTGTGCAGGTTTTAACAAGGACACATTTTGTAGTTGTGTGTATGACACCGAAATTTCTCTTCCGGGCATGAGAAACTGAAGAACTGTCGAGAAAAGATTTAACATGGTGAAGGTGAGATAACAATACCGACATGTTTAAACTGACACTGCTGGCACTACCGCCCCAAGGTCACCTCGCAGTCAACTGCAATAAAGATGTTTAATCGTTTTAGCCAACTGTGCAGGGAAGAGTTGAGCTGTAGGTTTTTTCTCTTCATGTGTTCATCCATTCTTCCCCTTGTTGAAAAGTATTGATTTCCATAGATGTAGGGATCAATAACCATTGCAGTCGCCCTCCTCTATTGCTTTACTTTCAATCCTTCTACCTCTTCTTCTCCTTTTTCTTCTTCTTATTGTGTCAGTGTAAGGCAGAAACACATTACAGCAATGTGGCTCCTTTTAAAAGAGAAATAGTGTAAGCGATTACAATTTGAAATTCACTTATTACAGATACTAATCTAAGTAAAGCTCTGTTTCTTTGACAGTCGAGGCGTTGGCTTGCTCTCTGCTGTGGCTAACGTAAGCTAGCTGTTTACCTCCAATCTGTGGGCTGGCTGCTCATTAAACCACAATCTTTCCTTTTATTTATACATATTACGGAATATGTGACGTGCCCGTGTGAACATATAAAGCTGTTTAAGGTTTTCCCACTAGAAGCACCTCTACGCTTACTTCCTCATTGAAAAATTCTGGATCCGGCCTTGTGCCCCGCCCACTACCACTGCTGCTTGCAATAGGTGAAAGAGCAGTGCGTCTCAAGATGGTTAGAGGAAGAAACATTGGAGAGACTCAGCCATGTTTGAGCATCAGTCAGACTCAGACTCAGACGAGGAGTCTGTTGTGACCAAAATTGCAGACGTATAAGAATGGTTAGCGTCGTTTGCATCTATTATGTGTTTATTTTGTTTGTTAGCCTGTAACTGGCAGTGGCTGACACAATGACAGTGGTTGTGCTAATACAAACTCTCCTCTGCAGTGACAAGGTTTTAGGTTTATTTTCCCCGCCCCCCCGTCCCTGCAAGTTGATGGGATTGGTTCCTTAGGTTATATGACATATGAATCCCTGGCTGTCTGAATCAGTCTTTCATTCACTGCAGTTCCAAGGTGGAAATATGCAGTCATGGCGTTGACTGATTATTTTGCATTATATGGTCATGTTAAAAAACATTATATGGACATGTTCACTAGGTTAAAAACTAGATTTTTATTGGAGGGGGTCTTTAAGTGCACCTTTGAGTTGAATTGAGTAATGGAATTAAAGTAACAAGTAATGCAATTATTTAGCTGTTTAGTAATTAGTAAAGCAAAGTAATCACTTTCCCAGTGAGTAATGTGTAATGAATAAATGATGAAATGATTTGTTCTTGTAATTAGCCTAATATGGTATACTCTACCTGTCCTATTGAACTGAAACCACATTTTGAGGTACTGTATTGCCCATCACTTGTCAGTGTTCCTTCAGCTTTTAACATTAGACCCCTACTCTGGTGTTCTGGAGTAATTCGATTGTGGATCTGATTGTGATCTGTCTATCAAGCACACACGCACGCACACACGCACGCACACACAGACACACCTCCAGTCATGCTTGTACTAATGCCTCGGGAGACTCATGGTAATTACCCTTATCGACCTCTCCAGAGGTATCAGAGTCATGGGTTATCAGACAAGGAATCCAATCACAATGCAAATAAAGGTAACTTGAGGAGACTGATGGATGTCATGCTTTGTGTTTTATTTCTCCTCTCTCTTGCCTTAGGTTAAAAAAAAAAAGAAGAAGAGAGAAATCCAATTATTAGCTCAAACTGCATTGATTGTGTCCTCCCCTAATAGGGTATTAAGGAAAACACGGAAAAGGAAAGGCAGGCAGTTTCATGCACCAACATATTGCAAACAAGGGCTTTGTCATCTGTTCAAAAAGACATTCTGTTTAGTCCAATGCTTCACCAGACCTATGCCTTTGATTATCATTCAACATTTGAACCAGTTGTGCAATTAAACCTGCAACACGTGCCAAATCACATACACTGTGTTGCTCATGTGTGACATAGAACAAGCATCCTGTTTACTGTGCAGACACAAAGCATACACGAGACGTAAATGAGGTTTTGTAAAAGAGGCTTTGTGGCTCGCATGAAGAGATAACAAGCCCGTGTGTGTGAGAGAGAGTGACCACCCACGTCAAACACAACCCATGTAGAAATCAGAGGCACATGAATGAAAAAGTTCAGCTACACAGCAAGAGGACAGAAAAACAGTAATGGGTTGAAGTGGTGAGGAAGAGGAATCGGGCATGTCCACATTTCCACGTCCTTTATATCACAGTCAGATATTTATATATTGCATGGCAGGAATTCTGCTACTGGCAGCCCAGATTCTGTGTTCAAATCTCATCCCAGTGTTACCGGTGTTTACATTGTGTTCAGGCACACAGCGGCCCCATCGTCTCTTTAAAACCCATTTGGTTCATTTTTCACATTTCATCAGTAGCGCCCACGTTCATCAAATTAAAATACAATTCATTTGTAAAATACTAGATATCAATACTTAGTAATACAATTATAAACTGAAAGAGCAGAGCAGAGTCGCATCACAGTCTTATCACATGAGAGGAGAGTTGACCGACAAGACAATGGCGGGGGATTTGGTGTCAAAGCGAAAAGCAAAAGCGCCTATTTGGCAACATTTTCGTATTTAAACCCAATGCCAAAAGGGAACCTGATAACATTAATCTGCTAAATTTGTCTGATGAAGGTGGCAGCATCTGGAGGTAACACTCCTAATTTACAGACATTGAGTCGACGCGTCTTTTCTTATAAAAAAGTCCGGTGTAATTGGTAATGAGTTTATTACCCCTGGGAAAATTTCCACACAGTGGCATCCCTAGTCTCCTCTAAATGCTTTCCCACACTGAAAGAAATCCATGTCCAGAATTAGAAGTAATTATTAGCAAGAGTTAGCTATGTTGCTGTTTTTTTTCTGCTCCTCTGGTGCTGGACAATTGCTGCCCACTCCTCTTAGAGAGGTCTGATGGGGCAAATCCAAATGATCAATCTCCCCACCGGGAGCAATAAAAGACAGCTGCATTTAGATCACAGGGGTTGCACTGTGGCATTATGGTGCTGACAGACTTGTATTTACATCAACATCTATAGTTATGAGTTTCCCTCTTAACACCATGAATTATGCAGCAAAGACTGCAGTCCTAGAATAAGTGAGTGGTAAAAGTGACATGAAAGTGTGACAGCACATAGCAAACCAGTCATCTGTCTGTCACTTCGACATTGTATTTAATGCACTGTATAGATTCATAGCCTCTGCTTAGGGAAAAACATTTCTCTTTTCATATTCACACCTGTCTTCTGAAAACAGCTTGTAGCACTTTAAAGGTCTCTTGAAATTTTATGAAAAGAACTCATTGTGCTAGAATAGAAGTCCCTGACATATTTCTCCTCACCAAATACACAGCATGTGGTGGAGACTTGACTGTAAAAGCAACAATGCACTAAAATAGCACACTGGACAAAAAAGGAAATTGAGGTGACACAGAACGTTGGTGCAATTCTTGACTTATTCATTTTTTTGTGTGAAAATGCTCCATCAAAAGCCCTTTTCAGGTTTAGGAATATAAATCTTATATATAAATGTTCATGTCCAAAACAGAGACTACACATCAGAGTTTTATGAGATAGTGTTGTGGGGTTATACAAATTGCTTGACAGCACTTCTGCAGTAATTGGTGAGGGAAGGGTGAGTATTAAACAAAACAACTGCCAGTTATATAAGAGCACATGGGAAGAAAAATTATACGGAATAATAAATCAAGGCAAGAAAACAAGAGGGAACTGAGGAGTCCTTAAATGGCTAAAGTGCGAGCAGAAACCACACCCTTGTAGCAGTGATTCAACCCTCTTGGCCTCTGGTGTGACATTTTAAGATGAAGTGAAATGGAGCAGCATGAAAACATTTAACAATATAACATCTGCATCGCTGCGTTACACTCAACATTTCAAAAAGAAAGTGCATCACTGCGAAAATTCTCCTCTCATTTATCAGTTATGAAGACTTTCCCTCCTCAGTCAGTGTTGAGCAGCAGAGACAAAATTAGCATGCCCTGCTGGTTTTACTCCTTTCCTTCACACCTCTCCCATTAAAACTGCATGCTTCTCTGCTGATTCACCGAGACTTTAGATACCAACAAAATAACCAAGCTTACTTTTTCCTTTTGCATGTTTTTCTTAACTGTGTAGTTACTGCAGATGGGAACAAAACATAAAAAAAAAGAAAAATGTTCAAAAAGTGTAATCTAGCACCTTGGGAGGAGAGAGCTTTCGAATGCCTCTCATAGGACACCATCACCATGGAAATGACCAGTCTCCGAAAATAACAGGAATGATCAGTGTAACTGTAATTATAGGTGTAGAAACATGCACTCCATAATTTATTTGTCACTGTGTTTTCTCTTTGGAAGAGTTATGCATCTGATTAAAGAAAATAATGTATGAGGGGGATAGAAATCACAAAGCTCTTTACAAGAATAAACACAACACAAGAACAAGACGGATATAATGTTCTACTATTCGAATCTCATATAGCTTATGTTAATGCAACATTAATTTTACATTTACGTCTTCATTAACCACCAAGCTTTGTATACTGCTGGTTTGTGTCGTTTCTGTGGTCATTAGGGATCCTCCTTCTGCGGTTACTGAGGATGACAACAAGAATATAGCAGCAATATTCACAAGTACCTGCACTAAACGTACGGATGTTGTCAAGGACGACTCTATAGTTTGAGGCACTGCTGTCAGAGCCGTAGGTAAATGTCAGTCCTCGAGTCTGGAGGACTACACGAGCAGTACCCTCGAGTTGCCTGTCGTTTCCCCCGAATCATGCTATCACTTTTATCCCTGTTTATCTGCAGAAAATGATCCATGCTGTCAGTGACGATGACTGCGAGGGAATCAACAGGATGAAAATCATTTGCTTTGATGGACAAACAAGACTGTCATCTGCAAAACAATGAAAGCTGATGTTGTGATTGCAGATGATGGCTGGGTACATCATGCCTCGTCAAGGATAATCACGTTGGTTGCTGAATTAAATTAAACAAGGCAAACAAAATGCATCAGATATCCTTTTCTCAGTGGATTTCTGTGAAGCCATATACTGATTTTGACTGACACTCCCTTTTTGAGGTTTCCTGAAAGCGCATTGTGGCCTTGAGATTGCAGGTTAAATGGGTTTCTGACAGTCTGTGCCGTTGTGTCTCTTCACTGGTTTCCGTGGTTAGGATTTAAGAGTCAATACCAGTCTTCACATTATTAATTCAGTCTGCATTTCTTTTTGCTACCGCTTTTAAGTTTGTTCAGCCATAGTGGATTATTCTACCTATTTCTTCTTGTGCTTATTTCAAATGACTATGGCTTCTTCCACAGGAACAAAACATATAAATCTGTAAGCGGGGATTTAGATTTAGATATAGATTTTGGTGTTGTTGTAAGGCATCAACAAAAAAAGATATTTATTCCTTAAAAATGTTTCACAGACCTAAAGGGTATTGACTTTTATCACCCTGTGAATGTATGTCTTCAAAACCACACCGACCAAAGGAGTCACTGAGGCTCGACTGTTATTATCGACCAACGAGATCCTCTGCACCTCAGCCAATTCTAAAGGTTTGGTCTTATCCTGGTTATCCTTTTATACCTGCATATACAAACTGATTGAAGGTGGTGCCCACGGTGAGGCATCCTTTTATTACTGTGGCCCACGTCTCTGGAGCAGCCTCCCTGAAGACCTGAGAGCAGCAGAGTGTTAATATTTTTAAAAGCAAACTCAAGACCTACTGTACCTCTTTAGTCTGGCTTTTAATTCAATTTTATCAATTATATTTATTTATTTTTCCTATTTATTTATACATTTTAGGCTACTTGGTACATTCTTTTATTCTATTTTTATTTTCCTTTCAATACATTACCTTTTATTTCTGGTTTTATTACCATCATTTTATTATCCTTATTCCCACTTCACTCACAGGAACAAACCGTGTTTAGATTATTAACCGGCCCTTCAAACTATTGAGGTATATTATAGTATTTCCGTTTAATGACAGACAGGGTTATCATTAACAAATGATGTTGATCTTAAATCAACACTTCATCACAATGACCACAAATGTGATGGAAATGACGCTGATGGGAAAATGGGTAACCAAGATGTGACAGTGTGATGTGATTATTGGCCTCAGAAGATGAACTGGAACATGCAGCAGCAGCAGCGCCGCTCGAAACTGCCTGTAACATCAGGCTAATGGACTTGCCTGGAGTAAACAAGAGGAATGGGAGAAGAAGCAACAAAGGAAAGTTACAGTGAAAAGACAGCAGCTGAGTGAGGTCAGACTGAATGTCTAAGCGGGAAAAAGAACTCTTAAGCCCTGGGGGGAGGTTAACTAGTGGATGTCACAGCATTTTGCTTCACATACTGTTCAATATGTGTCTTTTTCTTTACAGCCTGCGAACAGAAGGTCTCTAAAGGCAAAGTACAGCGCGCGGTCGACTCGGTACAGAGAAAAACAAATGGAAAGAGGAGATACAGTGGAGTGAATTTGAGCAAGTCGCTGATAAAAGCTTTGTACCTATAATTATAATAATCCAATCTGCTCTGCTCCTCAGTGCACTGAAGGTGTGAGAGTGCCCGCTTTGCTCGCTGAACCATATGGAACCTGGTCAAGTTTAATGGGATACAACAGATTAAGTGAGTAACATGATGGATTTATACGTTTCATCATATCAGCACAACCGTGTCTGTGTTGTCACAAAAAAATTTAAATTACCACGGCGAGATAGCAGATGAATCTTGTACTAATGGAAGATATTTAGATGATACAGTTAGCTTTGAGATGGAGATACAAAGAGAAGCAAGGGAGAGGATGCTTGTTATCTTATCTTCCGGTTTAATTAAAATGACCTTGTTAATGAAAAGGCTGATTTCTTGCTGCTATAAGTATAGCGTGATATATGTCGGTAAAACATACAGAGACGCTCACGACACTTCATTTAGCGAGATGCCTGTACTTTTATGTCTCATGTCAGATTCACATATGTATGTTTACATGTATACATCATATACATGAAGGGAGGGAAAGATAGGGAAAGCCCACAGCTTTGTTCGGCCCATTCGAGCTGAAACCATTTCAATCAAGTGGTTAAATAAAAACACCACAGGGAAGCTCTACCAAACACAACAAAACATCCGAGACAAAAACCTGAGAAACAGTGTTACAGCACTTTAAAAAAAGTGAAAAAAAAAGTGAAAATGATACAAATAGTTATATTATTTTATTCTCTCATGAGGAATATAGTCCGCCATAAAAATGAATCAGGGAAAAGAGATGTTAAATGATGATCAATATTACCTGTTACTATCTTTTGAATCACAGCACAGAATCTGACAGCCACTAAACTGAATGCTGCTCAGCTCCAAAAATGAACATCACCCATCATAAAAAATAAAATAAAATAATAATAATAATAATAATAATACATCCTTATGATATTTTTGTTTGTGATGCATGTCACACCACAAAGTGTAATCTAACATTTCACAGCATGCATTCAACATTATACGTGCAAATGTTCATTTTCTGCCGGGTTGTGAGAACAGAATGCTAAGGAGGTGTGATGTAGCACACTGTCCGTGATGTCGAATAATCTAGAGAGATCTCATATGCTTGAGAATCTAGTGGCATATGGTATCAGGCTCTCTGCAGAAATTTTACATGACAGCTTCCTCAGCTTATTTGACCTAGCATATTCAAACACTGAATACTAACAATGGGGGGGGGGGGGGG